>NC_061087.1:68604745-68644745 GCF_015104395.2 Macrobrachium nipponense | reverse complement strand
AAAGATCTTGCAGACCTCCTTCGTTTATTTTTCCTTCGTGGCATATATCTTTATTTATGGATTTATCACGTTCCTAACTTTCGTGATTCAGTTATATATATATATATATATATATATATATATATATATATATATATATATATATATATATATATATAGTATATATATATAAATAGAGTGTGTGTGTGTGTGTTTGTGGTTTTTGCTACTCGTGTATATGATATATATATCAAATATTTATGAGTGTGTGTGGATGTGTGTGTGTTTTGCTACTCGGTAGGAATGAATATATAATAGGCATAAAACAAAGTATTGGAACCCTAGAGTCATTCATCGTCATGATGAGGATGAATAAAAAGGAAATGATATAAATAATGAGTCTGTAATATACATTCGAAAAATGTATCTATGTTATTGGACTCTTTCAGACAGCAGAGAGCACTGGAGAGATCGTCAACGTTCTTAGCGAAAAAGAGACTTGTATTTTTTACTGATGGATTTGTCCAAAACGATTCGCAGAACCATTACTGTTTATGAAAAAAAAAAAAAAAATTTAAGGTGCTTATTTTAAGTCGTTTTTGCTTGTCCATCCTAATGGGCCTATTCAATTTTTACGTTTTACTCAGTACCCAGGTTTAGAGATATTTAGCAATATGACTCGTGCAGATATCAGAACCAACAGCTTAAGATTTACAACTATGCTCGTATAGTAAATGAAAGTAGCATGGTAAATGCGCTAGTCTTCCTGAAAGTATTGATTAGAGGTATGGCTTATCGTACTAAAAAATTAGAATTTTTAAACTTTTGAAAATTAATCTGTAGGTTTTAAAGTAAATTTTCGAAATACCCATCAAGGGACAGTTGACACTAGGGATTATATTCGAGGAAATTATTCACATCAGGATTAATTCTCTCTCTCTCTCTCTCTCTCTCTCTCTCTCCTCTCTCTCTCTATCTCTCTCTCCGCTCTCTCTCTCTTTTTTTTTTGTTTTTTGGTTTCTCTCTCTCTCTCTCTCTCTCGGTTTCGGAGTTCAGGCTCTAAATTCGTTCGGACATAAGTAATAATACCGAAATAATTCTTTATGGTGGTATTTGCAAGCCCACTGCCATATCTCGAATCTGTTCAATTAACCATCTTCAATTTGCTTGATTTATAAAAAAAAAAAATAATAAATACATGAATGAATCCTACAAGAACATTTGACGAGTGGTCCAAATCTTAGTAACTTCATGATGTGGCCGAAACTCCCAGAAAAATATTAAAGTCACTATAATATGCTACTATGAAGAAAGGGTACCATAAGTCACAGCTTTAGACAGGAGAGCAGGAGCAGCAGTTTTGGTTGAAAAATGTCTCATATGAGAATGGAAGAAGTTACTAAAAAGAGCAGGATGTACTAGTGAAGATATTGTTTGGCAAAAGAAAAGATAATCAGGGAATTATAAGATGCTATAAGTATGGAGAAGGTGGAATTGCTGACTGATTAAACGTATTTGAAATGGGAAAACTTACTAATTATCATCAGTAAGGATACATTTCTGAAGGTCAAAAGAAACCTGGAAGGTGGCATAATGTGTCATAGCAAAGTCAGTTAAATAATGTTGTACTTTGTAAGTGTTTGAGATGAAGGTCATTAATTAAAGGGTCACGCGAGAAACGAATGAACAGAACAGGAAAATTAAGGAAGGCGTCGAATAGAAGAGCGGTTACCATGTGTTTGAAACAGCACTGTTTTATGGAGGGGAAGGAGCAGTTAGATTTTCTGCGTGATTTACGAGGGTATAGGCGGTTAAAGTAAAAAGAAAAATAAACATATAGGCGAAGATTCAAGTCTTAGGAAGGAAGAGGGGAAACGTAGGAAATGAAAATGATAATCTAATTCCCCTTTCGGAATTCTATGGATTGTTGGAGTTATTGCATAAGGAAGACATTACCAACGTGATTACACATTACCTGGTGATAGGGACCCATTCCAATTATATTTTAGGATATGAATCAAATTAAAAGTATATCTTATCCTCTTTGTCAAAGTCCGTGGCTTCCTCATGTACCTAATGTTTAACAATATGATAATCTTCAGCTATGATTTCACCTGCATTCCTGAATATCCTTCTATAGTGTTCTGACAAGAAGTGCAGTTCAAGGAAGGAAGCATAATACTGAAATAAGAATAAATAGTTTTCATACTGAATGCGTTCTGATATCAAATGTAAAACAGATAAACAATCAACCAAAACCAATCATTGGAAGATTCTAGTTTATGGATAGTACTTTTACTCTTTCATAGCTGGCGAGATATTGTGTAACTAGATTCAGATAATAAATTGGTCAAAAGCATGAATTAACATGAGTCAGACGGAGAGGTGGAGAAAAAATTGCAATTACACTCGGCAGTCATTTTGCCAGACGGATGATGGTAGGTTGCGAGATGGTGCTTCAGTTACATTACAAAATAGCTAATTTTCTTTTATTTTATTTTCATTTTAGTGTTTTATCTTTGAATGATGGACTCGCTGCCATTTTCAGCAACTGCGCCTTTGTCATGTGTCTTCCATAACACCTTTTTATTTCTTTTTTGCTGCTATCAAGGCACCATCAACATCCGTTTTTTTTCTCAATTAACTCCGTTGCTCCTGTGCCATAAAATATATTGACTTAAATATATATTATATATATATATATATATATATATATATATATATATATGTATATATATATACTATATATATATATATATATATATATATATATATATATATATATATTATATATATATATATATATATATATATATATATATATTTTTTTTTTTTTTTTTTTTTTTTTTTAAGCCAATATATTGCATCGCACAGGAGCCTGTTTCATAGACACTGACAGCCGTGAAGGATCTGAATTCAAATTACAAGAATTGAATAATAACATTAAATGCACAACGTGAATAACTGAAAAGTTTGAAAAAGACTCGGGTAGGATTTTTGCAATATATATATATATATATAATTGCAAGAATCCTACCCGAGTCTTTTTCATACAAGTGTCATACTAAGACCTTATCCGCTTACAAACTATGAAAGAGATTGTTAAGATTAAGAGCGCCCTTACTCTTGAGCATCATGGGGAGACATTTGATTGAAGAGGTGCTCGATTCTGTACTTCTGAAGCATTCATAAAATCTTATGTTAAGTAAGAGTCACTTCATAAAATACTTAAGAGAGTTTATTTCTACTTGAGAGAATGGTTGATTTATAAGGAAACACCAGTAGTGATGCAGTCACAGCAAAATATGTACGATTTATGGTTTCTTGTTGTAAACTGCATGGTAAAATTTCAGCCTGCTGGTTATGGGAATCTCACCCATTCTTCGTATGTTGACGCATACACGCATGAATATGACTATCCAACAAACCGGTTAGTCTTATACAATGATGAATTGCCATCAACGTTCATTTTTAGAGTAAATAAAGCTACATCTGTAACGAAGTTGGCGTAATCTTTATATGGAGATATTTAATCGGTGTTTTTTTTTTTTTTTTTTTTTTTTTTTTTTTTTTTTTTTTTTTTTATTTTTTTTTTTTTTTTTTTTTTTTTTTTTTTTTTTTTTTTTTTTTTTTTTTTTTAACTCACGTAAGAGAACCAACATAGGAGGGACATTTGCACATGGTGAGATCAAATCTCATTTGAGGCATTATGTTTGATGTAATTTACGTAAAAATGTTTTGTGAAAACAAAACGTATGCAAAGTTTCGAACAGAAATTATAACAGAAATTCAAACTTTTCAGTTATTCATGTTGTGCATTTAAAATGCCATTATTCAATTCTTGTAATTTGAATTCAGATTCTTCACGATTTTCAGTGTCTATGAAACAGGCCTTAGCAAATTATCAAAAACATGATTTAGAACATCATACTTCGTGATGGTATGTTCTGTTCTGCCCCAGTCCATAAATTTTGATGAAAGTGAAGTATCGACATTCCAATCATAAGAACTGAATTACTAGAGCAAATATGGAAACAAGTTTTATTTGCATATTTATGGAGGAAAAAGGATTTTCTTTTTAAGGAGGTTAATGACGAGGAGAAAATAATAATAATAATAATAATAATAATAATAATAATAATAATAATAATAATAATAATAATAATAATAATAATAATAATAAAAACCAGGAAACAAATGACAATACACAAAGCACTACACCCAAGAGCAAATACGGACAGACTATACATAACACGAAAGGAAGGAGGGAGAGGACTACTAAGTATAGAGGACTGCGTCAACATCGAAAACAGAGCACTGGGGCAATATCTGAAAACCAGTGAAGACGAGTGGCTAAAGAGTGCATGGGAAGAAGGACTAATAAAAGTAGACGAAGACCCAGAAATATACAGAGACAGGAGAAAGACAGAAAGAACAGAGGACTGGCACAACAAACCAATGCACGGACAATACATGAGACAGACTAAAGAACTAGCCAGCGATGACAATTGGCAATGGCTACAGAGGGGAGAGCTAAAGAAGGAAACTGAAGGAATGATAACAGCGGCACAAGATCAGGCCCTAAGAACCAGATATGTTCAAAGTACGATAGACGGAAATAACATCTCTCCCATATGTAGGAAGTGCAATACAAAAAATGAAACCATAAACCACATAGCAAGTGAATGCCCGGCACTTGCACAGAACCAGTACAAAAAGAGGCATGATTCAGTGGCAAAAGCCCTCCACTGGAGCCTGTGCAAGAAACATCAGCTACCTTGCAGTAATAAGTGGTACGAGCACCAACCTGAAGGAGTGATAGAAAACGATCAGGCAAAGATCCTCTGGGACTATGGTATCAGAACGGATAGGGTGATACGTGCAAACAGACCAGACGTGACGTTGATTGACAAAGTCAAGAAGAAAGTATCACTCATTGATGTCGCAATACCATGGGACACCAGAGTTGAAGAGAAAGAGAGGGAAAAAATGGATAAGTATCAAGATCTGAAAATAGAAATAAGAAGGATATGGGATATGCCAGTGGAAATCGTACCCATAATCATAGGAGCACTAGGCACGATCCCCAAGATCCCTGAAAAGGAATCTAGAAAAACTAGAGGCTGAAGTAGCTCCAGGACTCATGCAGAAGAGTGTGATCCTAAGAGAAACGGCACACATAGTAAGAAAAGTGATGGACTCCTAAGGAGGCAGGATGCAACCCGGAACCCCACACTATAAATACCACCCAGTCGAATTGGAGGACTGTGATAGAGAAAGAAAAAAAAAATAAAAAAATAATAATAATAATAATAATAAATAATAATAATAAAAAGCAGAGGGCTACATCATAGCAGAATCATCTGAAAAGAGGAGATTTTGTATTAATGTATTTGCCTTTTATTTTGGCAATGGAGAATCGTAACTGTCAAAATTAGGAAGCATTGTTAACAAAAGCGATGCGAAATCGCATTATTGGTTACAGTGTAAGAGCTGTAACACGGGTATGCCTATAGTTGGTTTCAAGGATTGAATACGTAAAACTCTGCATGATACATAAACTTGTTTAAAACATCTTTTAAACAGTCATGAAATTCCATAGACAAATAATTCGTTATATTTCAAAAAGAAAAAAAAATGATTTGTCATTCTAATCAGGAATCCGTCGTTTTAACGTTAATCTAAAATGCAAATGAAATTACAATTCATGACACGAAACACAAAACCTTTCCGAGGAATAACTCAGCGGAGATTTTAATAGAATTATGTCTCTTATATCACCGACTTCCAAGTGCAGTTTTTAACTCTTAAACAGAATTTGTGGTTTGTTGGATTATTTTGGTTTCGCAACATCTTTGCCGAGAGTTCATTTTTGAGGAAGGAAAAAATCCAAGAGATAAACTTACAAATTTGGAACACCTGTTTTTCCTTGATTCATTTAAGACCTTTCTTAAATGCATCAAATATTGAAATCCAAGTACAGTTCTGCATACTACTGAAGTCTTACCAAGAGACATTTCATCCTAAATGATCTGCAAAGGTACCTTGCGACTTTTGCTTTGCAACCAAGTATAAGTTAGGTACAATGGAAAAGAGTCTAAATCTAGAAAAATTTACTTCATTATCAATATGATAATTTTCATGAAATGTAGCATTTTTTGCTCGAATTTTTAAATGAAATTTAATGATTATTTTGAGAAAAGAACCTAGCATTTATTGTTATCTCTAACTGTCAATAATGCTTACTCTGTACTCTGAAAGATGAACTTGAAACATGCATACGTGTATATGCCCGCAGAAATACTACCTTCCCATTAATATTTGTTAAGCTATGCATGTTTTTAATTTACTATATATTCCAGAAATATGGGTTTCCTTTGCTTCTAATTCAGAATGTCCTGTAGGATTTCTTTATAACAAAATGTTTTTGAAGATGATATGCTGAATTTAATAACCCATTGTTCTTTCTGTTTTTTATACCTTGATTAATTTTCGCCAACAATGAATCTACTAATCTATTAATGCTGGGCTCCAGCATTAATGTAATTATGGCTCTTAGTTAAACACAAAATGTTGATCAAGAAATGGTAACTGCAAATTAGTCTCCCTTAAACCTTAATACCTGTGAACTTGTAAAAACTTTATCCCAATTTTTTTTCAGTATCTTGTTAAGATATAGATTCACAGATGATCCCATATATCACCTATGAAGATACTCTACGAGATGTTGATCATTTTTCGTTTGAGAGCAAACAATCCCTATGCTAAAAAATAGTGAATATCACTAAAGCATAAACGACTTAACTATAGGATAATGATAATAAAAGAGGTATTTTAACCATTCATGATATGCCGTCATAACATGGTTTTGGAACTTCAAAAACACCGGCTTACTTGTATGGCTGCTTTTTAACCTACTCTGCAACCAACGGTTAAACGGGTTTAATATACTGGGATTATTTTTTATTATTGTTATCACTTTACACCTCCATTTTGATCTCTTTCTTTCGCGTTTTCACTCTGGGGTTTATAGGATTAGTAGAAAGTGAAATAAATTAAAATAATTTGAAGTCTCTAGGTCTACAATAAATTTTGTTTACTGTGATGGGTAGCATAGGACATTTTCATTATATTTGCTACCTTACAATAACTAAAGTTGCATATCTATATGTTCATACGAATGCTTCTAAAAATGATATGCAATGCCAAATACCTAGGTAAATTCTAGAAATTTTCCATATTCATGTATTGTATGATTTAATGATTTATCAATATGAATATTTTTGGCGCGATAAGAAAAAGGTTTGTACAAACGCTTATTTTTTTTTTTGTTTTTTGTTTTATGAAATTGGACTTATTTCTACCAAATCCATTGAGAAGGAACAGTTTTCTATCGATCTCCTGCATTTTCCTAGCTAACATATAGTCCAATTTTCGAGAAGATTATTTACGAAAATTCTTTGTTTTTGTTTCCGAGCATCTAGACAGCAGTTGTTATCTTCGCGACAAACTGGAACACTTTGGGTAAAGGCAGGACCCACTTACTATGAGATTCAGGGCCTCTGTAACACGGTTTTTTTCGCAATAACTTTTTATATATGCATTTCATAAATATAATGCTTTTTCAGAATACACATTATATCTACACATAAATTTTGACTGTATTCTGCATTACGTAGGTTGAATAAATTTGGTACTTATAATGTAAAAGTAGAGATAAGGTTTCGAACGCTCTCGTTATGTAACTTATGACAGCATTTCTTCCCTCTTTGTCGATGGATGACTGGGTATACGTAACGAAGGCTAAACCTCTGGCAACAATGACATAAAAATTTAAATACAAGCAAAGCAGTACACCTTTATGAACTCTGAAACCTCTCCACTGATAATTGTTATAATGAACAAACCAACAAAATATGTTAATAAATACAAAAACACTTCTATTATTAGTCTAACTCCCAAAATAAGTTTCCTAAGAAATTACAGTCTATTTTATAGGTCACAATCAGATTGACAAGATGTTGGGAATAGTTGGTAATTTAAAAAAACATAGTAGACAAGCTTGATTTGATAACTGCTATATCCAATGTCAAGCAATTTTTATTTATTGGCTATCTACCTATTTACTGAAAAAAAAGTAGCTGGTTCCGTATTTTGGCTTTAAACCTTCACAAATAATTATCGTCAGAATGATGACTTCATGAGGCTCCACCCACTTTGGCCTCGTTATCATGGGCATTGTTGGATTAGAAAATTTAACTTCTGGCTATAAAAAACTAATTTCTCGAGTAGTTGTAAGAAGTGCTAAATGATCCTATTACTTCTGTTGCGGCACTACTGCTACAGTAGTATTACTACGCTGGCACAGATATCCCACCCACATCTGTGTATCGTTCCGCCGTTCATAAAGTCTTTGTCAGGAGGAACCTGACGACTGTAAATGGGGCTGGTGACATCCTGTGTAGTGTCTGCCCCTTCCCTGTTGTGGGCCTTCCTTGTCGTAAACTCTCCCCTCCTCCCGCTGGCACCGTAGATCACGGAGAGCAGTTATCCGGCGGCAGACATTTTCCAGAGATTCCTTCCTTACATACATCTTACGTTGGGAAGTTTTATACTTGAATCTCATAGAAAGCAAGAGTCAAAGCACTGAAGCCCATGATGTCATTTCCGGAATAATTCCAGCTGTTTTGAGGTCATTTGTCAAGGAACCAACAGCAAACTTTCTGTGGATACAGCGGCGAATGGCACCAATCGTAAAGTTATCAAAGACAGGCAGCGCTTGTGATACTGACGATGGTGAAGGAACGGAACTGGAGGCACGGTTGACGGTGACCCTCACTGCACCTGCCCAAAACATATCCAACACGGTCGTACGGCCTTAAGAGGAAGAAAAAAAATTATATCGGATGATCCGTTGGTCTGCTGGAAATTTTAGCACATATAAGCTTGTGTATACTTTGGATAAAAATCTTATTTTAACAAAAATAGTTATATAAAGATGGTTTACATACAATCTCTCTCTTTCTCTCTCTCTCTTTGTGGCATAGAGAATAGTTAATGGAAATTTTCAAAATCCTTAATGACATTACAAGTATTATAATCACGTTATGGTAAATACAAATCAGACCATAAACATTGGATTTAAACTAGAAACTGAATAATTACCTATTCAGGCTATAGTAAGTATGGCCATGGGCTTTTTCTTGACTGTATAAAGTTGCAAGTCGTAAGACAAATGCAGTTTTGCAACCACGGGCACAATTCCAAATCCTGTTAGCCATTCTTGACTGCTATGGGTTTCAGAGCCGATGGAACAAGTGAATGAGTCTGTCTGGTGAATGGGCGGGGCATCATTTCATCAAACGGTGTTTACCTTGCTTACGAATGAATGTTTTTCGACTCTTGGCTCGTAATCATAGGCCATGGCGTCGGCTAGATAATTTTTACTCTATAAAAATTAAAACTATAGGGTTTAGGTTATTGATAATGCTGACAAAATTTGTGTGAGGTTGTAAAATATGCATTTCAACTTTCAGCTACATCCAATGCTTTGATAAGAAGGAAAATCCAAAAAACCGTGTTACAGAGGCCATGAATCTCATAGTAGACAGGTCAGACGGACAGAGAACCGATTTACGCTCTCTCTGCGCAGTGGCGTCAGCTAATCCACATCTCATCTGCCTATGCCCCTCTCTCTTCAGCCTGCTCCCTCTCCCTCCCTCTTGATTAATTTGGATATCCTAACAGACAGCATATCTATCATGTCTATTGTATATGTTTGCTTGTTCTACATACTACTATTGCCTTATCAACTAAGTGGGTCCTGGGGTAAAGGTATGTAAAACGATATTAGCAAAAGTTCGTTCACTGACATATGAGATAGGGAATTCATATTTAGATACGGTGTTAAATTAATTATGTCTCATATAAAGCTAAAGAATAACGTTTCTAAATCTGGAATACAAACAAACAAAGAATGATAAAGCCTTAGACAGCATAATATTGCCTAAAGGAAGTGTTAAAGTTCTGCTGCGCTCTGAATTCCTTGTATTACTACTTTCATATTCTATATTGTTCGCCAACGTAACTTGTAACAACAATGTCAAGAGAAAAAAATCTTCATTTCTTCTTGCATATTTACTTAATTAACGTCTTTATTTGTTATGCAGCTTTCGAGAACAATACAGATATGAGACGATCTTCTTGACTGCTTTGTTTTCTTGACGCCGGTTTCCTGGAAGTAGACGATTTCTACAGAGGCTAAATGACATTTTACGGAAGGCGAAGGTCTTCACACACATATTCAATTTGAGGAAGACAATTCACAAAAGGAGATGTTTCTATAACTGGGTTGTTCTGTTACCGTGCTTACCGTAGTAAACAGGTTAAGTTTGATGAATAACTGTGAAATTAAATTAGGGATATAAAATAATGTTATTGAATCAATAATGAAAAAAAAAAAAAATATTGAAAATATCCAGCTCTAACGCGGTTGAAATTAGATACAGTAGTTAGTTCCATTAAATATACATTCATATCAGTAGGCTATGAGATGAACCCTCGATAAAAGAAATATGAGGCAAGTGGGACAGTTATCATAAATAATGGCTCTCTATAGCAGCGGTGTGGAAAAGAAAGCTAGACAAAATCATTAGGACACAATAATTGAATAGTAAAACCTGCTCGTAGAGATAAATGAGCGCATGAATGATGTCTCCTCGAATGTACTAATAATTCTTTGAGACATCCTCATCTTTGTAAACTCTCTCTCTCTCTCTCTCTCTCTCTCTCTCTCTCTCTCTCTCTCTCTCTCTCTCGTCAAAGCATTTGTGAGAGGGCTTCGAATAATTTTCTATGAATAATATTACTTTGCATGCAGCAGTAAATAGTGATTGGTATGAGAATCTCCTTTGTGCTCCTCTGTCTTATTTTTTATATTTTATCCGCACGATAGAAACTTTGAAATAAACTATTACAATCCGTTGTATTATCCCCATTTTGCATATATTCGGAAAAATAGAATATGTTATTCTGTACAAATCATAACTTACTGAGATGTTCCCATACTGAACTAGTATCCATTTGATTAAATTTCAAGCTTTGTTTTACAGATAAACTTAAAAGATCATTTGATATACATGTTTACTTTAAAATAACACTACTCTAGTTAATGAACAGCAGAAGGATTTGCAAGAAAAGATTGGTTATGCAGATATATCTAAAAACAATAATTTTTATTGTCAGTCAAATTGAACACAGGCAGATGAAAAGCTGCTGATGTTACAACTAAGGTATTGTCATTCATTATTTTTGACATCGAGATAAAGTATAGCTTCCAGGAATATCCGCGCAAACGACATCCGTCACTCTAAAATTGACATATCGGGGCTGATATTATTATAAGAAACAGCTTCGCCAAAATAATTACAGGCCGCAGGTAATCGTTTTTATGTTTCCCAGCTGGCGAAATATTGCATAATTAGACGCGGCCATTAAACTCAGAAGATTAATGGACCTAAGTTCATAAACTAACCAGGGACAGATGAGGAGAAAAGGAAAAATATGCAAATGTACCCAGTAGCCATTTTGCCGAACCGACGATGAAAGGATCCGAGATGAGGCGGAAGCGAGATTACAAATGCAAATGAGTTCACCAACGCTCGAGGGAAACGGTTTAAATGTTCTATACTTTCAATTAAAATGGTAGAATTAAATGTGATTTATTACTTTTAAGTTTTCTTGGGGAACGATAGTGTAACTGGATGCCAGATGATGAGAAGAAAAAACATTTTTAGCTTCTTAGGTTTTCTGTTCATATTCAAGTGACTAAAATGTCTCCCTATTTGTGTAGGGAAAACGTCTTCTATTTAGTGCCCGAACCTCAATGATTTATGATGCAGCGTAAACATAACTGTTGTTACCACCAGCGAAAACAATATTTATTGGTGTTCCTTTTATGTCTACGTTGTTTATAATTTCTTTTCTGTCTTCATCATTGATAACTGGCTTATGGTATTACTAAAAAAAATTTGGTAATATTTGACATAGGGAAGAGAGAAGATTCCCTTTTATTTTTTTCCTAGAGTTCTTTTTATTCTTTATTGATCATTATCATATAATTTCCATAAGTGTGCCTATAGCTCTCTGGGACGGCTGTAGGTTTTTATATCTCACTTATATTTGACAACAATTCTTCTTTCTGTTTTTGTTCTTCTGTAATCTTTCATCATTTGAAGTACTGCAAAGACACTGACCAAATAAAACCAACCAAGTTACGTTTAAATTTTTAGAATAACTAATCATTTTGTGCTTTAATTTCCTAAAATAAAGTTCCCACAAACTCTGTGCAATAAACTGCTAAGAAGGAAGGCCTGCCATCACTGCTTAAGGTCAAACCTGTAACTAATGGACAATAGATCTGTGTGTGTTTTTTTTTAAATGTAATTTATAGGTAACTTTAGCCTTGACTTGATCCTTAGTTGCCTTTTATATACAAAGTGTCCCATATCATCATACTAGGAAACTGTTTTAGCTGTTCCCTCTTTAACTGACGTAGACTTGCCGAAGAATCTTTAGAACGAGACTTAAAATGGGTCACTTCATTTTCTGTGATAAACAAAAAAGGAAGGAAGGTTTTTAGGAAGGCTAAAATCTCTGCTAGAATCTTAGTATTAGGTAATCGAGTTAAAAGAAGATAAATATAACTATTGTACAAAAGCAATAGCTGGTTACAAGTAAAAGGTGACTCTTAAGGGTAATTTACCTTAATTCAAACAACATAGCATGTCATGTCACCAACGTCATTTTGAACCAGTGAAGAAATCAGCCATGGCGACCTTGCAGCAATTTGAGGAAGAATGCCCAACACTTCAGGTAATAATGAGCCAAACCAAATAGTGATATCCTACAACTACCAACCAAGGAAATGCACTCAGATTCGTTCTCCCCCAATGTCAAAACACTATGCGCATATTTTCTTTGATCAGATCAAAGTGGCATCATCACCTCAAAGTGGACTTCATTTGGAAGGCAACACTTCATTCAATTTTATAAAATATATGGTAATGATGCGTAACATATTGTCTTCTTAAGCTTCATAAAGCGGGGCAATTCACCCCAAAAAATTTTCTTTTAAAAATCTATACTTCAGTTTATTCCAAAATATGCTGCATTGTTACAAGTAACAAGGTTCATCTCATGGAAAAGTTTGCAGTAGAGTCCAACATCCCTTTTTGCGTAACCCAGCTAACAAACGGACAAGTAGGTAGCGCCGAAAACGCAATAACTTAAGACAAAGAAAATCCTAAACATACTGTACTTGAAATTCACTTAAACAGAATAATTTGAAAACAGACATCTGAGTTACACAGTCTTGCATTCGAGTGGATAAGCGCCAAGGTCGAATTCCCTCTTAGTAGTAATTACATTAGTAATTATTTCTAAGGTCAAAAGACAACACTATACTTATACCTTGAACGTATGGGATATATTTATCTGGTACTCCACTAAAATCTAAAGATATACAAAAAAGAAAAAAAGTGAAGACAGGGAATGCACATTGCTGTGGCTAGAACTAATTTCTACCACCGGTGGGCATTAAACTAGTACTTTTCGTTACATTACGAACATAATAAGTGCAACACTTCATTATTACCATTAAAGATCGTATATTAAATAACAGTAATGTCTGTACACTATGAGACTGTTCAGACTCTTAAAAAACTGTATCCTTAATGTAGGTTTATAGATAATGATGGGATTAATACATATAATAAAGAACCAAAATTCTTTACACAGGTGCTTTCTGATGCCATGAAGATTTCGTTATAAAGAGATTTAGAATTATCTGAATGCTATTTGCACGCGGGAAGGATAAATGTTATTTTCCAGCAACTACAACAAAATAAGTGTTTGGCATTTTCGAATATGAGCCATGGCTTTGTATCGTTGCCCTGCGTGGTGCTTCTTGGCTTATATTAAATGGAAAGCAATTAATTTTCCTTACCACGGCTTTTGTGGCTATCCCAGTTAATTGGTAAAATAAAAAATACCTCGCACGAGATTCACACTGACAATTCTTTGGCCATTTGAGAGAGAATGTATATAAAAATTAGGCTTCACTGATTTCACAGGATCCTGCAGTTCTCTCAATGAGGAATTACGAAAGGATTACGAAACGAAAGTAAAAATGTGAATATTTCTAATATTATAAAGAATTACATTCTGAGGACAAAACATCGCGAGGCAAATCTTTTGGAAAAATCTTAAAGAAATCCTAACCACCATTAGGTCTCACAAATCAAACTGTTTTGTGCAACTTCATTCATATAAACGATAGCCTTAGCATGTGTTACTTTTCAACTTTTAGGAAATACAAGATAAAGCGAACGGCCCCGAACAACATTTCTAAAATACCACGAACTGTTAGGTACATGGGAAGAAAATAGAAATTGCGTCTCTAAGGAAGAATGAAAAGGAAAATCGAAGTTGGTATAAAAGTGTTTAATTTGGTTCTTGGGGCAAAAGGACAAATCATTTATTAATATGCAATATCAAGTTCGGTACAAATGTTTTAGAAGGTGAGTCTCGGTATAATTCTGAGTGGGGAGACGAAAACTCCTACCAAATGAGAAATTCTTAAATGTTCTGCTATGATCCTTGTTTTCAAGAATCTGCTAATTATTGATAGCTGAGGGTAAATGTTTCTTCTGATATTTGCATTTGTATCTTTATTTTTTGATATTGTAGGGACTTCGACGAATCAAAAAATAAATCAATGAAATTCACGACGTTAATGTAAATATATGAACAGAAATTATCGGACGCTGTTTAAGATGGTATTTTTTTTACGCTCTTTTATTTAACTTACTTTATGTGTCTGTCTGTTTGTCTGTTTGTCTGACAATGCTATATAAAAAAGTAAAAAGAAAGAAAAATTATCGTTGTTAGTCTGCATAAACACCTAGCCAAGGGATTATGGTTTCATAGGTGTGAAACATACAGTGTAGATCGTGAAACATACAGTGTAGATCGTAGGTTTGTACACTTTCGTACCGACCGTGGAAGCTAGCTAGGATGGGGGTCTGCAATCGCTTTAGTCACTCTGTGATGAAGCAGTACTTAATCAACTGTCAACCACAAAATATCACAAATAAAACTAATTAAACTTTGTAACCACACTTATATTTCAAAATGCATCAAAAAGTATAAAATAAAACTTGCTGTGATCCACAATATTAATAGTTACTTATATACGCCTAAGCATAAAAGAGTGGGGCACCTGTTTGCATAATCTTGCATTCTTTTCTTTGTTTTCCTCAAGAAACTCTCTGGTATGTAACACTAATGCGCATGATGTTCTGTGATAAGACAAAATATTGCTGGTCAATACACAGAAAGAATGTTGACGTCTTGCTAGGTCAGGGATCCCCCTCTTACCTCGCTCCAGACTGCTTCTGTAGTCCTCCCGGACCTGCCCCTGCACAGCCAGCACTACTAGGTATATTAGGGATTTTCCCCCCAACTTTGCCACTCAATAGAGTGGAACAAGCACACGGAAATGTTTTACTTCTCTCTCTCTCTCTCTCTCTCTCTCTCTCTCTCTCTCTCTCTCTCTCTCTCTCGTGCATTTGTCTCTTCGTTTGTCTGCCACTTGGCGTCTTTGCAGATACACTGGGAGTCGGACCCGAAGACCCAAGAGTTAAGCGAGAGAAACCGCCTACGGGCAGGGTCCAATTAATAAAAGAGGTCGGCGAGATTAAATCGTTCTCAGAAACGCTCAGCTCTCGTCCAGTTTGGAACTCCGCACCTGCGGGGCTGGCCCTTTGCCCATGGGCCGATGTTCCCCTTACCTGTCGCCCTTGGGGTGAATCCCCTTCCTTTGTCTGCGCTTTCTACGAAGCGAAATCCCAGCAAAAAGGTAAAGTACGGATGTAGTGGCAGTCTTCGTACCTTTTTTCTTTTTTTCACTCCCTCTTCAATCCCCCACAGCAGAGCTCCCTTATCCTATAAGATACTCTGATTAAGAGCTGCTGTTCCCTTGAATGTGGTGTAAAAATGCTGATTGCTTGACTGACCTCCTGATATCAGCAATTGCTATGAGACTTTACTGCAGGAGACAAAATAAGTTTATGGAGTAGTAATTCGTTTATTCCTTGCCCTCTGAAGAAGACCTGAGAACGCAAGATTTACCTTAAGCGAGTCGAATTGCTGCACGCCTCACCGCATGTGTCCAATCCATTGTGTACATCGCATATGTGTCTATAGGAAGTCTTGTATTGTAGATCTTCCTGCTTCATCCCTACCTGCTGTGAGGTGGACATCCTTTTCCTTCCAAGTGCTCTGTCTTACCTACATGTGTCCCAAAACACGTGTTCCAGTGCTCCAGGCAACTGTTTCTAGCACTAGAGGATCATTAGCCTCCTTACTGGCGCCTTGCATTAGCAGATTAAGGAGAAGTGTAAATATATCCCCTGTAAATTTAACCTTTAAAGTTGTCCTTATAATTTTCCCTTGAAATTTATTCTGACCTTCAGCCGACATTTTTCTATTTGTGGTTAAGAACTCGATCGGGGTTCTCTTCCTTTAGTCAGATGCAGTAAATCCATTTTTGTAAGCCCATCGAGTCTTAATTCACAAACATTTTCACCCACCTGCCGCCAATCCCTCCCTTCGAGTTGTTTACCGTTTTTAGCATAGATAAATAACTACTGTGAATGTCATTTCTCATTTGTTTCCGATTTCTCCTGCCGTGCTTTTGGTACAGGCATTACGTGCATTACTTCTAATTTGCTATTCTTGACTGAAACAGTTTCGTCTTGAATTTGTGAAAAATTATTATCGAAATATAATCTATGTTAATTTTCGTTTGAGTGCTTTTGTACAAACATATTTATAAAAGGATCTGATTTTCCAATTATTTGAAGCCATTCTTAAAAAGAACCGAGTTTTTAGTAATACTAATCGGACTTTATAATTTTTGCGAAATTAGCCCTATATAGGTCAAGTACGCTGGCTAGGAACAATTTCCTATCGTAAACGTTTCATTTTTATAATGCGAAACGAAAACATTTACCAGTGTAGGGTACAATCAAACAAAGAATAACTCCTCAGATTGCATGATATCTTCAAAGGAGAACGTTAAAGCTCGGGTGCGCTCTGAATTTCTCTATATAACTACTTTGGTATGCCATACTGTATAGGAACGTGACTTGTAAAAAAAAAAAAAAAAAAAAAAAAAAAAAATCTTCTTGCATTATCATTCCTTTAATGTTGCTATTTAGTAAGCAGTTTTCGAGGAAAATACAGCTGTAAAACGATCTTGGTAGCTTGATTGTTTTCTCGACGCCGAGTTCTAATCTAGAATTAGACGCTTTCTAGAGAGGCTAATTGACTTTTATGGAAGCAGAGGCCGCTCGTCAACCCATATTCAATTGGGGGAAGACGATTCCCAAATTGGGATGTTTTTTTAATTGTTATTAAAGGAATGTTCTACTCTCTGTGCTTTAACATGAAATATCTTTATATACAGTTTAGTTTTGATGAATAGGTGTGACATTAAATTAGAAATATATAATGAATATTTCAAATCCAATTAAAACCAATCAAGAAATGTTGTACTCTAAATCAAATATAACAAATAATTATAATATAAGAGGATTTCCATAATACTAAGTAAAGGACTAACGTATGATATATTGAGTAGAATCGACACGAATGCACAGAAAGAGTGGATTTGGAGTAAAAATGGTTTTGGAATTGCAGTGTAATGAGAGGAAGCTGTAAGAGAAAACCTATAAGTGTTTGACTTCGAATTCGACTCATAACCAGATTACATAAAAACAAATAATGTTAAATGAGTAAAATAAGCTCTATATTTTTGTGTTTACTCTCTACATCCGGAGGAGGCAGCTTCTGGTATTTATATAAACAAGTAATCATAACCTGACATATTCTTAGGTCTCCACCTATTAACAATGACAATGCTGAATGGTTCTTCAATACAAAACTATGCCAAAGGAGATTGGGAGGGCTCCATGACTGACCTTCTGAACTAATTGGTAAACATAACAAGAAGTACAATAGTCGGCTTGAATCAATGCAATAAAGTGACTAATAGATTAAAGAACTTAGAACTCCTAAACGACCAGTGACTGAAGTTTTGTAAATAGGTCTAATGACCTTCCGTCATTATTTCTTTGGAATCATTAAGAACTCACTCTTTTTATGTATTGCCGCTTGCACCCTCTGTTTCTGCAAGAAAACTTCATTATTCAAGAAGCAGTGATACAGAATCTTGCCTGCTTCGTTAATCTTGATGGCTGGTTTTATACTTGAACAATAAGGCACCTTTTTTAATGTCAAGCTCCTAGCTCCCAACTTTTGTCTATGACCGTTTCTATAGGGAGAGCTACTCAGTCCATGATGCTGCGTCGGTAACTTAAGTACCTGGAAAAGTCTCTTCTTTAAATGAGGCAAACCCGGTAAAAGATTTACTGATAAATGCGTCATGGATAATCAAGTCATCTGGCAACACTTTTGTTAAGTGTTCTTTTGCTTTTCTACGTTATCATAACACAAAGGTGAATCTGGTTAAATACCTATGACCAGTTGCTTGGAAACAACTAACTCATTGCCTATTTCTAGAAGATAATCGCAATAAAATTGTAGACTTTACACCTATCAAGCAGATCTAGAATTAAGATTTATCTTCAAATATGACGTCGCTAACCTTATATAAGAAGAAATGAATTGCCAATGAAAATAATCTTGACAGGAAAGACGCAAATTCAATAAATAATGTTGAAACGGTTCAAAGAACTGTATTACCATAAACAAAAGGTACACATTCCTATGAAAAGGTGGAATTATAATATGGTAAATGGGAAGCGAATAATTAACTTAAGATTTGGTTGAAGTAAACCTAGAATCAAAAGAATATTTTCTTTCAGCTGTTACGTAATGAATCAGATGTAAGCACTGAACTTTCTAATAATTTGGTTTATTATTGGAAACTTCACAAGACAATATATTAGCTATTGTTATCAATAGTATTCCATTTTCGGAGATTTTGCTTCATGATACTCATATTTTTTATAATAGCAAATTGTGTCATCCGTACTTGATTTAATGAAGTCAAGATAAAGCTAACAAAGAATAATCGACCTAGCATGTATTTAGAAATGAAGACCTTCCCCGTTGTAAAGAAAGAAAGAAAGAAAGAAAAAAACTAACAAGTGCTAATGAATAACTAGGCGTAACAGAGATTATGGCTGTATAGTGCTCCTTACTAAGTTAGTACTGGTAATATCAAATTATAAAACCTATTAAAACACTCCTCGTTTAAAAAAAATGGTTAACTTTTTACTCAATGATGCCTTAGATTTATTTCGCATGGAGAAAGTAAGATTCCTTTTCAAAATCATATACGTATCGTATTGATTTAGTCTCTTTCCGTGTCTGACTGTCTGTCTGTTCCGCCGCTCTCTATTTCTCATGTATAAACTAATATAAACATTCCCCTTAAAAGTAAACTGATTCAATTATGTTTTCATTTTCCTTCCGAATCATGTTTCGCAAAAAGGTATTTAGCCACAGTTAGGGAACTGCTTAGCTTTTTTAGATTACTTACACTGAAAAAACTCACTATTTAATTTTGCCTTTGATTAAGTGAAAGTTACAATCTAAATCTCTGGAATATATATGTGTCAGTCATAACTGAAGCTTGTAAGCGAAAAAGAATGAACTCTCTCTGCAAACTATAACAGGCCATATCTAAAAGCTTGATAACCTCAAATAATTATGAGGGCCTCATGCGTCCCGCCAGCTGAGAAATGGGGTTTAACTGCTAGAACATTATTTTGAGAGATAACTTTATATGCCAGTTATCTATGAACACCGTGGCACTGTGATATTATATCCTATTATCTAGAAATACTTTATTATAAGAACATGGATGAACATGAATGAAGTACGATATGCTTTCCTGGCATCGACTTCCACCCAGACTTCCCTGCTGTCACTTTGAACACGTTGGCTGCGTCATTATTTGCTCCGTCTGGCGATCAGCTGATTTGTCAGACTATATTTATTTTTTCTTGTGCTGTATATGTATTATATTGTCTGTTAATACGTTATCACACTGTCATTATCAAAGGGAACTCTCTGCAGGGAAGGAACATGAAGAAATTGTAAATGAAAGGAGCTCATTATATGCAGAACTGGATGTGAGTGGCATTCAGACAGTCAGGAAGATATATGAGTCTAACCAGCAGAGATATCATGGAACGGTGTGTACGTGGCCTTACACAAAATTCCAAGGAAAGTTTCCAATAAAAAATGTGGGCCAGAGGTAAAAAGACAAAATTCCTTGGATTCAAAAGGTTAATATTTATAGCTAAAATGGTAATTCTTGACCATAATTTTGGATATCAAAAAGCAAGTATAATAAAACATATCCTTGGAGAATCGGTAAACCTTGATTCCTCCTTAGCAGCCCAAGACCGTTCCAGAATGAAATCTGGCCTTAGGAAGAAGAAAGATAGAAAAAAGAAGGACAGCAAAAGGAAAAATGAAGAGGGCTACACATCAGGTGGATTCATTTAAAAACAACATGGCAACAAAGAGAAGCTTGGGCAACTTTGACACCCTCTTGATGAAAGAGTAATACCCTGCCCAGGTGGGTAGAGGTGACCAGGAGCCTATATGGATGCATAATCAAAATATTTTACACTAAAATAATAGTTCTATAAAAGATAAGTAGCAACCCTTTATGCAAATATGATGCACACAAGTGCACATTATAATCTGCAACATTCTTTGCATATCTTTAAAAGCGCGTATCTCAAAACTAACTTTTTTTCAATATATCTTCTAATAACTTTGCTATTTATTATTCAATTGTAATGAAACTTTCTATAGTAGTATAGTAGAAACATGCTTCTAGAATTGAAAAGAGCCACTTTTTCTATACTGGCAAAATTTACAAAATCATAAAACTCAAACTATAGTAAAATTAGAGAATATCTCTCTCTTTTACTTCGTACAACTTCTCTTCTATGCACACACAAAATAATTGCAAGAAAATATAAAAAAAATAACAAAGTTATTAGCTCGAAACAAAAGGTAATTTTCATGGGGGAGGGGAGGGAGGGAGGGGGGGGGGGGGGGGGGGGGGGGGGGGGGGGGGGGGGGGGGGGGGGGGGGGGGGGGGGGGGAGTAGAGGACTTCAAACTTGGGAAACCACTCTACGGATGGTACACATTCAATGATGTAAATATGAACATAGTCCCCAAGAAAAAGTGTTTCCTCCCAGAAGGTCCCCTAAATTTAGAACGTAAGGCATTAAAATCATTTTTTTCTTGTACTAGCAGTAATAAACGATTACGTTCAGTTCTTGTAATAATAACATATAAATCTTCATAAATCTTTGTATTTTTTCATGGAATCTGAGAACAGATTCAGTATTATGATGGGTGAAAGCGTTTGCTCTCGTATCCAACTTTCTGTCTTATTCATGAAGTTTTATATATGAAAAGTTTTTAGTATTTCATTGTTCATTAACATAATTAATTGTCGTCTGAATGGCGGTGACGCAACTGCATTGATGCTCGGTAATTCTTACAGTTTAATGTATTGAATGAGATAAATGATGTTTTATTTACTAGGTAAATTGGGACATAGGTTAGCAGTCAACAATCTTAAGTTAAGCAGAACTTGGTTTCTATGTTTACAAACGCGAATAAATCCACCGACGGCTGAGAGGAACGTTTTGAATGCAGTATAATTCAAATAAAAATGTTATTAACAAATGAGATTTATATTTTAGTTTACTAAAGGAAGGGTTATGTAAATAATTACAAGAAGATGAGAAGGAAAGTTATGTTATGCTTTCTGGTGTTTCGGTTTATTTTGAAGAGGAACTGCATATCTTTTTATCTAATTACTAGTTATCAACTCAGATACCGCTCCGTCCAAAGTTTGGACATTATCTTCCATTTAACACGTGTATCTCATTGATTTGTAATGCAGCGTAAACACAATTGGCATTACCACCGATTAGAATAATAGATCCATTAATGTTAATCGTTTCGAAGTGCCCATACGGAGCTGATTTAGGGAAGAGTGTTAGACACTGCAGGCTCTGATTCAAGTAGAAATTGCAACCATATCTCATTTACCTTCCCTATTTCTTTCAAGTCTTGTTAAATAGAACCTACAGTAAGTTTCCCTTTAAAAACAGAAAAAAATAGCTTAAAAAAATTTGTGAGGTTGATTGATGTTGGCTAATTTGTACATAACGTAAACGCTGAGAAAGACCAATTTATTATACAGTGGGATCTTGATTTTAAGAAAGTAAAGCCCCGACTGGACAATTATTTACGGTAATTAAAAGTATGAAGGATCATGGAAGAAACAAAAAGAGCAAGAGTAATTAATGGCAAATATAAGTGAGATATAAAAAACAACAGCGGCCACAAAGTGCCATAGACACATTTAATGGAAAGGACATGATAGTGATTAATCACAGACTAAAAGCAATTCGAAGGAAAAATTCAAGGTTCTCGCAAGATCTAAATGTTTCCCTCTGATTTATTTGGGCTCACTTCATATCTTGCTCGTTTCTTTGTGTATATTGTGACCTAATGGACATTCCTATTTCGGACAAAAATGAGACAAAACATTTTTCTTTATGCATCTCATAGAAAGGGTAACGGTCACAGATACTACATGAATATCTCTCAGATAAAAGTCATATATTTATTGTTCAAGAGAGAGAGAGAGAGAGAGAGAGAGAGAGAGAGAGAGAGAGAGAGAGAGAGAGAAGAGAGAAGAAGAGAGAGAAGAGAGAAGAGAGAGAGAGAGAGAGAGAGAGAGAGAGAGAGAGAGAGAGAGAGAGAGAGAGAGAGAGAGAGAATACTTCATTTACATTTACCTTCATTTTGACATTCTAGATAACCTATACAATTAACATAATGTTTTACAAATTCTAATCGCCTGTTACTTCGAAATGAAGACAGATAAGGCATTCTAAATTACGCACATATGTTGACCTGGAATAGCAATGACTTTATTATTCCAATCGGTGACAACAACAATTTAGATTTCTCTGTAGAGCAGTTAGGTTTAAGCATAAGTGGAAGGCAGGTGGTAATTAACAAATAGCACTTTGCATAAAAACAAGAATAGAAACGAAACTAAATATCCTTTCCCTCTCATCCTCTTGTCGCCATTTACACTATCCTACGTCTTGAAATCTAAAATATGATAAATCCTATGGTAATTCATCATCTTAATTTGAAATATACTTATTCCAAAACGTTCGCATCGAGCGTTGGTGGAACAATGTGCATTTATAATCCCTCATCCGTCTCATCTCGGATCCTTTCATCAAAGGTTCTACATTTTTCTTCCCCTCACTATCCGGTCCTGGTTAGATGATGCTCTTGGGCTCATTAATCTTGTGGGTTTAATGATCGCGACTAATTATGGTGGGAGACATAAAAACGATTGGCTGCAGCCTGGAATGATTTCGGTGGAGCCGTGGCTTGTAATAATAGTTTATATTATGTCAAGTTTGGTGCTACTGAGGTCGTTTGTAAAGATATTCCCTCAAAGTGATACTTTATCTTGATGCCATAAGCTACGTCGTAACTGACTGACAATCAAAATAATTTTTTTACATGCCTGTATATCCAGTATTCCCTTTTATTTTTTCATGTATTTCATTCTTCTTCTCTGCGGGATTTAAAGAACAGTAATGGTTTGCTCTTGAATTGCCATGCATAAGAATATACAGCCCGACGTATTTCATTTTGCATGTAAGAGTGTGTGGATCCATACAAAGAGTGGATTGGTGGTAGCTGATGCTGAGCAAGCGATGTAAGGTCGAAGTGCAAGTCAATGAGACAGAAGGTTCGTCTCTCAGTTTCTTTCTTTCTGTCGTCTTCTTTATTCTGTTGCAGCACAATGCCACAGATTTGATCAGCTGATAACCTTGAACTTGAAACGACCGTGGGGATCTTCTCCTGCAGAATTGAGAGATATTTACTTGGAAATATATGGTATGTTGGGACTTTTTGGGATGGTGATTGACACATTTATCCTTATGTGTTGATGATTTGTGAAGGAAACTGGATAAACATTATTGATGTTATTGGGGTCTGGGCGAATACTAAACATCAAGGAAGACAAAATGGTGTACGCAAATAATAGCGGTCAAACTTTGGTGCACAAGGTCACTAATATTGCAGCTGAGGTCCGTCCATTTCGAGGCATTGTTGATGGCTTCCTGTCCCAACCAGTGCAGATTTTTATTGAGTGAATAACTATTCAAATGCCAAGAGAAATAAAAGCGATGCAGAGTCTTTCACAGAGGCAAAATTCTTGTTGGATTTAATAGAGGTGACTTGGAACATTGATGCTGTAGTTTCAAATACACAAAATGCCGGTCATGGATCGAATTACAAGCATTTCTGAGGCAGCCTATGGAACAAAGGAACACGGAGATATAGTGAGAGGCCAAAGAGGTTTTACAAGATTAGGAAAAATCAGAGAACAATGGTTGATCACAGTTTTCAGCTTTTTGAATCAACAGGAGAATGGATACAGAAATTGAAAAATTCTACCTGACAAACAGTAATATTATCTCACTTATCAACTTACAGAAATTCATTTGTTTTTTTCCAGCTTCTACACAACATCCCGGACGCCATTGTAGATAACTTTGATGTAAAGATTGAACCTACATCAGATGAGGAACTGATTTATTCCCAAATTCATAAACATGTCAAAATGTCACACTGTGGATAGTACTTTTTTTACTGGGACCGGTCCAAGAAATACAAAGCAAAGATATTCAAGTTTTCCTTCTCCCCATTTCTGTGCAAAAGTAGAATGTAAGAGAGGATCTATGGATCAAGGGCAATAGCAGTTGTGATGTTTTGTTAATAAGGGAGCATCAGTTAACTTAATGGACCATGATCTATATCAGTCCATGTTCTCCCAATACCCTTTGAAACCCTCAACGGAGACGGTGTGTGATTTGCAAGCCCATAGATTCCTTAGGTTTTATAAAAGTGCTGTTCACTGTGGGCGATAGTGTTGATAGAACCATTTTTGGTGATAAAAGGGGTAGTGTTAGGCAACAGACTTTTGCTGTGTCATCCTACATGTAGGAGATACAGGATATCTGTCCATACAGGTGTTAATGGCATAATGGTTGGGATACCAGGTGTTTTTATTCCATATGTGGATATACGTGGAAAGGAGAGAGAAGAGGACACTCAAGTTTTTATAAGTGAAAATGGTGGTCATATCAGTGACACTAGTAGTAATACTGTAGTAATAATGGGGATACCGATGATAATAGTGGTTATAGTGGAGATATTGGTGATAATTTTGGTGGCATTAACAATGCCACCAAAATTATCACCGATACTAACATTGGGGTTATGGCGGATGGAATGGAGAATAACTATATAAATAAGTATATATAAGGGTGATATTTATGTGAATATGGAACATGCGGGTACTATGTGTAATGACCACCAATATAAAGGTGTTTTATCAAAGGATGTTTTTTTTTTAATCCAGGTACAATGACAATGGTGAAAGTCAGACTGAGGGAGGTAAAGAAACCCAGAGAGGTATGTGTGTAGAGGGTAGCAAAAAATTAAAAGGAGTCACCACAACCGGATCGGTGAACAAGGTATCAAATAAAGGGGATTGCTGTATAGAATTGTTGAATTGTAATGATACAGCTAGGAAATATAGGAAGAATACATATGTGGTAGACCTCCAAGATTGGAGTAGTGATAGTGGACCAGTGGCTTTTTTAGAGGGGAAAACTGAATTTTCAGAGGCAGAAATGAAAATAAGGAAGAAAATCATTAGGGATCACTTAGCTAATGCAGACTACAAGGAGCATATAGAGGCTGTAAGTGAGGTTTTGGACGAATTTGGGGATATTGTGGCTTTAAAAGGGGATAAGTTAGGACTGACTAAAGTGTTAGAACATAAGGTGAATCTAGAAGAAGGTACAAACCCCATCTTTATTTCTGCATACCACATACCCTACAAAATCAGGGAACAGGTAGAGAAAGAATTCAGTAATTGGGAAGAGATAGGATTATTAGACACAGTGCATCGCTGTACAACTTTTCCTTGTTGGCGGTGCTTAAGAAGGATGGCTCTGTCTGAGTACAAGTAGACTTCCACCGTCTAAACGAAAAAACAATTTCTGACTGTTATCCAGTCGCGCATACCAAACCTTTCTCTAGAAATTGTGGGAAGTAGAATATATTCTTCAACAGACCTTATACAGCGATTTTTGCAGGTTCCTCTTAGTGAATAAAGCCACGAACTGACTGTATTTTGATTGCTAGAAAACATTTCGAATTTACCCGGATGCCTTTTGGTTAGTCAGGTAGTCCTATGACTTATGAGGTTGGTGACAGTTTTTCACAGGCTACTAGGCAAAAACGTTTTGGTGTACATGGATGACATATTGCTTGCAACAGACTCGACTGAGAATCACATGGAAGGGCTTAAGGAAGTTCTTAGGAAACTTGGGTTAGCAGGATTGAAAATTAAGTTAGCAAAGTGTTCCGTCTTGAAGAAGATTTTCCTGTCCCTAAGACAGAGAAGCAAATTAGGTCATTCTTGAGGATGGCGACATTATTTAGAAGGTTCGTGAAAGGGTTTTCTAATATAGCAGCTTCTTTAACAGATGTGTTGAGGGAAGATATTCAATGTTATTCGAGAGAACCACAACAAGTAGCTTTTCAGAATATTAAGGACGCATTAATGAATCCCCCAGTTCTGAAATTTCCAGATTTCAGGGAACCTTTCACATTAGTGACTGATGCTAGTCAGGAGGGTATAGGTGCTTACCTTATACAAATATTTCAAGGAAAATTCCATCCAATAGGTTATTATAGCAGGACACCTAAGACAAAGGGTAGCAATGAAAGATTAATGGCTACTGTAGATACGGAAGCTTTTGCAATAGTATCAAGCTTGGTTCATTTTAAAATGTTGCTAATGGGGAATAAAGTGGAAGTTCTTACAGACCACAAGTCATTATTGGATCTTTTTAACAAGCCAGACCTGTCGCCCAAAAGAGCTTGGTGGTTCCTAACCATTAGAGATTTTTTATGCAAAGCTCAAATACGTAGAGGGAAAACACAATGTGATTGCAGATGCACTTAGTAGAAGCTTTTACGATATTGATGGATTTCAAGTTGGCGTGGTTACTAATGATTCTATGCAGTAGAATATCAGTCTTATAGAGCACAGGCACGATGAAGATGAAATTTTGGCAGATGTAAGAGCATTTCTCAGACGTAAATTAGTCAGGAAAGGTTACCTACCACAGTCCTTGTTACATTGTGATGTTTTATCCTATTTTTGACAAGTAGCCATTACAACTTATTATTCTGTATATCGGAGAATGTAACGATAATGGAAATTGCCTTATATTTCCAAATCCTAGAGTACAGAATTGTTTTCTGTTCTCGAAAAATGAATGCTCTTTAAAGTTGCTATAACCGCCTTTACTGTTTGCAAATAGTTTATTTGCTTCGTAAGTATTTTTTTTATTTGTCTATTCATATGGTTATGGTAACTAATTTTACCATTGCTATTATTGCAAAGTATGTCAATATATATAGCATTATAACATATTTAGAGAGAATATTCTATTTTTATTACTTACAAGTTTAATATTATATCTTTATTACTTACAAGTTCACTAATAAATGTTGCCTATTATATTTGAAGGAACAAAGTGAGTAAAAATGATTCAATCTCCTAGTCTTTTGTAAACATATCATATAATATTTGTAACAAATAAAATGCTTTAATATTTAAATTACATAAAAAAAATTATTGTAGTTATGTAAAAAAATTTACTTCTGATTATTGAAGTGTTTTATAGATAAACATAGCAACTAATTTGGATAACTTTACAGAAACATATGACCTAGGGTAAATACAATAGGTTTGTATTTTAATGTATTTTTTGTTTTTGTTTTATTTATAATAGGTACTATACCAAAACCACAACCACCACCACCACCACCACCACCACCACCACCACCACCACCACCACCACCTATCACAAGAATATACAAAAGATATAGAAAATTCCTATTGTGGAAATAAGTAATTCTGTGTGTGTGTGTGTATGTGTGTGTGTGTGATAAACAAACAAGAACACAGAAAACGATACGTAAATCACTTTCATTTTTATCAAAATAGAGCTTTACACATACCCAATACAAAATAAACACTTACTATCATGGTAACTCATACTGCTTGTTATGTTTATAACCTTTATTTTAAAGAAACACTCATCAGATACTCAAAAGATGAAATAAAACATTCGGAGTGTTGCCATAATTTACACTAGGCAACGCGTCATGACATAGGGTTTGAAGTTGCCGCGTCTTTATTTCCCTTACTGAGCAGGATATTATGTTGTAATATTGTGCATGTGTGCGTGTGTGTACGTATGCTGTTATATAAGTTTTTTTTCATTGCACATGTTTCTAATATATTAATATAAAACAAGTTTTGACTGAAAAGAACTACATTTCACTATTTTCCTTTGCGTAGAAATTGAATTTTGTCAATGGGGAACTTTTGTTTTATATAAAAATATATATGAGTAAAATAAAGTTTAAAATATTAAAACTTTTACCAGACAAATAGTTTTATCATTAAAAAATAGTACAAGTTAAGTAAAGTTATGAGGCAATTTGTGAGAATAGATAGAAAACAGCGCTCTGAAAAGGCTTATAGCAGTTCCCCCATACAGCCGCTCAAGAATCTTGTAGCAGTTCTCGGGCTAATGATTGATTTCAGCTACGCAGAGATGGAAGGCAATGGGAACATCGAAAGGAGGTCACGTTACCAATCTGATAATTCTTTCCTTTTAGTTAAACGGGGTCATCAACTGAATTAGTGATATTTTCAAGCAGATATGTATAAAATTTTCTTTCAGTGTAATATGAAAAAAAAAAAAAAAAATAGAAAGCAAGAAATTTAATAAAGCGGAAATGAGTTCATTATTAGTCCATCAAACTGTATCATTAATTGTACAGAATAACACATTCTATATTTGCAAACATACACAAAATGGCGATAATACAACTTATTGTATTTATGCATTCGAAAAATAAAATAGTAAAAGAGGTAAAGGAGTCCAAAGTAGATTTCAATACCAGTCACTATTCGCTACTGCGCGCAAAGTTATATTATATACAGACAATTTTCAAAGCCCTCTTAGGAATAGCAATTCTCTGAAAAGAGAGAGAGAGAGAGAGAGAGAGAGAGAGAGAGAGAGAGAGAGAGAGAGAGAGAGAGAGTCTTCAGGGTGACTGACCCTTTTGCCTCATCTGTTTTCACCGGGAGTTTACGTCAGGAGCTAATTTCTTCTCTAATTTTACGCGCGTTACAGTCCGAAATTCGGTAGAAATTTTCTTCATTTCACAAAAGGTATTAGAATTCCTGCAGCTTCCAGGTGCTTAGTATATTACCATTATGATTCGGGTAACAAAACACTTCTCTCTTTTTCAGGTATATAATCATTGTAATTACTATAGCCTGTTGTATACTCCGGTGGTGTTAATATTCAGGAAGAAAACAAAACAAAATTACTTATAAATCAGTGATTTGAAACAAAGGCGAATCCTAAGCTTTAAGGAATTGTTTAATTTAGCAGAATCTGTAAAGATTCAAGACCTTACAAAACTGGATTTCCAATTTCCCAGTAAGTGATACTTTAGATTAAATCAAGACCTACGTTTTAAAAGCCATTTTGAAAAAGGGCTGGCCAAATGAGATATAATAGGGATGACATTTTTTAAATAGGAGCAGTTTTATGATGACATTGCATTGCTATGGTTGTTTTTATCCTTAATATTTCCAGAGCTCTGGACTATAATAACTTTTGGCAGCAATTAAATCACATTAATGTATAGTGAAGTAGTGGAAACTTATTATCCAAAACTTATTATTCATTATTATTTATACTGGGTGAAAGTTGGCTATGAGAGCAAACGCTGACATACATTATGATACTGGATCTGATGCTGATGTTCTTGGATTCAATGGAACATACAAATGCTTAGAACCTGCTATAAAAATATAAGCTTACAATTACAAGAAATAATGTTATCGTTTAATACTAGTATAATTAGGAAAAGGAATGTTTTAACATTTGAAATGAGAGAGATAAAATTTTCACTTGTGAGCGATCATTATTTGCACGGTGGACACGTTTTTCTTTCCTAGAAACTACAATTATGACTGCAGGATATCGAAGGTAAAACGAAAAGAGAGTTTTTTTCTGAATCAGTAAACGAAAATAGCTAAGGAATTCCTTATCAGGTCTGAATAAGTTTCAGTGAAGTATCATTCGCAATGAAAATTCAAACATAATTGAGTCAGTTTATTCTGTTTTCCAAACAGAATAAATCTAAATCATCCTTGGGGAGTAGGAGGATTATAATTCTTTATGACGAGAAGAGTTCTAATACGTTTTAATACAAGTTCAATTTTTATTACGGTGCAATAGGCTTGCCTAGAATTTCTGCTAACCCAGCGCTGGGTTTTCGTTTTTTTTTTTTTTTTTTTTTTTTTACCAAGGTCTTCATTTCTAAGTATGCGTTTTATAGTTAACTATTCTCTATCAGCTATTTCTTAATTTCATCAATCAATGTACAGACGCAATAATATATAACCGTTATTATCATGAACGATTGACCATCATGAATAAATATCCAAAAATTATAAACTTATTGAAAAATACGTTGCTAATAACAGCACATATGCCAGCATGCAAAAATTATGTGAACCAAATTATTATAAGCTCAATATTTACATCTGTACCTATATAAAAAAATCATGAGTACAATTTTAAGTCAAATCCACCAATTTTATGTTTTGGATTTCTTAAATTGCCTTTCGGTCTTCTGTCATTTCAAAAAGAAATTTACACCAAAATCCATATTTTTAGTTCATTTTAGTGCCGATTCTTCTTATTATACTATACATTAGCCCCTGCCTTAGGTTCAGGGATACCTATCTCTAAAACATCTTTCTTGTCATGTTTGAAACAGCACATTTGCATGGGCTGTTTGTTACTAAGGGATTTGTAAAATAAATGAATAATTTTTAATAATTGAGCGTCGTTTATAACTATATGCCGTGCTGAAGTACAGCTAGCAAAACAGCCCCTTAGTAACAATTATAAAGGCATTCTTGTTTGGGAATCGCACTCCCACAATTAAATACGGGTTAGGGAGGAATCTCTGCATTCCACATAAGTCATTTAGCTCCCCTAGAAGGAGTCCAATTCTGGGAAATCGGCGTCGAAAAAACAAGTAAAGTTAGCCAAGATCGTTTTATGTCTGTATTTTTCTCAAAACTGCATAATAAAAAGCGACGCTCAAGGAATAACACTGCAAGAAGAAATTAGGGTTTTTTCACTCTCCAAGAGCGCAGCAGAACTTTTCCTTCAGATAATATCGCACTGTCAGCGATTTTAAAATTCCTTGTATTTTTGTATCCCACATCAAAACATTTTCATTTGGCCTTGCATAAGAGAGACCTAATTTAACACAATATTCCAAAAATGAATTTCCTAACTGTTATAGAACTGTATAAACTTTTGCTGTAATAACAAAATACCGGTTAATATATCTTCATCCGGCAGCATTTCAATCTATGACTAAAATAGCGATAGTTACGTTTGAAACAATTTAAGACAACCGTGCTTGACGGGATTATTACAATAAACGTTACAATTACCTTATGGCAAGGTCTTCTGATAATTGATTATCTGCTCTCTCTCTCTCTCTCTCTCACGCGCGCGCGCACACACACACACACACACATATATAATATATATATATATATTATATATTATATATATATATATATATATATATATATATATATATATATATATATATATATATATATATATATATATTTGAGAGTCTATAAATATGTTTATAAAAAGTTTGTCAGATGAAACTTGACATGTATTTGTTTTTTGTAGGTGGTAATCTACCTATACTTATAATATTCTATCTACTAGACGCTGCATGTAAACCCCTTGTGTTGCTGGTCATTTGTATCGCCTCGACTTTATTTTACCCTTCTGTATTGCAAATATACTGTTAATGAAAGGACTCATTAACTTAAGTGATCGCCGTCAGTCTGTTTTACATCTACTTTTTCCATAAATATACCAATTTCCATTTGTAGGAAGAGAACGTTTCCACTAACTGACTTTCGAGTAAGCAACGTTTTTTAGTTTTTTTTATAACTGAAATGCCTCTTCCATTCCATTCTCTTTTTATTCACGATTGCAGATATCCTAGGACAGGGCTTCATCTTTCTCTTACTCCTGTTTATCAATAATTTTTTGGGGGGAGGTTGACGGCTAGGGGGTTGGGGGGAGACGTGTGCTCTCCTCATAAATCTGTATCTCGCTTAAACACACTACAGTCTCCAGAATTTTGTAAACAGAATTTACAGTCAAAAGTAATTTTAATGAAAACAGTGCCTTTTGTAAAGAGCTTGGCAAGAGGCTTATAAAACAAAAGAAAATTTGCAACACATTATTCGCACTTTCTAAGTATAAAGTGGGATTATTGTGTTTGTGATTGTGCATTTATAGTTTGTTAACTTGAATAAGTTGGTTAGGCTGGTCGAGATGATATACAAAAGAACGAGCACAAAACTGCTGAAAATGAGGAGGACCTAATGAGTAGGGTTGGAGAGTAGCAGGAGTCTTTAGAGAGAGGTGGTTTAAAGGTGAATGTGATTAAAACAGAGGTTTTGCTGAGCAGTAGGGAAGATAGAGAAAGATTATAAAAAAAAAAAAACAGAAAAATTTAAATACTTAGGATCTACTTTAAGCCAAAAGGTAGGGTGTGAAGTTGAAGTTGACAGTAGGATAAAAGCTGCATGGGGGAATTGGAGAGAGGTAGCTGGAGTGGTATGTGATAAGAAAATGCCAATTAAGCTAAAAGTCGAGATATATAACACAATGATAAGACTAGTGTTAATGCATGGAGCAGAAACATAGGCTCTAAGAGGAAAAGAGGAAGTAAAGCTTGAGAGAACAGATGAGAATGCTGAGGTGGGTTATGGGAATATCGCTGCTAGAGAGATTGGAAAATAATGAGATAAGAAGAAGGGTAGGCTTAGTAAACAGTACGGAGGTGATAAAAAAATGACAATTGAGATGGAATGTGCATGTGTTGAGGATATATGGCAAGGAGAGAGTGAAGAGGGCTTGGGAGGAACCTGTTAGAGGAAGAAAATCGAGAGGGAAACAGAAAATTAGATGGCGAGATAACGGTGGGGAAAGAAGAAGGAGTCTGATAACTTGATGAAGATATTTGATAATATCTTTCCCTATTCAATTGAACATTACTTTTCTGGAATCTTATAATCTTAGACATGTCTACTTGAATTGTGAATACTATTATCGAATAGCAAAATTGTCCAATAAATTTTGTTCTGAAATCTTGTTAAAAGATAAGAATCAATGCTTGTGGGTACATGTGTTTCACGTGTGTAGGTGTATAGTTGTGTGTGGGTAAGTGAATGGGAAAGTGTGTGGAGAAGTCGGTCTGTGTTACTGAAGAAATATTCACGTATCATCTGCCTCAAATTATTCTCCAGATGAACTGAGAACCTCAACTAACGATTCTTGTATTAATTCTCTTTTTGTTCTTCCGGAAGGTTATGCGGATCATGAACAATGGCCGTAAAACATGCCATAGTTATTTTTAATGCTAATGTGATTTACTTTCGGATGCGATGCCAGCAAAAACATTTTCATCATAGTCTGTTTTATGCAAATCAATTACATTTAAGAAAATTACAAGAGGAAAAATACCTTCCTCAATGCAATTCATTTCAAGTCCTCGTCCTCATAACTAAAACCAAACACTCATATTTCATTCAATCACGGCCAAACAGCTGGTCCGATGAGCATGAAACTTGGCAGGGTTATAGTGGGGACCCCTAAGATGGTTTATAACGAGGTTTCATACTACCTCCACCCTTCCTAAATGGGTGGGGGTGAGAAGGGATTCCCTGAAACAGAGCTTGTTCTGCCCATGAAACAAGTCTGGTTATGCCCATAGACTTAGTTACTTTATGAATTTATCATACATAATTTCTGTATACATATGACTTATCATTTAGAAAAGAATACTATAGGGTAAACATCAATGACATCAAAGAGGGTGGAGTTTGAAAAAGGGGTTGACAGAGAGAAAAGGACAGGGAGAGGAAGCAAGAGAGAGTAGACAGGGTGTTAGGGAGAAGAAAGAGGGAAAAAGACAGGGAGGGTTAGAGAGAGACTGAGACAGAGATGGAGAAGAGTGGTTGTTTGGCAGAAGAGAGAGAGAGAGAGAGAGAGAGAGAGAGAGAGAGAGAGAGAGAGAGAGAGAGAGAGTTGGTATTAATGAGAAGAAAGAGGGAAAGAGAGAATGATGGTTGGAGAAAGAAAGAGAGAAAGAGTAAGAGAAATAAATGAGTGGGAAAGGAAGGAGAGACCTTACAGACCTTACTAACCTTACATCTTGTTCAGGTTATCTCACTGTGTGGCACCTAACACATCTTCCAGTATATTTTGTATCTTCCAATCTTGGATGGTCTGGGATGAAGCTTAGATATTTGTCAGGCTTATTCTTAAACACATCTACACTCACTACTGATATATTCCTCAGACGAGCTGGCAACTCATTGAATAGACACTACATTGTCGATGCTAGTGCGTAGTGGATTAATGTCCTGTGTGCTTTCCTTAGTTTTCCTGGTATAGTTTTGGGCACTATTAATCTACCTCTGCTTGCTCTTTCTGATATTTTTAGCTCCATGATGTTTTCGGCAATTCCTTCTATCTGTTTCAATGCCTGTATTATCATGTAGCTTTCTCTTCTCCTTTCCAGACTATATAATTTTAAAAAAATTCTTTTCTAGCTGCAAAGGACCTTTGTACGCTCTATTTGTGCAATTTAATTTAGGTAGTGTGGGTACCATAGCATATTACAATATTCAAGTGGACTACGAACATGCATTTTATAAAGCATAATCATGTGTTAAGATTTTCTTATTTTGAAGTACCGTAACAACATTCCCATTTTTGTTTTGCATTTGCCAGTAGAATTGCTATTTGATCATTACATAACATGTTCCTATTCAACATCACATCAAGGTCTGTAACTGCTTCCCTTTTAGTGATTGTTTCGTTATTAGGTCCCCTATGTGCATGTAGCTTTCCTTCTATATCTCCACAATTTATTGATTCATATTTATCAGAGTTAAATACCATCCTATTTACTTCTGCCCATTCATATACTTTGTTAAGGTCTCCTGTAGCGAGTTCCTATCTTCATCACAAGTAATTTCTCTACTTATTCTTGTGTCATCGGCGAAACTACTCACTACCGAGAGAGAGAGAGAGAGAGGGTTGATATTCGTGAGAAGAAAAAGGTAGAGAAAGAGATGGCTAGAGAGAGAAAGAAAGAATGAGAGAGAGAGAGAGAGAAGAGAGAGAGAGAGAGAGAGAGAGTGTGTGTAGAGCGGTTGTTATGTAGGAGAAAGATGGAAAAAGTGTGTGTGTGTGTGAGAGAGAGAGAGAGAGAGAGAGAGAGAGAGAGAGAGCAAGTTTATCAGTTGTCACTCAGAGTTATCCCAAGCAGAGCTGGGTCAGTCAGCTAGTATATGTAATTGTAATAGCCCTCTTGACCTCTCAAATTCTTTGTTCGTTTTTGTATACGCTTGTCACTACAAAGCCTTGAGATCCAACTTTCAAAGAAATATGAAGAAATTATGATGTCTCGTAGTGGGAAACGAACTCCCAATACAATAATCACGACGAGGTCACCTTACCTGACCACGAGAAGGATAAAAGTCTTTTCCTCTTGCTCATACATATACCTATCGTTTTCAGGTATATTTATCAGAGCTGAAATAGACCCATCCTCACCATCGTAATCAAGTGGGCAATCGTTTTTATTGCCTTTTAGACTGAAATACATATGTAAATTCGGATATGCTTGTCACAATAATAATCTAAGCCTTCTGAGATGTAATCCCTGTTACTGAAGAATTTATTTTAGAGATTTTCTTAAAATTCCTTCTGCTCAATTTCGTATATAATTAATTGATTCATAAGGTAACTGGGTGTGTAAGAATGTGTGGTAACTTCATAAGCTTTCTGGCCAGAAATTATTAATATAGATATGTGAATGCTACTAGGTAAAGAAATTTAACACATCTAGGCTGGGGGAAAAAATCTTGACCTTAACAAAAGAATAATTGCATGCGTGAATAAATGTCGGCCATAATATAATTTTAGAAGTGGTTAAGAAAATAAATCCGTTTATCTTATGGAAATCCAAAATTCCCCTAAGAAATCCAAAATAAAGGATTTCAAGACAATTTCAGTCTCGCTACTCATTGTGACCTATGTTTCAGGTGGTTCATGCTGGTAATGGTTGCAAGCACACGTTCCTCCCACCCGTTGATTTTTGTGGATGCGTTCTAGCTACGGTAATATTATTATTATTTTATCATTTGAATTGAGGTTTGAAGAAGATAATTTTTGGTCAATCACATCGAAGACGAGTGAACAAGTTTAAAAATACTTCGTACCAGTTTCTCCGATATTTGGCTACTCATTATATTTTCTTACAGTTTTGAATTATGTCAGATTTTACTCGTATGAAACAATATACCAGTTAATAATTGTTTACGAAATCCTATGCAATCATGCAAATAACTTTCGAACTCGAACCTTATCAGATAGAAGAATTGCTGACAATTTAACAGAGGTTGACAACCGAGGACATGATGATGCGGTGCCTGAAAGGTTTTACTCAAAACCAAAATTAATCTCTTCATGCTCGCATCTGACGCATTTGTAATGACAACAGCAGTATGCAACTACAATATGGGTTATGCAGCCTCCTACCTGCCCATGGAACTTGGCATCGAACCAAGCACTAATTTAGAATCATATCTGAATAACGAGGATAACAAAATGGACATTCCCAATAAAAAAAAAAAAAAAAAAGATGAGAAACAAGCGGCTGCAAGCAGATAAGTATCATGCAGCAGGAAAATTTCTGGCTTGTAAGTTTTTCACATTTGAACTTGCGTATCTCCGTTGATAATAAAGATATTGACTTCATTAAAAAAAAAAAAAAAAATTGTCAGTAAATTCTACTCAAAATTGCCCTGATACTTTTTTGATAATGCATCTCTTTTAATTTCTATCATTTTTTACTTAGTGTTTTGATGAAGTACAATTTAAATATTTTGGCAACTTTTTTTATGTTTTTTTCTGAGAATTTCAGAATTTCCTCTGATAAGTTTATTCAAAATGATTTGTTCCTTTTTTTGAATTTGCAATTGAATCAATATTTTATTAGTTTCATCACTTTGAATATTTAATAAAAATGTAACTTTTTGCAACATTGAACTTTTTCTTTTCTATTACTTTGAACTTCTTAAAAATTGCTAACATAAAAGTAGGTAAACACATTGTTCTTTGTGCTAAATTTCAATACGCTGTGCAGATATTTGATGATTTTGGCTAAACACGAATGCTGGGTCGCTTTATATACAAAGGAAAAATTAAAACTATGTGCACACGTTTCGTATTTTGTAATAAATTGGTCGAAAATTTAAGTCTTCCCCAGAGATTTAGATTTATGTCTTCAGAGTACCTATTGTTCGATATATATTTCTTCCCAGTGTGTTTTCTCAATTGTCGAATAAAAGAGAAGAAACTTACAAGGGAGTTTTTGAGGCTCTCCTTCAGTTACGCCCAAATATTTGTCTTTCGAATTGCTTAATGGACTTTGGAAAAGGAATCCAATACGTTTTTTAACTGTTTCCAAATTCTAATATATTTAGGTTTTTGTTTCACTTCGGCCAATAGTGGCGGAAAATAAGCGAGATTGGCAGAAAAACTAAGTATAATAATGAATCGGCGTTTTCTGTCAAAATTAAATGTTTCTGTGCTCTAGCATTTCTTACACTATCCTTAATCATTCTCGCATTTAAATTGCTTTCGGACGATGATGTACCCGGTGAAACAATTGCTTCTTAGAAAAGAACGTATATTGGTGTCCACCTAGGAAGAGGTCTTTGGAACGTACGAGAACGAATCTTGCAAAATCTACCACGATCCAATAATGGAACAGAAGGAGCTTTTCATAGCGCTCCAGGATCGTCGTTATCAAGCATACACCCAAATCAATGGAAGCTATGTGCTGCATTACAAAAAAGAAGAAAGCCCGATTCAAATAACGGTTATTAACATTACTCGAAAATGACCTATATAACCAAAGAAAAAAATAAAGAAGTATTGGTGACAAACTTAAACACCTCGTCGTATGTTTCGATGACAATGAGATTTTGAAGTTTCTAAGAGATGTCGCTAATAATCTTCATTAAAGAATATTTTCCTCTTATTTTAAGTGAGCAGTAAACATGATACTTATATTTTTTTATTAATTCCATTAATTTGTATATGTAACTAGGGTGCAATTTTCCTGCGTTGCATTTTTTAAGGGTAGAATTTTCTTAAGGATAGAAATTTCTGGGTGAAATTTTCGTGAGCGAAATTTTCCCGGCCCGGTTAGCTAACCAAAATATTTAGATTTGATATTCGATACAGTTTTTTTATAGTAAAAAGGAAGAAAATAAACAATGAAAAGAAAAATGACACAGCGAAACGAAACTAGAAAATATAAACAAGAAAAACTGTAAATGTAATTTAATACTATGCAATGGACCGCACGCTGTCTTGCGGTATCTTAACCTCTAAAATAAAATGACACTGGAATGATGCAGTTGTTGTGATAAACTAAGGAGGAAGGAGAAGACGAAAACCACAAAAATGCCCTTAATATTATTTTATTATATACAAAATACAAGAGAGAATGGTTCAGAAACATAACCAATTAAATTAATCAGAACACAACCATAAAAAAGCCATTAATAGTAGTTTACTATATATCAAAGCGGGTTCAGAAACATAACCAATTAAATGAACATTAAACTTCAAAAATAAAAGGTCAGAAAAATGAAAATTGCTCTAAACAACCATTGAACAATACACAACAGAGCAATATACAAACAATACAGGGGTATCAAAGACAATTTCAAAAATTAGCGGCATAAAATAAGCAGCATAAAATGTAAAACAAAGAGCAACATAATGCTCAATGTACATGCAGCAAAATTAGTATAAAAACAACCTCAGTAGAGATGTCGAGACAGTCACCGCTGTCGACGAGGATGATCAACACACGGACGATCGCTGTGAAGCCTCGAGACAGCAACTGGCCGTCAAGTGCCAACAGGAACAAATCCACAAACAGATAACCACGACTTAGTTGTCGAGGCAGCATGTGTGCTGTCAAACAGGAACCAATTCTTCTCAACAGAATAACACTGCAGCTGTCAAAGACAACACGACAGATGAAAACTATCTTTGCAACAAAACCGCGAACCGGTAAGGAGGCAACAACCACAACAAATGAATAATTTACAAAAGATTGTCCCGGAAAAATTACCACCTAACCTTACAACTAGGACTTTAGCATTTATAGAAGGGTGATGTCAGTATAGATTAAAGGCAGTGAGACATCAATAAACGCCGTATCGCTCAATAATGAAGATTTAATTTTCCTCTTTTCGCATTACTCCTTGAGCACCTAGTCTCTCTCTCTCTCTCTCTCTCTCTCTCTCTCTCTCTCTCTCTCTCTCTCTCTCTCTCTCTCTCTCTCTCTCTTACAAGCCTCCTTCATTAAGACTTACGTTTTTTATATATTTGCAAATAATCCTAATGTATTCCTTATCGTGAGATATCATCTACATGAGTGTTTTATCTTTCCATTTCTTACTTTTTCCATTGTTGCTATATCATTAAAAAATCATTTAAAACATTTCACTTGTTCGTTCAACAAGATTT
>NC_061087.1:68567245-68599745 GCF_015104395.2 Macrobrachium nipponense | reverse complement strand
TATATTATATATATATATTTGTGTGTGTGTGTGTGTGTGTGTTTCACTAATATTTTATACCTTGTACGAAAACTAAGAAATTTCAACAAGATTTTTTTGTAAATTGCATGACTTTGTTTATGATCAATCGATATAATGATTCGATGTTGTCGAAATTTCCACAATTTCCTGAGGACTATGTTTCAGGGGCGAAAAGTTTTTTAGTTTCTTCTAAGAATTTGGAGTCTCCATTTCTGGGTCAATGAAGTGATGAACTCATCGAGTATTATGCAAATTCCAGACTATCATTTTATTTTTAACTCAGGGTTATTTTTTGGACATATACAGAATCCTAAATACAAATTGGCTTATAACAAATTCAGTGCTAGGAAATAACGAAGTGTCCTTGTCAAGCAAACTACCCTTTTGCAATAACATCGAGAACCAGAGTTTCATGACTTTACTTTAAAGTTAAATTTCATGCCTCTGTAAAAACAAGAAAATCGAAGACCTTTTCGATTTTCTTTCAATTGCAGGACTTTGATTCTAACGTCAGAAAACATCGAACACTTTGAGTTACCATGAAACCGACGGATAATTGTTAAAATATTTGCATGTCACTATACATTTGTTTTGTTTTATTTTTTTTTCATCTAACATAAAATACCTTAGGAATCGCCCTTTACCTGTAACCAGCTGTAGCTGGTGAACAGTAGTAACGTTTATCTTTCTGCTGCTCAGTCTGTATAATTGTTATCCGATGCTAAAAGACTCCAGCGCAAATTATAGCCTTTCTCAGAACCTCTCCTTTTTTATTGCAGAGTATCAATGATCCATTTAAAGCCTCGTTAAAAAGGATGTTCTGACAAGTTTAACTTGAAGAGGAAAAAGCTAAAAGATGAGGAACAACTCTAAAATTTAAAATTACTTATAAATTGCGTAACAAAAGCCACGAATTTAGTGTCCATTAAATACGCTTTTACATCATGTGGTGAAGGCGAACCTTGCTCGGCAATTTGTTAAACAGATTTTGTGGGAACCTGATTTAGGAAATTAAAGCATCATCAGATAGTACATTTTTATCAAAAGTTAAAAGTACCTGGATAGAACTTAATTGATCAGAAGCCATAGGCACACTCAAGGGAAAGGACATGATAGTGTTCAATCCCAGAAAAATACATATTGAAGAAAAAAAATCAACGCTCTCATTTGTGCTGACTGCCAATCTTAACGTTTCATTTTATCTTTTATAACTCTACAAACTTCCCCTTTCCTGGCAAAAATAAAAGACAAAACTCTCTTCTCTCTGCCTCTCATAAAAAGGGTAACGGTCATGAATTTGGTTCACATTTATGTCAGACCATTATCGTTCAAGATTACCAGAATATTCCACAATAACGACGCCAACCATTAACTTTCAAAACAGTAGAGAAAGAGAGAGAGAGAGAGAGAGAGAGAGAGATTTCATAAATACATAGTCCTATATTTAAATCTATCCTTAAAATGCAATATTACAAATGTAAATCATCCGTTATTTAGATTTAATACAGACAAAAAAGGATATCTAAATGCTGTCGCTATATTGACTCGGAACACTAATGGGTTTATTATTCCAGTCGATGACAACAGGCGGTTATTCTTAGGGAGTAACTAATAAATAACGGTTTATAGTGCCTTTCATATAGAAAGGAGAACTGGGAACTAAACATCTCCTCCCTCTCATCTTGTAATTATGTACACTATCTTTCCTCCACAAAACTGAAAAATAGTAATTCATGCTTGGTATCGCCATTCTTATTTGATGAATATTGCAATCAAACAGTTGTCTTCATTAGTAGAGGACTCATTTGCATTTGTACAATTTCATCTGTCTCATCTCGGATCTCTTCGTCATTGGTTCGGAAAAGTGGCTGCTGGTTACATTTGCACATCCGTCCCTGGTTAGTTCATGATGTTAGGCTCTTTAATCTTTTGGTTTTAATGGCCGTGCCTAGTTATGCAATATCTCAGCAGCCGGAAGACGTAAAATCAATTAGTGTTATGTTAGGTTTGGTAAGACCAAGTTTGTTCACAAGGATATTCCCTTAAAGTGATACTTCATCTCTATGCAAAGAAAGGAATAAATATATCTTAGTGGTGACATCAGACACTCTTAATCTACCTACGTATGTTATGTCCGAATTAAATGACAATCAAAAATTATTCTTTTTCCATATCTTTGTAGCCAGCCTTGTATTGCATATCCTTCTGAGGTTCATTAACTAAATTCGAGTTATTTTCATGAAGATGTGTTTCGAATTGTCTTTTAAGATGTTTGAAAATAAATAACACGGAATCTAATAAGCTGGAGACTAGAATACTATTGGAGCATCATACTAAATTAAATTGTTACAGAATAATATATTGTATTGTTATATCCGAACATATAAAAAATAGTGGTAGTACAACTGACTGTAAAGGTTTACATAAAATTTTTTGTACTACGCATTACTTCTTCATAGCAGGAGATTTTTTTTTTTCACCCAGAAAATACAATAAGAGAGAAAGGATCCCAAAGTAGATTTACATATCAGTCTCTATTCCCTGCTGCGAGTGAAGTCATATTATGTATGGAAATTATTAGAAGCCCTCATACAGATAAAGTTCTGAAGAGAGAGAGAGAGAGAGAGGGAGAGAGAGAGAGAGAGAGAGAGAGAGAGAGAGAGATAGTCCTCTTACCCTGTCTCTCTTTATAGAGGGTTCACCTCAGTTCCTATTGATACAAATGTACATTTAATGAAAATATTCCTGTATCTAACTCCAACCCCCTTTAAGTTTGAAATTTTTAATAAATGTTCTTTTTCTTTGTAAAGTTTTGGAATTAATGAAGTTCCTTGCATATCAATAAACATACCATTTGCATCGTACTCATGTTATTTTAGAAATTGTTTTTTCTTTCTTATACACTAGGATAGATAGTGATATACAAGGAAGAAATGAAAGACGAAATTGTTTTATACTAATCAGCTATTTAAAAATAACACAAGTTAGCAGAAAATAGTATCATTTAAGATCTGAACAATAAGTTGTAGCATAATTACTAATACCAATATATTCGATATATTCGATATATATGGAAAACAAGAAATACACAAAGGCCAGTTTTAACTGATTAACCCCTTTTCATAACAATATAAAGAACAGCAGTCATTTTTATATTTACCGTCAAAATGTATAATTTTCTTAACTTCCTTTAGGAAAGAATAAGCTTTTAAATTATATACGCAAAATTTGCCGAATTATCGTTACGTATCATCTTCGTAAAAATTAAATGTTCTCATTTACCTGACAAACGTTCAAATAATAATTTTCAAAATCTTCAGATCAACAGCGACTTCGCGAGTCCCCTTATTTGAGCGACCCCCTGGACCATATTTTTTTTAATGCAAATATATATGGATTTTACCATGGAAACGTTTAGCATCTAAACAGTGCTTAACTCATAGGTAAAATAATGGCTTTTCCTCAATCTCAGGTGAACAGGTAAGACAAGACAATGAAAGAATAGATGAAATAAGGAGGTAATCTATACACGATGGGGAAAAGAAAGTTCCAGTAAACTTAGGTGACGTAACGCCACCCTCCCCCTCCCTAAAACCTCCTTCTCCTGTAACCAAAGCCCTTCTAGCCTAACCCCTATATCACCCACTCATTATGTCCTTATCTGGAGTTACTAAACTTTCTATTCTTCCTACACACACACACACGCACACACACATACCAATCTTCCAAAATATCTGAAGGAATTCATCATCCTACCTTTGACGGCCCGTTGCTTAATTAAGCATTCATCCCGTCTGAACTTGTTTAGGCAGATGCGAGAAACAAAGCACTCAGTACGTGTGTACACAAGTATCTCACACTATGACAGATCTTGGAAATACGCAAGAAAGTTGAAGATGAGTGCTTTGTTATGTGTTAATATGATAGAACTCTCTCTCTCTCTCTCTCTCTCTCTCTCTCATGCAACAAGCCCAGACATTTTCACGCCCAGCTAACCCCACATGGCCTTCATTCCCGCCCAAACTTTGGTCTTGACACATTCCAACCTCCCGTAAGGTGACCACTTCCTTTCTTACCTACACCCGCCCCTATTCCATGACGCCCATTGCGTACAGGTTTTACGAAAGACGCAAACATGTTCTGTCCCTCATTTCTAGTTCTCTCTCTCTCTCTCTCTCTCTCTCTCTGTGTGTGTGACAAAGACGTCCTCCATCTTCCAACTGACAATTCAACTTCCCTTTGCCCCATCCTTTTCCTCCTTCCTTCCAAAATAACAGGTGAGTTTTATGACTGAATGTACGGTGCCTTATGTCAGGGCTTATATAATTTAAGCAGATGAGAGAAACAGGCGTTCAATACGTGTGCATAGGTAAAATTTCACATTTGCTTCGACACGATGAGGGATAGGAGGGTGGGTTGCAACGCCAGGAAATGTATGACGGGGGCGAGAATTTAAAAGGCAGGTGTTTGGTAATACTCGTCAACACGATAGAACATGATTCTCTCTCTCTCTCTCTCTCTCTCTCTCTCTCTCTCTCTCTCTCTCTCTGTTTTTTCTCGCGAATCTTGTAAATTACACTATATAATAATAATAATAATAATAATAATAATAATAATAATAATAATAATAATAAATTTATTTGCCTTCTTTTCACAGACATAATTATTTTGGTTACAATCATGTTATACTGTTTAAGAAAATCAGTAATTATTTGTTTTCATAGGATCTACTGAATTTATAAGTTATGTCCAATTTTTATCCATTTCTTTCTGTAAGTGGCTATTATCATTATTTTTTTCTTTGCCATATAATGTTTACACTTAGACTTTACTATTTTGGTTACGATCATACTATACTTTTTAAGAATTTTTTTTCATTGAACCTCGTAAATGTTTACATAATATCCAGTTTTTATCCCTTTAATTCCATAAGTGTTTATTACCATTACTATTTTCTTTGCTATGTACCGTTTGCACTTAGAAATTATTATTTTGGTTACGATCACATACTTATAAGAAAAATAGCATGTCTGTGTTTTCATTAAATCTCGTGAATTAAAAATTATATGCAATTCTTATGTATTTCTTTCAATACATGATTATTATTATTACTATCTTTTATGACCGAAGTAAATACACGTTTTTCCCATTCTTTACATAATATAATATATAATATAATATAAAATTATAATATAAGATAAATATATAATATGTAATATATATAATATATACACATATATATATAGGGGACCTATATATATATCTATCTATCTATCTATCTATCTCTCTCCTCTCTCTCTCTCTCTCTCTCTCTCTCTCTCTCTCTCTCTATATATATTAATATATATATATATATATATATATATATATATATAATATATATATATATATATATATAATATATATATATAATATATATATATATATATATATATATATATATATATATATATATATATATATATGGATATGTATATATATGATATATATATATATATATATATATATATATATATATATATATATATATATATATATATATATATGTAGCACTGTATGTTCTCCGCCAAGTGTCTTTTATCTTTCACAGTACTAGTTACCAATAACAACCGTTAACGAGACAGCAATTGACGACGAACGGCCAAATAGATCGGCATGAACGGAACTGCCTTCACGGACCTGTTAACCGGAGGAACGACCCATTCACTGGTTAATATATACTATCTGTAGAAAAATGTAAATTAGATGACGGACCTGACTTTGAGTAGGCTCATTGTATGGCTACTGTACAACGTAGGCTTACATATACACTGAGCATACTCTGTAACATACGTAACTGGTATGTTGTTATTTGTCCGTTAATTGTTTGTTACTGTAACGTAACTAATGTTATTTGTTTGTTAGTTGTGTTTTCGAATATGCTGGTTATTGGTAATATTGTCTGATTGAGCATTTGTTTCTGCTTGTAGGGTTGAAGGTTTTGTTCACATTTGCAATAAATTGAGAGAAGAAATGCTGCTTTGAGTTATATCTTCCTTGGATTACTATATTTATTAGCACAGCGTTCACCACGGCAACCTTCAACCCAGTCTGTGGGTTACCAGCACGTTCCTGGGAATATTTACTACTGGACAGGAGTGCAATTGCAAGGATGGACATTTGTTTGGAGTTATGTACATTGCTAGTGGGAATAAAGTGGGGCCAGGCAGTGTAAGTGATGAAAGTGACGTTTTTGACTATATTATGGGAACAGAAATACGTGGTGGGGTTAGGGATAAGAATCTTGTTAATGAAGAAGTGAGTATCGTAGTGAGGAATGACAATAATGGAGGGGTTGCAGGAATTTAGATTTTGGAGCAGGTACTTTTGTTGATAAAAGTGGTGAAAATGATGAAAAGCCTGGAAAAAAGGACGTTGTAAAATTGTGGTTGGAAGTCGTAAATATTCAGAAAGTGGTGGATTTTAACCACTGCAAAAACGTGAATTCTTTTAGCAGAGTAGGGGAGTGTTATGGCCTCTGAGAGAGAGGTCCGCTTCAGGTTCGATATGAAATAACTAAAAATAAATATTTCAACACCAACAGTTGAAACTGGGGATACGAATATAGAAAAAAACACTAACACAACAAAGGTTTATTTACAAGCGTACTAACAAAGGTAAATGCAGAATGGTATCTCCTATTTACATAAAAAAATAGAATCTTACACTGCATGGACTGGGGAACAGTGAGGGAATGGAAGGACTTACTTGCCAATCTGTTTGGCAACTCGAAACGATGGCTTCACGAAAGGAAAACTGCGATTGCCGACGTCTTCTTGACTCGGTATTGCAGAAAATAATGTCTACTCTTGATACATGAGGGGCAGGAACTTCCCAAAACCTCTAGCAGAACGTCTCTTCTCTGAAGTCTCCCCCAACGTCGAAATAACTCGGTCGTCCACTCCTGAAGATGGCTTGACCGGAATCCAACCAACTCTGAGCAACTTTTCCTCTGATCCTTCGTCTGTCCCTTTCTCTCTTATCTCTCTCGGATGATCTCTGTTGCTGCTGATCTCTCACTAATAATCTGATCTGAGGCTCTTACTGAGGATATCTCTCTGTGACTAACTGATGATCTCTCTCTGACGATCTCTGTTTTTTCCTACTTCGTCCGTCGTATATATATATGGCATCCTGGGGGTGGGGCCTACGGCGAGTGTTACAGACTCCCGAGATTACCGGAACTTCTCCGAAGAATCTAGACGACGTATTGCATTATATTTCGCTGCGTTTCTCCCGACACTTCGGCGCCTGACGAGTTCCACAACACTCCTGCCGATTCTAGAACCATCATGAGAACAGGCACCTCCAACAACATGTGCTAATGCCTCCTTGCTGCCGAACTTCTCGAAAATGCGTTTTCCTTTCCTTTAACTTCCTTTGCTATGAAGTAATTACCATCACAGGGAGTTAATAAATGCATTAAAAGAGAACCAGAAAATTTAGGTGAATGAAATTAAGAAAACCAATTTAAAGGTTACAAAGGCTGGAGATAGTGTAGAAGATTTCACTGTGGAAAACCAGAAGCCACTTTTTAAAGGGGATGTTGCTAAGGAGCTGGGTCGTCTTTTAGCAAATAATAACAAAGAATGGTAAGATAGGTTGGATAGATTGAATCGTTGGTGGCAAAACAGATTTGCCTTGATAGAAGATGAGTTGGATATGGTGTGTCGGAGAGCGGCTTGCAATTATGCATGTAATAATGCTCTTTCAATAGTAAAAAAACCTCCACAGCTCGAGAAAATCAGTGGGAGGAACAGTGGTAGGAAGGAAATCAAGAGATGGTTTGAACAGGCAAAATTATGTACCCATCAGCTTAACCTAGCAGGCACTGATGCCCTAGACTATGATAAAGTTAGTTTGATAGAGCCTGCTAGCACAAGAATACGCCATGCTAAGCCGAAAACGTTGGAGGAAACAAGAAGGTGTTTGGGAGTATTCAGACAGAATAATTGACTTGGAAGAAGAGGCCGAGGAGGCCAAGGGCAAAGCAGTCTGCTCTAAAGAGAGGGAAATCATTAAATGTATGATTTTTGAAAAAGGTTTGAGGGACAGGAAAATTGCCTGTGATCTAAAGGATAAGATTGAAAACGGAGGCATAGACCAATTAGAAGATGCTGGTAGATTTGCGCAAGAAAGAATGAAGGTTATGAAAGAATTTGGTAATGTTTCTGACAGCCACTTGCATAGCAGGAGGAGAGATGATAAAGTAATTAAGTGTTGAACCTGTGAGGATCAGGGTCATGTATCATACCAGTGCAAAAATGCAGGCTTTTCTAGAGACAATATAGAGCAGGATCAGGGGGAAGGACACCAGTGTAAGGGGAGGCTAGGTAAAAACAGAATGCAAAATTAACATGTGTTGAAAAATCAGTTTACGGCCACTTGTTGGTCTTGTGGGGAAGATGGTCATCCATTTTATAAGTGTAATTTATACTCTAGGAAGAACAGAGGGTTAAATAATGCAAGAGGAGGCAAGGTTGTGAGGGAGATGTCATTGCAGGCCGGTGATAATACCCAGGAAAACTTGTGAGGCCGGGCGTTAACTTGAACGTTCGGCCAAGTGAATGTTTAAATAAGAGAGGAGACACTATGAAACTGACACTCAGCATAGAGGGAAAGAAAGCTGTGGGACTTATGGATTCTGGGGCAAACTGTAGTTTGTTGTCGGAAAATTGGTATTTGGGGAATCTAAAACCAAAAGGGGTGACATTGTATAATAGTAGTGACTACATATGTGACCTGAGTGGTAATGAAAGTAATATAATAGGTCATGTCGTTGTTGATGTGGAAGTAAGTGGAATGGAACAGAATAGCTGTGTGTTCTATGTCAAGAGAGCTGAGAAAGGAAGGAATTGTCTTGGCAAGAACACTGACCAAGAGTGCCTTGTTGGCATGAATGTTTTGTCTGTTTTGTCTTTGCTATTTGAAAAATTGGGAGTCACCAAAAATGTTAACATGATGGCATCAGAGAAAGAGGGATTAAAAGCTGAATATGGTTAAGTTTTGGACTGCTGTATGAGACTAGTTGGTCAAACTATGCAGGTTTGGCAGAGGGAGGATTTAGAATATGCTAGTTGCTTAAGACAGCAGAATAGAAATGTCCTGTCAGGTAGCAGGAAACTAATTAAGGTGTATATTGATAGCCTAAAGGAAGTGCCAAAGGAGTATGTAGTTTTAGAGAAAGTAGCAGACAAGAGTAAAAATATGTTACCTCCGGGTGTTCAGGTCTTGCCCAGTTTTTCTATATGTGAATGGGGCATTGGATATGTTTGTGTTGCTAATTGGTCTAAAGATGTTAGCATTGAAGCAGGCAGTATATTGGCCACGGTGTAACTTGGCATAAGGGAGCTTATGGAGGATGATGATAACGAGAATACTGAAAACTATCAGAGGAAGAACTTCAAAACCACAGACGGAAGTTGGGAGTAAATGTCGATAAAAGTAACTTAAGTAAATCGGATTTGTTAAGACTTGATAAGATACTCTACATATATAAGGACTGTTTTGAGCTAAATGATTTGGACCTAGGTTTGATAAAGGGATGGGAACATGCCATCAGATTGTCCTATGGGAAACCTATCAAATTACCGTATAGGAGAATAGCACCTACGTTAATCCCTGAGGCCAAACAGTTGCTTGATGACTTAAAGAAATGGGGTGTAATTGAAGAAAGTGCAAGTCCTTATGCAGCACCTATAGTCCTTGTGAGGAAGAAGGGGAGAGGCTTAAAGTTGTGCATTGATTATAGAAAATTGAATGAAAAAACTTTTAAGGATGCATTTCCTCTTTCTAGAGTAGCAGAATGTCTGGATTCATTGGAAGGGCCAAATACTTTTCCACTTTTGACCTTGCGCAGGGCTATCACCAAGTTTTGTTAAGGAAAGAAGATAGAGAGAAAACGGAATTTTCGGTACCATGGCAACACTTTCAGTATCGCAGGTGTCCAATGGGTCTGACAAACAGCCCACAAGCCTAGAGAGGAGATGGTGATGAGTGAAGACGAAGAAGTATGGGTAGCTCCTCATGAGGACGAAAATTTTGTTTGTGCCATAAGTAGACATCAGATTTTAGAGTGGAAGGACGTTGTTAATAAACAGAAAGCTTGTCCAGTTTTAAAGATTGTAAGGAAATGGCTAGAAGGAGAAAATATTGAGTTAGAAAACATTAATTTTAGACCTGAATTAGTTACGTGGAAAAAGGATAAAGAAAGTCTTGTGATATGAAATGATATTCTTTATAAAACTCATATGGATCAATTAGATAACATAATTTATAGATTAGCCGTTCCTGTTATTTTAAGAAGTATGTGTTTAGTCGAAACTCATGATAAACTAGGGCATCAGGGTATTGATAGAACTTACAAATTAATGAACTCTAGGGTTTATTGGCCCAACATGAGGGGATTTGTAACAGAGTTCATTAGAAATTGTGAAACTTGTTTAAGGGCAAAAGTTGAAATTCCATATACTATAAATACCATTCCTGTTCATGTTGAAACTTCTCAGCCCATGGAAATTGTGGCGATAGATTTTTGTTCCGTGGAAAGATCAAACTCTGGAAAGGAGCATATTTTAGTTTTAAGTGACCTGTTTAGCAAATACGTGTGGGCATATCCAACGAAGGATCAGAAAGCGACGATAGTGGCTAAAATATTGGTGGAAGAGCTCTTTTATAAATATGGAATTCCTTAGCAGCTTCATACTGACCAGGGGAGAAATTTCGAAAGCGCTCTAATTAAGGAAATCTGTAAAAGGTTTAATGTAAAGAAATCACGCAATTCTTCATATCACGCTGAAGGAAACGGTCAAGTGGAAAGAATGAATAGAACTCTGTACGGTCTACTTAGAAGTTTGGAGGAGGAGAAGAGGAACAAATGGCCATTGTATTTGCAGTTTAGTGTTTGCGTATAACATAACAGCTGACTCTGTGACAGTATTTTCTCCATATTTCTTGTTGTTCGGAAGGGAACCTTGTATTTCGATCGAGAGCTGGGGGTACCTGGAAGACGTTTACAAATTTCAAGACGGAGACTGGTTACGAAAGCAATGCAAAATGCAAAAAGAAGTTTGGGATTTGGTAAGAAGGAACACACAAAAGAACTGGGTATCAAAAGCAAAGCCTATGTTAGCAAAGTCCAGAGAAAGTGAATTGGAGGTAGGACAAAAGGTTTTATTACGAGAAAATAAAATAATTGGAAGAGCGAAACTAGGAGACATTCGGTAAAAGAAAATGGGTTATTGAAGAAGTACTTAACAGGGGCTGTGGTTTGTATAGAATTAGGTCTGAAGGAAGTGATGCTAAGGTTATCTGTCGAAGGAATATTAAACCGTTCGCTGGGATAGAAAGGAATGAGGGGGAGGAAAATATTGATGACTTGGATACGGAAAATAATGATAATTTCGAAACAGCTGATATGGATGACAGTAGCTTAAAATTGCCTGATATGGAAGAAGTTTTAACCAAGTTCGGGTTTGATTTTAGCAACCATGGTAATAGGGAACCTAAAGAAGGTGTTGATGAAGAGGTTGAACAAGAGCAGAGAGTAACAATTAATGAACCAGTACTGAGAAGATCAGAGAGGATACGAAACAGGCAGCGATCAGAGTTGTAAATTTGTCTTTCTTTGTCGGAAAACAGCTAAAGGTAGTGTGAGAGGATTGAAGTGTAGTGTGTGTACAATGAGGGCATCGTAAAACTGTATGGGGGTTCTGTGTAGCACTGTATGTTCTCCGCCAAGTGTCTTTTATCTTTCACAGTACTAGTTACCAATAACAACCGTTAACGAGACAGCAAATGACGACGAACGGCCAAATAGATCGGCATGAACGGAACTGCCTTCACAGACCTGTTAACCGGAGGAACGGCCCATTCACTGGTTAATATTTACTGTCTGTAGAAAAATGTAAATTAGATGACGGACCTGACTTTAAGTAGGCTCATTCTATAGCTACTGTACAACGTAGGCTTACATATACGCTGAGCCTACTCTGTAACATACGTAACTGGTATGTTGTTATTTGTCCGTTAATTGTTTGTTACTGTAACGTAACTAATGTTATTTGTTTGTTAGTTGTGTTTTCGAACACGTTGGTTATTGGTAATATTGTCTGATTGAGCATTTGTTTCTGCTTGTAGGGGTGAAGGTTTTGTTCACATTTGCAATAAATTGAGAGAAGAAATGTTGCTGTGAGTTATATCTTCCTTGGATTGCTATATATAGATATATATATATATATATATATATATATATATATATATATATATATATATATATATATATCACATTACGTGGCGTGGTGGTTTTGGGGCTTCACTGCCAGTCCTGGAGTTGTAGAGGTCTGTGGTTCGCGTCTGTCGAGCGCCAATTCTATTATCGCTTAATAAAGTCCCCCTCGGTTAAACATATATGGAAATATATTAATTCCGAAGTAGAGCGAATTAGATATTAAAGGACATTTGTAGTTCGATATATATATATATATATATATATATATATATATATATATATATATATGTAGATATATATATATAGATCTACATATATATATATATATATATATATATATATATATATATATATATATATATATATATATATATATATATATTTATATTTATATTATTTGTATATAACTATTAATTTTATCGTAATATTTTGTATATGGCTCTACAGCTGAAATAAAGAATTTGAATTTGAATTTGAATTTGAATATATATAGGTTAAATATATGTATATAATAGATATATATATATATATATATATATATATATATATTATATATATCTATATATATATATATTATAATATATATATATATATATATATCTATATATATATATATTGTGATGGCTTAGTATCCACCACAGTAATCGCACTTACCAAAACACTTATTCGTATTCACAAAAACGAATACTTAGTCCACAAAAGGTGCAAAAATATTCATAACGAAGGTGTACAAACTCAATTCAAGGGACCAAAGAAAATACTTCAATAGAACCTTTAATTTTAATACATAAATTACAGACAGAAAAGACACCTGAACCTCAGAAATACAATACATAATTAACAACACTCACACTTCATACCTAACACAGAAAACAAATACACACTTAAATGGACAGGTCATCAACACATATATACCAAAGGGTAGAAGGTTCAGAAAGGAGGAGACCCCCCCCCAAAAATAAACGAATATTCTGCCAAATTACACTCCAAATATCAACGATTTCTCAAAAATAATTTATGTAAACTGTTCTCCACGTCTGGAGAATCACTCAGGGTGGTTAGGAAAGAAAAAGGAATGGTTCCCAAAAGCTGTGGCAGAGGACAGAGTTCCACTAAGTCCTGCCAAGACTACAGCAGTGCTAAGCGGCCGTGATCACATTACTCTGATGACAGAGTGGTCCCCTAGAGAGCTTAACTAAGCCAAGGGGTGGTGAAAGGAGCTGAAGAAAATACAATCCTGGAAGGGGGACAATTTCACTCGTCCCGACGCTCCAAAATCCAAAAGATTCCAGAATGCTTCAGCTACAGCAACAGTTATATCTTTCAGAAAACGACTGCCTAAAACTCCTCATGGAGTCTCACACAACTCTTAGTATAACGAGGGCTTCTCCAGAAACAACCATCATGAAAAATAAGAACAGTTGTTAGTCAAACCACCAACATAAACAGTTAAACCACCGGTGAGGAGAAAACAAACTAAATATAATCTACATTTCATTGACACTAAAAAGAAAATAATAAGAAATAAGACAATAAGGTAACAATATAAATATATATATATATATATATATATATATATATATATATATATATATATATATATATATATATATAAATATATATATATATATATATATATATATATAATATATATATATATATATATATATATATATATATAATATATATATATATATATATATATATATATATATATATATATATATAATATATATATATATATATATATATATATATATACATATATAACTGACTCCCGATCACGTTTACTGCAATCAAATACATTCTCAGTTAGCTTCATGAGAGTTGATTTCTTTGAAGATATACTTTACTTACAAACGCGATCAAGATGCTCAATTTTTTCCTTGACTTCTTAGTCGAATACATTCTCATGTGATGTTTTATATTTTCATATCAAATATTTTTAAATTATATCCTTTACATACATTCGTTTTATCTATTTAATAATTTTTTAAAACTAACTGTGTTTATAAAGTATGTTTTCCACTGTGTTTCATTCCATCCTTTTTTACTTCATTCCTTTTATGTTAAACGAAGCTACCGGCTTTTTTACGTGCGTCATCAAACTCTCAATACCCCTTTTACTCCTACATTACTTACGTTATGTTATATCTGTTTATTTATGTCATTTAAGCTGTTTTCCGTTTGGTCATCAAGATTTCTATACATTCAGTTAGCTTTATAATATTTTCCTACCCTCTCCAGGGCCGTTATTCAGATCCACCATTCTTTCATTACTCGCCTTCTTCGTATATCTCTATCTGTTCTTGACTATCCTCTCCATTTAACCATACCCCTCTATATGATAACTTCTGCCATGCAATAAACCTTACATAATATTTTTGTACACTTCATAAAAGTTTTATTTATCTTTCTTGCCATATACTTTGAAGCTCCTTATTCCTCCATATACTTTGAAACCCCTATTTCATTACGTCTACGGACACCTAAAGGACGCTCTGCTTAGGATGCTTAAATGATATTACACCTACGGATGTCTAAAGGAAATTATGCCGACGGGTAACTCGCCAGGGAAAACTCACTCTTTTCCCTATTTAACCATTTCACTGCCTATTTCTTTCTGACATTTTATCCGGCGTTAATTATTCGTTACTCGACAAGCTTCGCATTAACACTACTCTTCGAAATAATGAGAGCGATATTTACAGACCACCATTTATCACCATAAACTCACTCCTGATCACGTTAATAGTTGAGTTTCTTCTGCCTTTATCTCTTTTGAAGCTAACCCGTCATTCTCGAAACATTCCAAAATCCATCCGAGACGTATCATATTGTCCCACTACTTTATACCCATATTATATATATACTTCATTTAACTTCTCGTAGCACTACAGCCCCCCAGATGAACAAACGATACATCACAGCATTCTTCACATTATCCCTCTGTTGATTTGTTCATACATTGCATGTTTCATAAGAGCTCTTTCCATATACTTTGAAACTTATTATTTAATTTATGAATAATAAAGGATGAACTGGGATACATCTTTCTCTCCAAATGCCCGAGCTTGAGTGTGAGGTACAGTGGCTGCTTTAATAATGATTTTATTAGATTAATTTGTCAAAGCCGAAATGAATATGGAGATTTTATCTACCCCAACAAAAATATTAAATAAACCTGCAACACAATATCTCACACTCCTATTACACTACACTTTCACCTCTAAGTCTTTGACTCTAACAGATCTTTCTATCTATTATTGTTCACATTTACTCTCTCTCTCTCTCTCTCTCTCTCTCTCTCTCTCTCTCTCTCTCTCTCTCTCTCTCTCTCTTTCTTATCAGACACTAGTCTATATCCACGGCTCTATTTTAATAACTTCATTCCGAACCATCCCTCCTTCACATCATCCCTCTTTTATTTTTTATACATAGTTTTAATATCCAGGCACGTTTCATAAGAGCTTTTTCCATATTTTTCCGTATATTTTGGAATTTCTCATTTAATTCCGTTGTAACAAATTCCTAAAAATACACCTATTATCTTTTCTTGACTCGCACTGTTCTCCTATCAATCACTGTATTTGCCTACAAAACACATACATTCGTCTACAAAACATATACTTTGCCTACAAAACACACATTTAACAAATACGTTGTACCTACAAAACACATATTTTTACCTACAAAACATGTAAGTTCACCTAAAAAACAGAAACTTACCAACAAAACACGTACATTTGTGTTCAAAACATACTTTTACCTACAAAACATATACATTTTGCCTACAAAACATATACGTTTAAGTACAAAGCAAGTACACATGTCTACAAAACTTATATCTTTACCTATAATACACACATTTAACTACAAGACATACATTGTACCTACAAAATACACATTTAACTTCGAAGCATATATATTGTAACAAAACATATACGTTTACCTACAAAACCTAAGTTTATCTACAAAACACATACCTTTAGCGACAAAACACATACTTTTACCTCCAAAACATATAGTTAGCCTACAAAACATATATTTGCCTAGAAAACACATACCTTTGTCTTCATAACACGTACCTTTGTCTACAAAACATATATACTGTGCCTACAAAATACACAAATTTGTCTACAAAACACCTGCATTTGTCTACAAAAGATATACCTTTGCTAGCAAAACACATCTAATTACAAAACATATACTTTGTGCTTACAAAACACATATTTTTGCCTACAAAACATGTAAGTTTATATACAGAATACACAAATTAGCGTATTAAAACATTTAAACATAAAACATATACAATATGTCTACAAAACATATTTTTGCCAACAAAACATATACGTTTACCCACAAAACTAACAAATTTGCCTACACAACATGTGCATTAGTCTAAAATACATACCTTTACCTACAAAACAAGTACATTTCGCTAGAAAACATATACCTTGTGCCTACAAAACCTATAAATTTACCTATAAAACACATGCATTTGTCTACAAAACACACATTTAACCACAGAACATATGCATTGTGCCTACAAAACTCATAGTTTTTCCTACAAAATTTATTATATGTTTCCTTACAAACGTAGACATTTGCATGCAAAACACGTACATTTGTCTACAAAACATTTATACTCTACCTACAAAACATATGCTTTTATCTAAAAAAATATACATTGTGCCTACAAAACATAAGTTTACCTATAAAACACAAAGTTGCCTACAATGCATGTGCATTTCTCTACAAAACACACACCTTTACCAACAAAAGGTACACATTATTCCTACAAAACTCATACTTTTGCGTACTAAGCATATAGTTGGCCTACAAAACACACGTTTTTCCACAAAACATATACCTTCGCCTATAAAACACATACCTTTGCCCTCTGGATGACTAAAGGATATTATGCCGACGAGTATCTCGCCAGGGAAAAAAATCACTCTATTCTATATTTACATATTTCATCCACCTTTTCTTTTCAACTTTTTTCTGGTACTCTCTTGAAGAGTTTTACATTAGGACTTTTTTTTTCAAAATATGGAGGATAATTTAACAGATCGCTGTTTAACACCATAAATTTACTTCTGATCACGTCTATTGTTATGTGTCGCTCTAGCTATTTCTTTTCAAGCTAACCCATCGGTATTATGATAATGAGAGGAGTCGCTCCAATCTCAATAGTTCTGACGATACTACACCATAGACAGTGTACAGAAATGTATTATAATATACGCGGGTATGGAGAGAAAAAAATAAACAATACATTATTTATAAAGATTAATCCTTACAAAAGGATAAATTCCGTGGCAACCGTCATCAAATAGGGAATACACGCATACATACTTAGCTGAGAAAAGGCCACAATAGACTTAAAATTTAAGAGATATGAAATCTTTCTTTGGGACATCATATCATCTGACTTTATCCTGATTTCAGATAAAAGCATGAGACAAAAATGTCGGCATAAGGCCTTCTTCAGTTAAGTCAGAAGAATGGGAATAATTAAGGCCATGCAAACAAGGTCGTGTCAAACAATCAAGTAAACAATAGATGAGATGATCCACGAAGAATCACAAAGGTGACCTGTTTCAAAGGGCACCGTTATGGAAGATATAGTTGTTAGGCCACTCTGCACACAACGTGATGAGATAGTTCCACATCAAGCACTCCTTTCTGCAATCAAGAATGCATACAGTTACTTAATGGATCGATAGCATGAATAAAAGGGAATCGAGGAGATTGCACTTATGGTGCCAATGCAACTCAATTCTGCAACGCTGGCTAATATTCTTACATTAGGAATGTTACGCATTTCACTTATGAACACTGGTCTCAATGTGGTAAATCACACTGAGAAAAGAAAATAGAATAGTAAGAGAAAATAACAAGGGACGTGACTGACTGCGAGAACCTTAATTTCAATACATTACCTCCTTCAGGAGATGGGGGTTCCGCGCCATAGGGCACCAACAATAGAGGGTAATAGTGAAAGGGCTCACTGCAAAAGTTACGAAGGCTTCTGGGCCAGCCACATGGGATGAACGTGGGACAGCTTGAAGGATGATTGAGAAAGACGTCAAAAGAGGCGAATAATTACCAACAGCTTTCCTTTATTCACAACTTTTGCTGTACTATTGAAATTAAGCAATGAGCATAGGTTTTCTTAAGAATTCAAGGAACATTCAATATTATTCTTATGCAATGTATTATTGTAAGTCTTGGCCTTAGTTAGTTTAGAGTTATAGGATGTCTTGAAATGTATGTTCAGATTTCACATAACATAATGTAAAAGTTAATATAACAGAATGAAAGAGAGAGAGAGAGATTAACTTTGTCCGTTCTGAGCTAGAATTATTTCCCTAATATGTCAACGCCTTGAGATAAGAAATCTCGAGATCTCCGTGTTGTTGTGGATACATGTCATCATGTCTGATAAGGGACTTTTGCTTCGATTGAGTACGTGTCTTTGTTGAGCATACAATGTCATGACTGGTTTCATACTTGTATGTCTTTGCCCAATATCACGTGGAGATTTCATGATTTTTCTGTAAAGTTACGTCATATTAGAAGCTTCTAGAAAGATTGCACAATCTTTCACAAGCCCAAAACGTTTTGAGCCCGTCAGTTTCTTGATGTTCCCATACAAGGAGAGTAAAGAGCTTTTCATTACAGACTGTGAATTCATGGCGTTTAGATCCCCCCTCTCTCTCTCTCCTTCTCTCTATATTGCACACCACTTTTGAATTCATATTAACGTAACTTAATTGATCACATGTAACTTTTAGATTTCGGATTTCTTAGAGTTATTTAAAATTATTTAGTGTTTTTTGTGGAATCTGAACAAACATTATACAAGTGTGTAATGGCGCCTTTTACTTATCTTTTGTGAAATATTGTGAATTGGTGAAATTTTTTGAACGAGCTGCAGCAGAAAGAAAATTGGTACCAAGGTAACGTGTTATTTCGAATTTATTAGTTGCAACTAATAGTTGCAGTGTTTCATGAAACAGGTTTAAATTTTTACACATTGCAATTTTTTGGTGTTTTGTGTTTGTTTCATTTTGTTTCATTTTGTTCTTATTGGGTTGTGTTTTTATTTTATATTCTGTGTGATTGATGCTTTTTACAATTTTGATGTTTTCCACATTTTTCTGTGTTTTAATTTGCATTCAAACTTTAATTAACTTAGTGATTTTCAATAATTAATCGTTCCACATTTATTTGAATTTAACACCAGTGATTTAATTTGCAGTTACTTAGAATTCTTTTCAAGTTTTATTGTTCTTTAGCACTTACTGATTTTCATTAATTAATTGTTCCACATTTATTTGAATTTAACACTTGTGATTTAATTTGCAGTTACTTAGAGTTCTTTTCAAGTTTTATTGTTCTTTAGCACTTGCGAATTAATTTCCAAATTTTAATTATTGCCTAACACTTTTGAATTTTGATTGAATTAATTTTCTTGAATTTTGTGATAAATTAATTTTGATTTAATCTTACTTAATTAATTCAAGAATTAACTAAACTTTGCTTTGCTTTCAAGTAACAGTAATTTTCCCTGATAGTGAATTTCACTTATAAATTTTGAGTTTAGTAATAATTTTTTTGTATTTATAATTTTTACGTGTTTCCTTCTTCACCAGTATATAAGTAAGTAATTATATGATATGTTTAGGTAGAAACATAGAGTGGTAATTGAGCTGTTTTGCTTCAATTTGCTTGAAGTGAGTTAGAACCAGGGAAGTACTTAGACTTTTGAAATCAGGGAAATACTTAGACTTCTAAAGTTGTTGATGGTGTGATGCCCTTAATTAATTTAATTACAAGTTTACCTCACATCTGTTTTGATGAGCTTAGTCTGATTTTCTATAATACTGATCGTTGTTTAAGGGATCACTGTTGCCTTTAGAGTAGTCAGTCTTTTAGTACCTGTGATGAAGGTTCTGGTGTCTGGCTGTTGTGAGGTAACAATTAATGATTGATAAGTGTAGTAACCAGATACATGACACTTTGTCACAAGTATTAATGGTCCCCAGAGAACCGGGAAAACAGCTTACATTATCACTCTAATCTATACTGGCGGTGTTAGGGATATGTTTTGTTAGGAGAGCGACCATATAATTTTTGTTTTGCATTTATTGTATTGAATTGTAAATTAATAACTTAGAGAATATGGCTCAGTTCAAGGTTCAGGAATCTTTAGCAGCCCTTTCCATCCAAGTGTTATCTGAAACCACTTTGACTAAGGTACAGTGGAGCGCTTTAGCAGCGCATGTGGTGGTTATGTGTCTGCTAGCATGGTAAAGGCAGAAATAAGATGTATTGCTATGGAATCATTGATAGACTCAGGTAGAATAAGTGATGAAGATAAGTTAGAACTGGCTCAAGAGTTGTTGAATGTAGCATGTGCTGATCTTATGAATAAGCAAGTAGATAAGAAAGAGAAAAGTGATGCAGAGTTAGAGCTTGGACGCATTGAGGCAGAAGAGTATTTGATTAAACTGAAAATGCATGCTGAAAGAGAGAGAATGCAGGCTGAAATAGATAGAATGCAAGCTGAAAGAGAAAGAATAGACAGGGAAAAACAAGAAAGAAGAGAAAGAGAAGAAGAAAAAGCAGCAGAAGAGGAAAGATAAAGAGTAAGGTTTGAAAGGGATATGGAATTGATACAAGCTAGATCCACATTACCTGTAACACTGTCTAACCCTAACCAAGGTAATCAAGACGCTGTATTTGATGTAGTAAGAGTACAAAAGTTAATCCCTAAGTTTCTGAAGAAGCTCCAGATGAGTTTTTTTATCACTTTGAGAAAGTGGCTTCCGGTATGGGATGGCCAGAAGATAAATGGTCAATTTTGCTACAAAGTGTAATAATTGGTAAAGGGAGAAATGCTTATCTAGCCTTAACAGCTGATCAGTGTAAAGACTATAAGGTACTTAAACACAGTGTGCTACAAGTTTACCAGATGACTGCAGAGTACTACAATGATAGGTTCAGAAATTTAAGAAAAGATGAGAGGGGAACATTCTTAGATTATGCCTCCAAAGTGAGAAGGCGTTTTAAATGTTGGTTAGAAGCTGCTAAAGTTAAAACTTTGGATGAGTTAGAAGAATTACTTGTTTTTGAACAATATCTTAGGGAATTCCTGAACATATAAGAGAATTTTTGAGAGAGAGAGGGAGAGAGGTTAAGAAACTTGACAAAGCTGCTACACTGAGTGAAGATTACAATATAATTAGTAGCAAATGCAATTACAATGTCAAGTACCAGAATCAACAATGCCCAGGTTTTAAGTCTCATCCAAATATCAAGAAAAAATTTAATGGGAAACCTACAAGTGATACTACCAAGAGTACACAAGGTAATACACCTCAACAAGCTAATGTGAAATCCTCATCTAATTTTTCAAGACAGTTACAGAAACCTAATGTTGTCTGTTTCAAATTTGGAAGAGCAGGACACTTCAGTCAAGAGTGTTAGGAATCAACAGCTGTCAAAGCCAGTTGGCCAAGTAGTGAAAGGTGACCAGTTGAAATAAACTACAAAGCGCAGTGTGGGAAAGAATCAGACTCCAGAGAAGACTGAAACTAAACAAGCTGAATGTTTAGCAACCAGTTGACATGTAACCTCAAGCAGTGAGTGGTTTAGCAGTGCGGTGGCTTTTAAGCCATATATCTATGAGGGTATGCTATCAACTCAAGGAGGAAGTGTGCAGGTACCAGTCAAGATATTATGTGATACAGTGAGTAACCATAGTGTGGTAGTACGCGGTGCTCACCCTCAGTTGGAGAAGTCTCAGAGGAGATTCAGTTATTTTGAAGGGTATAGGAGGAGAGGTAGTAACTCCTATATGACGCTTACACCTGTCGTGTGAATTGGTGACAGGGAGTGTTGATTTTGCTGTAAAGGACTCACTGGCTGTGGAAGGTGTACATGTTCTGTTGGGGAATGAAGTTGGTGGTGTGCCATTTATTCCTGGTCCTGAAGTGACAGACGAACCATTGAGGATTAGTCCTACAGTGGAGTTGGAGAAGAATAACCCCCACCTGTTTCTTAGTTGTGTATCTACCAGAAATATGAAGAGGACTACATCTGCAAGTGAAGAAAATAAGGATTTACCCACCCAAGGAGGATCAAGTGAAGGATCTTTGTGCTTAGAAGAATTGTTCCTGAAGAGACTCCGAGTAGTCAGTGTTCCTGAAGACATTAGTGAAACTACAGTAGCTGAGTTAGCAGATATTGAGAATTCAACCCTTGAAGTTGGTCAAGTGACAAGAGAGAAGCTAATGGAATTGAAGAAGAAGGATGCATCATTAGCTGATTTGTTCTTCAGAGTTGGTGATCAAGAAGAGATGCAACAAACTCCAACCTGTTATTATCTGAAGGAGGGTAAGCTGATGAGGAAGTATAGACCTACAGATATACCAGGAGATGCTGTATAGGGCGAATATCATAAAATTTTGATTCCATATCCATTGAGGAAGGAAGTGGTAGCAGTAGCTCATTAGTCTGGACATATGGGAATCAGGAAGACTGTGGAGAAGATCATGAAATATTTTTTCTAGCCTGGACTTCACAAAGATGTTAGCAGGTTCTGTCGTGAGTGTCATACCTGCCAGATAGCTGGAAAACCAAATGAAACCATCAAGAAAGCCCCTTACAACCTATAGAAGTTAGAGAAGAACGTTTTAGCAAAGTGATTATAGACATTGTTGGACCGCTGCCGAAGACAAAGAAGGGAAATGAGATTTGTTAATATCAATGTGTCCTGTGACAAGATATCCAGAGGCAATCCCTGTTAGAAACATATCTGCCAAGATAGTTTCTGAAAAACTGGTGGAGTTTTTCTCAAAGTTTGGTATACCAGAAGTAGTGCAAAGTGATAGAGGAAGCAACTTTACTTCAAAGTTATTCCAGTTTGTGATGAATTTGTTATGAGTAAAACAACAGTTATCCACTGCTTATCATCCAGAAACTCAAGGTGCATCAGAAAGGTTCCACCAGACATTGAAAAGTATACTGGGAAAGTATTGTTCTAAGTCAGGAAGAGAATGGGATGTTGATTTAACATTATTGTTGTTTGAAGTTAGGAGTGCTAATCAAGAAAGTATGGGATGTTCTCCTAAAGAAATGATTTTTGGTAGAGAAATGAGAGTACTGTTGAAGATTCTTGCAGAAAATTGGGTGAATATTTGAAGAACTTAAGGATAAGGTTGAAAGAGATCAGAAAATTCTCTTTAGAAAATTTGAAAGTGAGTCAAGAGAAAATGAAAAGGAGATATAACACAAGTTTTTAGGACCAAATGACACTCGTTTAAACAAATTAAACAAATTAACCATTAAACGCCGAATGGACGTATTAAACGTCGAGTCAAAATCTCCCCCGATTTCCGAATGGACGTACCATACGTCGGCTCAAAAATTTTTTTTTTAAAATTCGTGGAAAAATACTTATAGGCCTACCAGCCAAAAACTTTTGAATCACGCGCCTTGGGGGAGTCTGGGAGTTCACGGATCAAGGCGTTGTTTTGTTTACAATCGTTACGCAGGCGCGCAAGCGCGAATTTCTTTCTTATCGCACTAAAAAGTATCAGTGACACATCTCAAAAATTATTTCGTCACTTTGACATAATTTTTGCACCGTTTTAAATTATCCGTTACCTGAAGTATTATATACGAAAATGTGTGCAATTTCATTTAAAATACAACAAAAAAATACTCATGATTGTAACTTTTATCGTTTTTTAAATATTTCCATATAAATAACGATAAGTGCCAAAATTTCAACCTTTGGTTAACTTTGACTCTACCGAAATGGTCAAAAAACGCAATTGTAAGCTAAAACGCTTATATTGTAGTAATATTCAACTATTTACCTTAATTTTGCAACAAATTGGAAGTCTCTGGCACAATATTTCGATTTATGGTGAATTTATGAAAAAACTTTTCCTTACGTCCGCGCGGTAACTCTTCCGAAAAAAATCATACATGCGATTGTGGTAATGTTTGCACCATTTTAAAATTAGCCGTTACATAAAGTTTTATATATGGAAAAGTGCGCAATTTCATGCACAATACAACTAAAAACAACCCATGGTTGTAGCTTTTATCAGTTTTGAAATATTTTCATATAAAAAATGATAAGTGACAAATTTTCAACCTTCGGTCAATTTTGACTCTACCAAAATGGTCGAAAAACGCAATTGTAAGCTAAAACTCTTATATTTTAGTAATATTCACTCATTTACCTTCATTTTGTAACAAATTGGAAGTCCCTAGCACAATATTTCGATTTGTAGTGAATTTATGAAAAAAATAACATTTTCCTTACGTCCGCGCAGTAACTCTTCCGAAAAAATCATATGTGCGATTGTGGTAATGTTTGCACCATTTTAAACTAACCGTTACATAAAGTTTTATATATGAAAATGTGTGCAATTTTATGTAGAATACAACGAAAAATAATTGAAGGTTGTAGCTTTTCTCATTTTCGAAATATTTGCATATAAATTACGATAAATAGAAAAAAAAACCACGTTCAGTCAACTTTGACTCTACCGAAATGGTCTAAAAACGCAATTGTAAGCTAAAACTCTTATATTTTAGTAATATTCAATCATTTACCTTCATTTTTTCAACAAATTGGAAGTCTCTAGCACAATATTTCGATTTATGGTGAATTTATGAAAAAAACTTTCCTTCCCTCCGCGCGCGGATTCTCCACCATAAATCTCCGAATTTGCTCCGTTTCATATTAGGCATTTCATAGAGTTTTATATATGAAAATATGCGCAATTTCATGTAAAATAAAAGGAAAAATATTTGAAGGTTGTAGCTTTTCTCATTTTCGAAATATTTGCATATATATCACAATAAATAGAAAAAAAACCACGTTTGGTCAACTTTGACTCTACCAAAATGGTCGAAAAACGCAATTGTAAGCTAAAAATCTTACAGTATCGTAGTATTCAATCATTTGTATTCATTTTGAAACAAATTGGAAGCCTCTAGAACAATATTTAGATTCACGGTGAATTTTTGAAAAAAACATTTTTTTACGTCCGCGCGTTACGAATTCGTACATCATTTTGTGATAATATTTTTCCGGTGTTGCTTTTATTGTTTTACAATGTATTATATATCAAAATGATTGCAATTTAGTGTACAATACAACGAAAAAAAAAGAATCTCGTTAGCCTTTACCGTTTTTTGCACAGCGTGATTTTAATACAATTATGTATGAATTGTTTTTTGCTACCATATATCGCATTATTTACATATGATAATGATATTATTTTTCATTTCTGATGATTGCATACTAAACTTCAGGCAATGGCAAAAAATGGAGCCAAAAATGAACTCTTAATCTTCAAAACTAAGCGCGCTGTGATTTTTTGAAAAAATAATTTTTTCCGCTTCCGCGCTCACTCAAAACCGGCTCCGGCATTCGGGGGGGTTTTTGATTTTTACCGCTTCGGCGTTTAAGGGTTAACCAAACAGGCAACTCCCTTACCTCTCTCTTACATATCATTTTGGCATGAGCTAAAAAATGCAAATTGGGCTAATGAATCCCCGTAGATACAAGAATATACTTTTTATTTCCTAAATTAGTTAAACATTAAATGGAACAAAATGACTACAAAAAGTAGAGTTAAAAGAATAAAGTCTGACCCCCCCAAAAAAAACGTTAACTGTCATTTTTGTCTCCTGAACTAGGTTTCAGTAACACTCCCCTTAAAATTCACTGTCTGATTAACTACGCCATTAAAATGGTCATTAAAGTCTTTAGAGAACCCATTCTCTTATATGGTGTCATGAACCCATCTGAAATAAAGAGACATATTTATTACATCACTCCAACATGTGAAAGTTAATTAAAACGAATATGTACACACTACACTTCACTTTCTCTTTTCACTTTAAAGGGTAACTTTTTCAAAGTGTCGTATTACTCTACCTTGCGATGGGTGTCCTCGAACCTCCTGCAAGTGTGTTCTGTACAATGACACAAGCAATCAAAGAGTGTTCTCTCTTCTTTGCATCACTTATCACTAAGGCCCATACACCACATGCTAAGAACACACACACACACACGGACATGCCTCGCAGAGGGCCTAGCAACAATGGTGGCCACGTGACCCAATCATGTGATCTCTGAGGTGTCGTCAACCTCATGTCGCATGGTCACCATTCCTGGCTGTTTTTCATTTCAGCATTCTTCAAGGAGCCAAGTGCTTATCACTAAGCGCCTCTGTCTCTAACTGGAAAAAACCGAGATTAACAATTCACTACCCCATATTCTTTTTTAGATAGCTCGGGCACCTATGTCTTTTGTGCACTCCCGTCGCACACCGCCTCATCAACTGGTATATACTGGTTCATAAGGTTTGCAAGATAGCCCCTATAACACATATTTCCACTATCACTATAGATACCATAACCGCAATCACTGGAGCTGTGTAGCATTCATTGAAGAAGAATTCATCCTCAACACTATCCTCCAATGGTGGAACCATAACCGTCTCCAAGATATGCGTAACTTAAACCGCCTTGTGGTTTCATGTAAGTGTTTCACGAACACCTTTGTCGAATAATTGTAGACCTAGGCTGAGCACGTGAACCATCTTGAAACAATTCAACATGCGCCATTATTCAGCGTCTGCAACAAATCGGGCTTATTAAAAAGATCTAATAATGGCTTGTGGTCTGTAAGGGCTTCTACTTTATTCCCCATCAGTAGTATTTTAAAATAAATCAAACTTGACACTATTGCAAAGGCTTCTTTATCTATGGTAGCCATTAATTTTTCATTGCTTCCCTTTGTCCTAAACTTCCTGCTATAAAAGGCTATGGGATGGAATTTCCCATCAAACTTTTGCATGAGGCAAGCACCTATACCCTCCTGACTGGCATCAGTCACTAATGTGAATGTTTTGCTGAAATCTGGAAATTTCAGAACTGGGGGATTCATTAACGCGTCCTTGAGTTTTTTAAAACTCTCACTCTGGGGTTTCTCCCATTGAAATTGAACATCTTCCTGCAATATATTTGTTAGGGGAGCTGCTGTGTTGGAAAACCCTTCACAAACCTACGAAAGAAACCAGCGATACCTAGGAATGACTTAATTTCTTTCTTTGATCTCGGGGTGCCAAAATTCGCTATTTCACATTTAATTGAATTTAAAACTTGTGATTTAATTGGCAGTTACTTAGGATTATTTTCAAGTTTTGTTGTTGTTTAGCACTTGTGAATTAATTGCCAAATTTTAATTATTGCCTAACACTTTTGAATTTTGATTAAATTAATTTTCTTGAATTTTGTGATATATTAATTTTGATTTAATTTTACTTAAATAATCCAAGAATTAACTAAACTTTGCTTTGATTTCAAGTAACAGTAATTTTCCCTGATATTGTGAATTTCACTTATAAATTTTGAGTTTGATAATAAATTTTTGTATTTAAAATTTTTATGTGTTTTCTTTTTCACCAGTATATAAGTAAGTAATTATATGATATGTTTAGGAAGAAACATAGAGTGGTGGTAATTGAACTGTTTTCCTTCAATTTACTTGAAGGAAATCAGGGAAATACTTAGCCTTTTAAAGTTGTTGATGGAGGGATGCCCTTTAATTAATTTAATTACTTACAATATTACCTCACACCTGTTTTGATGAACTTAGTCTGATTTTCTATAATACTGGTAAGTTCTTTAAAGGATCACTGTTGCCTTTAGAGTATTCAGTCGTTTAGTACCTGTGATGAGGGTTCAGGTGTCTGGCTGTTGTGAGGTAACAATTAATGATTGGTAAGTGTAGTAACCAGATACATGGCATTTTATCAGAATATGTATATATATATATATATACATATATATATATATATATATATATATATATATATATATATATATATATATATATATATATATATATATATATATATATATATATATAAGGCACTGGACATATGCATAAGTTAGATGCGAAAACAGTACAGCTTCGAGTGCTTTGGCGTTGTGGACAAATTTACAAAAAAATTAATTCCTTACAATGTTCATACTTTTCTCATTCATACTCCTACCTAAAGAGAGATAGAAAATATGGTATTTACTTTCTACATTTGGGTGTTTTTATGGTCTCCCTTTATTAAATGGAATTAGTCTGTTTTAACAAAATATCTCACGAATACATATATATATATATATATATATATATATATATATATATATATATATATATATATATATATATATATATATATATATATATATATATATATAAGGCATGGTGATATGTATAAGTGGATATATATTAAAATGAAAATGAGATGAAAGCCAGTTGGATACGAAAACAGTACAACTTTGAGTGTTTTGGTGTTTGGACAATTTACAAACAATGAATTCCTTAGGATGCTCATACGATACAAGAATTCATAACACTATAAGACGTGTACATGAGGCACGGGAAAACGCACTGACCTCGGAATAAAGAATAGAGTAGCGTGCATGCATTTGTACGTCCATTAGCATGCGTAAGCGCATACATCTGATGGAACACATGGATGGAATAGAATCTCAAGTGTGGTGATTAATGGGGATATTATATGACATGTGTTGAGTGTGAAACCAGGCCATAGGAGACGTTTTGGAGATTCATGCAGATAAGGTAAAGCAGACGAGAAAAAGACGTTGAAACTTTGAACAGTGACATTTATTTCAGAGGTTCTGAAAGGGGAAGTGCGGTGCGACAATTAACATGATTGATTAACTTTAACGTTTCATTTTCTGATGAATTGTGGTCTCTTTTGAGAAAGACTGATGACAGTGAGAATAAGTTGGGATAGTTATATTCAATATGATTATGCAGAACAGTAATGGTGGCTTAATGATTTTTGGGATTTTAATTCATTACTTTTTGGGAAATAAAAGACACTTATTTTTTCTATCTCAAAAGTTTGAATTCGCCTAAGATATAATGACTGATTTTAGCTACAGAGATGGCAGGCGATGCCTGCACTGAGGGTAGGTCGCGTTTCCAGAGTTAGGAACTCTATCTTTTTAGTTAAACGTAACCTCGCTTCCGTCTCATCTCGAATCCTCTCCTCACTAGGTCGACAAAATGGGTGCTAGTTACATTTTTATATTTTTCTTTCCCTCACCGTCCGTCCCAAGGATCATGGATATCTTGGTTTTAATGGTCTCGTCTAATCATGCAATATCTCGCCAGAAGGATATTGTATAGCCAGTCCTTTATTACAAATCCTTTTGCTGTACATGGACTAAATCAGGGTTGCTTTTTAGGCGACATATTTTTCTAAATAGCTTTAAAGTTAATTAAAAATATACAGAGCTACATTTAATAAGCTGGACACCTGGGCAATGTGGAGAAGAATACATTTTATAAAATTTCCAGTCATTTGTTTATTTGAAAGTTCGCTATTAGCGGATTGTTTTATTTGAGCAATAAGATATCTGTTTATTACGAAAATAGAATACAAATGACCTGAATCCAAAGTAGACACGTGTTATAATTCCTTGCTGCGAAGCCACCTTACGGATAACAAAGTTCTTGCAAAGAAGAGAGAGAGAGAGAGAGAGAGAGAGAGAGAGAGAGAGAGAGAGAGAGAGAGAGAAGGTGTGTGTATGGGGGAGGGGGGGAAGAGAATCATTCGTCTGACCTTATATCCTAATGGTGTAAATGTGTATTTAATTGAACTAATTTCTGTATCTTCTTTTAGTCTCATTAGAGTTATATCAAAAGTTTTGGAATTCATGCAGCTTACCGGGTCACTTTATGTAGCATCATGACTCCGGCAATAAAACATTTGTCTCTTTCTCAAGTTATTATTACAATTATTTTTCGTTTTTATATACTAGGATATATAGATAGTGGCATGTAAGTAACAACGTAGGGTAAGTTCAAGAACTACATTTAGAAACTATGTGTGGAAAGCACCTCGTTAGATCATAGAAAATAAGAACAATACAGACCGTGACTAATAATTAACTAAAATCCCCTTTCGACAATTATATAAAGACATTATTTCCATATTTACTACCATAATGTAGATTTTTATACTTTCCTTTAGGAAAAAGTAAGATTTTACTTGATATCAAAAAGAATTGTCGAAGTTTCTGACTCCATTTTCATACTCAATAACATATGGTCTCTTTTTGTTCGAGAAACTCTCAGAATCTTCAGATTAAAAGTGACTCAGCAAGGCGCATTGTTTTTGTGACTCCCTTAACATATTCCTGTTCTTTTTTTTTTCCATTAAACAGGACTATCTGGATTTTACCAGAAAAACGTATGGTTTCTAAAAGCAACCTAACTTAAGAGTCAAATTATAGCTCACCCTTGATCTGAGGTGAAAATTTAAGAATGAAAATGCCATCGGTACCTGATGGGGAAACGAAAGTTCCAAAGCACTGCTTATGCAGCTGCTTATCAACCACCTCGACCCCACCGCAACATCACACGTACCAAGCCCATAGCCCCCTCGCCCCCTCGTCTTCACCTTGTGCAGAAAAAAAGTAAATGACTAAATACACAATTCAAGCAACAGTTATTAAATAGATTTCTTGTGGTTTTGTGACGTTAGTTCGCTTATACAGATTTCAATATTAACTAAACTATAATAATACAAGAGTATGACAAATTTAATTATCTAAATTTTTTTTTCTTTTTTCTTTCTTTGCTTCCTTTTCCTGTCACTTTATGCAGTACAGATAAAGTCATAATCTTTAACAATAAAGATAGGAAACATCCATTATTCTTTCCTCGATAAGAATATTTTTTCCTTTAGCAGGTGTCAGTGACGGCATCTTTTTTTTCAAAAAGACCTTCCAAAAATACACCACGCTCTTACGTGGCATAATAAGATATGGTTCACTGGTTGATTTTGTCAAGGTAGAAGTCTTTGCCCATTATTACGATTTTGCCGTCTTTGTCGGATCTACTTATTATAACATCTAACTTTTTTAGAGAGTGGATGGCTCTCATGAATCTGCGGGGAACAGGATATTTCTATGTAAGTCAGTTAAAGCATTTAGTAACACTCCTTTTAAACATATCTCTTAACGGTTGTAGTTTTTGTCAGATATGACTTTATCAAAAGCCACTATGAAGTCTAGGTTGTTTTTGCGGTCTGGCATAAGGGCGAAGGATAAGCCCAAATTTAAAACTAAATGTTGATTTACAGTAAGGGGGGTGTTGGATAAGTTTAAAACTTTGTCTTGTTGCTCAAGATTATTACATGCACTATTGTCTATTAGGTTATTTAACTTGCGTAAAAGTCTGTTGGAATGAGTCACGCTATTATAGGCAGCAATGTCGGAACAGAATGAAATCAGATACCTGTATATGTGGTCCGTAGTGAGGTGGCGAAGATTAGACTGGGTTCCATATATCACTCTGCGTAGTACGAAGATGTCGTTTTTCGTATCGGTGATTCTTTCCTCCAGACTACACCAGCTGAAAAACCAAAAACACTTTTTAGAAGAATGCCTCAAAGAACAAGTACTACCAAAAATGTACGGATTAGGGAGATGGACTGCAATCGGACCCCTTCCCTCTCTCACACAAGATTTTCCTGGAGGAAAGAATCACCGATACGAAAAACGACATCTTCGTACTACGCAGAGTGATATATGGAACCCAGTCTAATCTTCGCCTCCTCACTACGGACCACATATACAGGTATCTGATTTCATTCTGTTCCGACATTGCTGCCTATAATAGCGTGACTCATTCCAACAGACTTTTACGCAAGTTAAATAACCTAATAGACAATAGTGCATGGAATAATCTTGAGCAACAAGACAAAGTTTTAAACTTATCCCACACCCCCCTTACTGTAAATCAACATATAGTTTTAAATTAAGGCTTATCCTTCGCCCTTATGCCAGACCGCAAAAACAACCTAGTCATAGTGGCTTTTGATAAATTCATATCTGACAAAAACTACAACCGTTAAGAGATATGTTTAAAAGGAGTGTTACTAAATGCTTTAACTGACTTACATAAGAAATATCCTGTTCCCGCAAAGATTCATAGAGCCATCCGACTCGCTAAAAAAGTTAGATGTTTTATAATAAGTAGATCCGACAAAGACGGCAAAATCGTAATAATGGACAAAGACTTCTACCTTGACAAAATCAACCAGCTCCTTAGCGACACAACACATACGA
>NC_061087.1:68554745-68562245 GCF_015104395.2 Macrobrachium nipponense | reverse complement strand
CAATGATATAAAAATCAGTTGATCCAATTTCAGTAAACTTGCTTTGGTCTCTAAGATAGTTAAAAATTTTTCACTATAGTGAGTTTTATCTAACAAAACAATTCATTTTCCTTTGTCGGGTAAAGTAATTAACCTGTGGAAAATAGACTCTATGGGGAGGAAAAACTTTATATAATTAGGTCTAAAATTTGGTAAGCAGAACTCCAATCCCATAGATAATAAGAACTCCCCATAGAGTCTATTTTCTACAGGTTAATTACTTTACCGTTTAACGTAAATAAAAGCAACCTTCATAAACAACTCTTCGAACTGTCCCAGGGTGCATTTAGGAAACTGAAAACACCCTGGACTCCGTTTTTTAAAAAAGAAGATCATAACACTCTTAAGCAGTTGGCAAGTAGAAAATATCTTGTTATTACCAGACCCGACAAAGGAAAAGGAATTGTTTTGTTAGATAAAACTGACTATAGAGAAAAAATGTTAACTATCTTAAGAGACCAAAGCAAGTTTACTGAAATTGGATCACCTGATTTTTATAATATCATTGTTATTCTGCGACAAAAGTTGTACTGATGTTAAATTATTGTTTTGCAAAACGTTTCAAAATTAATAGAAAATTTTCTTAAGAGAAAGGGGAAAACATCGTTCTAATCATTATTTGTGATAAAAAGAATTATATGAACAGACGAATGGTGAAATTATGAGATGCATTCAGTCACCGTAGATTCCAAAAAAGGAAAGGAAGAAAGTAATCCAATGAAAGAGAAGCAACAAAGAAAACTAACGGAAAGGCGCCATTATAAATGGAAAAGACATGACTGCTTTTCTCAGTTCTTAAGATTTAGATGGGAGCAGGAAATACGTCCTTTTCATAAACCTTTTTATTCTTATACGGTCTAACTTCCTATCGTGTCACTTTCCCGGTTTCTTTTCTGTCATTGTTTTTCTGGCTATATAAACCGCGCAGTTTTCCAGTCGCCTTCTAAAAATGAACCATGCGGTAATTTCCTTTCTGTTGTTTTCAGAACTGCCTTAAAATCCTAACTTTTGCCTTTAGCGAATTGAAGAGAAAATAACTTGAAAATAAACAAAAATGGAGAGTAGGTGGAGGGATAGGGAAAGAATGAAGAAATATCAATAAGGAGAAATCTGCGAAGGTACAAACCCACACACATTAACTTCTTGAAGCTGCTGAAAGAGGATTTTGTGTCTGTTTATCAAGGAAAGGTAATCAAAGAACAATGCTGGAACCTAGAAGTCATTATGTTCTTATACGTTTGTTGCCGTTTTGTGATAAGAAGAATGTATCTATAATAATAAAATCCGAGTGGACATTTCTTGTTTGTCATACCCAAATGAGAAATCATGGTCACCCTATTTATGTGATGTAGAAGCGGTAACATAATTGAGAACCTGGGGGCATTACGGGGAGGAATCTCTAGGTAAGGGGGAGTGAACAATGGTATTATTACACGAAGGGTGATTTTGCTTAGTTATTTTGGCTTTGTTTACTTTCCCTCTAGATTTTTGTTTTCTTCCTCCTGATTAAAAGAGAGAGAGAGAGAGAGAGAGAGAGAGAGAGAGAGAGAGAGAGAGAGAGAGAGAGAGAGAGAGAGATAAGAAGGGAAGGGGAACGAAACATGAATCTTAGGCATCTAAGGAGATCAGTTTAGAGTATTTTTTTCCAACTAAAGGCGCAAATTTCATTTACGTAAAGAGACAAATGCAAACTTGTGCTGTGAGCTCTGGCAATATAAATCTAACTGCTGAATTGCTAAGACGATACGTTTTGAGTTTAAATATGCCCCGAATAGATGAAAAAGAGGTTTCCTTAATTGATGACGACCTTTGTCTAAAAAGGAAGTTACTACTCCTTGGCACAAGCCATTTCTTTTTAATCATGGTATACATTCTTAGGTTCCATAAACCATCGAATACAAAGCTATTAGTTTCCTTAAGAAGATTATTAGGACATAATATCACTAATTCCATTAAGAACCAACGTATTTCACTAATCACTCTTATGAACACGTAGTGATGGCTGGCTTCACGATGTAACAGTGTATTGCTAAGATCTTCAGTGAAATATTAGCGAAAACACTTTGTACTGTTGCGTTAGGGAAACTATGCATGCATTGACCAACATATTTTTGGCCTGAAAATATGATCATTGTTTAAATAAAACAAATTGAATTGATATTGGCGAGTATTCGAGCCAATGTTAACAGCCTTCGTTGTTACTGAATGCATAAATTGGGTCATAAAATTGGTCATGACCAATAGGAGGTAACAAAACGCGTAACACTAAGTTGTTGGAACCAATTTATTGTGAATTCAGAATTACCAACAATGGAGTTCCTTGACCAGTATTGCTGTTTAGTCACTTTAATTGATAAAAGAATAAGAAGCTCTTATTAAAGGAGTGTTTCACTTTCGGTATTCAGAGCTTTTAATATTTACTGCAAGTGAACGAAAAGTATGTATACGACGAAAACATGTGAGGTGAAAATAATAATAATAATAATAATAATAATAATAATAATAATAATAATAATAATAATAATAATAATAATAATAATAATATCCTTTATTTCAGCTCAGGGCAATATACATGGAATATGCAAAATACAGACAGTAACAGACAATCTAGATACATGAGACAACATGATAAAAAAAATGAATAATCGGCCCTTAATAGCAAAATAGCTGAGGTAGCATAAAAGATAGCAATCACAATACTGGTAATAGCAGTAACAATATTGGTGAGAAAAAAATGCTTTGAAAGTTATGACATTAGTGCACAGATTATATAACTTAGATTTCAGCTAGAGACCTTTGGTGGTTACAGTAGTCAGGTCCAGAGGGCTAAATACGGAAATTGAATGTAACAAAACTTTAACTTGATCGTATTCACAGTAATAATGAACAAGTAAAATATCAGCAATAGATATAATAATAATGACAGAATCTGCAGATGACATCTTGCCAATATAGAGATTAAATCAATTAGGGGACAAATGCCTTATTTTCCCATCTTTCCAACAATTTAATTCTTCTTCTTGCTTCACTCCTTAGGATGCTTTGTATGAGTGAGTTGCTGCTGTTTATCACTCGCGTTACCAGACTGGACATTGCTCGTCTTACAATGATTTTTAAATTGTCAAGGTGGTTTTCTATGAACATCTGTGTGGCGGAGTCGTAGCGGGGAGTGTTTGTGAGGTGTCTCAGAATGTCACTGTGCACAAAAGTGATACGTCTCATAGTCTCTCGGGTATAGTTCGTCCAGAGGGAACACCCATAGATACTGTAGCAGTACGAGCGGAAGAGCTGCAGCTTCACGTCTCAGTGACAGAGGCAAACCTCCTTGCAATTATGTTGCCAGTTGCACAGAGTTTACGACGCCTCTGTTCAATGTCTGCAGTATCTTTTAGGTCGTCGGTGATAATGTGACCCAAATACGGAAATTTGTGCACAAATTCCAGCCAATGGTTTCCGAGGAAAATTTGTGGTTCTGCAATATGCTTTAACGATCTCGGGAGCAGCGACATAAACTGGGTCTAGGTTTCGTTGTAAATAATATCAAATTCCTCTGCATATTGGCGGCTAGTGTCGAAGAGTCGTTGGAGACCTTGTACTGATGGGGAATAATGCAATTTCATATAATGCTTCGGATGCGTGGTTTGTTTCAAAACTAGTGTTTTCAAAGATCTTGTCTCATTATATTCCAAATACGGTTACTACATCAGTTACTTTAATGGGTCTACTCCTTTTATATCTGAAGGTTTTCCAAATTTACATTAATTTTCGCCTAACTTTGACCTTCTACTCCTTAACAGTTTTCACCTACTCGTAAGCCCTCCTCACTCTTTCCTCCTTCCTCGTTTTTACCGCATGAATATAAAAAAACTGTCTCCCTCGGTATTTTGTCAAACACTACTCTAGGTCTCGTCTTGAATAGTAGATCATCCGATTATATTTCAGCGTCTTTTCCTGTAACCTGTCTTATTATAGGAATAAGAAACTCTGCAATCGTCTAAAATGAGAGATCAGATGAAAAAACTGAAGAACATAGTTTTCTCGAATGTCAGGTAATAAAAACGTTCTCTTGTTATTAAAGAAATATTTAGTTAAAGAAATATTTTAGTTACGGAAAAATTACATGTGAAGGGGCCCAACGCCGATCTCTCAAGTAGATAACTGTTTTCAGTATGAATATGCTTACAATGCAAATGACCAGCAATACTAAGTTTTATTCGCGACCTCAATTAGGTAGAATATTATAAGTATCGGTAGAAGAGTGTTACAGACCGACGAAGTCCCCTACAGGTTCGATATTATAATAAACAAAAGAATTCAACACCAACAGTTGAAACTGGGGATACGGATATAGAAAGAAACATAAACAGAACAAAGGTTTATTTACAAGTTTACTAACAAAGATAAAATCTTACAGTATGTGAACTAGGGAAACGGTGTTGTAATGGAATACTTGCTGGCCAGTTTCGCAGGTGTCAAAAATCAATGCTCGAAGCGACACCGGCTTCACAAAAGAGAACTGTGGAACTTCAAACGTCTTCTTGACTCCATACCTCCGTACTGCAGAAAACAATGTCTATCTTGATACTCGAAGGGCAGGTTACTCCTCAAAACCAACTTGTAGGACGTTTCATCTCCGAAGGCTTGCTCGATGTCGGAAAATCTCTGTCGTTCTCTCTCTAACTGCACGACTTGACCAGATTCCGATCAAACTCTCGTGCGCCTTTTTCCTCCTCTTAATCTTCGCCTGTTCCTTCTTCTCTTATCTCTCTCTGATGAAGCTCTCACTGATAATCTCTGCTGATCTGCTGGTCTCTCACTGATGATCTGCTCTCTCCTACTTCATAAGTCGTATATATATATATGGTGACCTGGGGTGGGGCCTACCAGCGAATGTTACAGACTCCCGAGATGACAGGCACGTTTTAGAAGGATCTTGACGAAATATTACATCATATTTCGAGGCGTTTTCTGACGACGTGACGGTGCGTCTGGCGATTCAAGAACAATCATGAGAACAGGCGCCTCCAACACGTGTGCGAGTGCCTCCTTGCTGCAGAACTTCTCGAAGAAGATGCGTTTTCCTTTCCTTTCACTTATAATCCTTTGTTAAAAAGCGATTACCATGACACGTTCCCCAAAAAGAAAAAAAATGAAATCAACTGATTTAATTTTTTTTCTAAAGAGAAACAAGAATCAAACAGCAGAGGAACAATTCTGCATAAAGCTTTAATCCAGTTAAACACTCACACTTCTCCATTCACTCACCCACTCATGCCAAAATAGAAAACAATTATTAGGCTACTCGTTCTAAAAAATCTCTAGAGAGGCTATCAGCTAGAACATTATCCTTTTCCCTTAATGTTTCCTTTTCTGAACTCTGATTAAAAACTTTAAAATACTAAAACACCTCTTGCATTTTTCTCAAAACTATCTCCTCTCTGTGACACCATTACTACAAACACGGGTGGTAGCCACGGCACGGGGCGTTCTTTATAATTCTGAAGCAAGTTTTCATGCATCCACTTTGCTCTACTCTTAACCATATCAATTGAATAATTTGGATTTTCCCTCTTCTCTGCAATTGAAAAAGGACCTTCGAACTTATAAGATAAAGAGGGACCTTCTTTCTGGACTAGTACTAAAACTTTAGCTCTCACACAGGAACTTCTTTCTTTTGCTCTAGGATCATGTTTCCATTTAGTCTCCCCTTGACTTCCACTCTCGTTCTCCTTCGGTAGTTGCCAAGCATCTCTTAAATTGTTTTTATAATACTCCAGATTAGTTATGTAGTCCTCACTACCTAATTTAAGTGTTAAATTACATTTTAACATTTCCAAAGGACCTTCAGCAGTGTGACCGAAAACCAGCTCGAAAGGTCTAAATCCTATGGTGTCATTCGGTGCCAACCTTCAAGTTAATAGAACAAATGGTAACTTTTTTTCCCAGTCGTGCTCAAAGTTCTTACACAATTTCCGGGAACAACTCAACGTTTGGTGAAACCACTCCACAATGCCTTGTGATTTGGGATGATAAGGTGTGGAAGTTACAAGTTGAATGCCTAACTTTTTCATTTTATCCCTGAAATATCTGGATACAAAATTACTACCATTATCACTCTGTATAGTACGAGGCAGACCAAACTTAGAAAAATAATCTAACAATCATTTAACTACAGTCCTCGCGTTACAGCTTCTTACGGATATATCACCGATATATACTCCCTCCCTTACTTCTAGGCAATAGTCCGACCATATCGATAACAACTTTCTCAAAAGGTTTGCCTACTAAAGGAATATTACACAACAGAGCTCTGGGAATTACTTGATTCAGCTTTCCGGCAATTTGGCATTCATTACAGCTTAAAACATACCTCTTAATGTCACTCCTCATTTTAGGCCAAAAGTATGTCCTACTAATACACCTGAAAGTTTTATTTACTCCCAAATGTCCTTGCTCATCATGTGCTAACTTCAAAACTAGCTCACGAAGCTTCCTAGGAGCCACTAATTGTTTGGTGATTTCCTCTTTACTACCTGACTTAGGCCGAACATAACAACACAAAACTTCGTCTTTCAAACAAAACATTTCCTTACACAAATTATTGAGATCATCATTCAGTTCACATTAAAAAATTTGGGTTAGTGTTTCATCCTCTCTCTGAAACTTGACTAGCTCATCCTTATTTAAAAGGTTAGTGCCTAATTCATCTCCGTAACTAGTACTTGATTCCACTACATCGACTATGTTACTCTTGACAGCTACACCTTCTCCTTGGCTATCACTGTCACCGATAGAGTCAGGTCTCTCAGCCACACTCAAGCCAAGATCGGCAGCGTCACCTCTATCACACTCATTGGAATCCACGAACTCACTCTCGTTTGAATCCACGAACTCACTCTCGTTCGAATCCACGAACTCACTCGTTCTAATCGACGAACAAATTATGATCGTAGTCTATATCTGTATCTAAACCTGACCTAGTTTCTACCATTTCAGGCACTGGAATATCCCTCACAACAGGATTCACATTCATGGCTAGAGCTAAGTCATTATTGACAATAATGTCAATACCATCAACAGGCAAACTGTCAAGGACTGCAAGTTTCAGTTCTCCTGACATTACCCGACTTTCTAAGTTAAACTTCAACAAAGGACAAAGAACACAAGTGTTTGGCACACTCTCTCTCCTAATTAGTGAGACAGCAGCTCCTGTGTCTCGAAGCAAGACTACTTCTCTCGAATCTACTCCTCCAAGAGAGGAAACTACACCTTCTGACAGAAATTCACCAAAACATTTCATAGTTTCTCTCATCACATCATTCCCACTTGACGAAAGGTTAACCAGAGACAGTGATTTCTTACCCTCCTTCCTTTTGACCGCACAATTTCTCGCTAAATGCCCTTTCCCATTACATCAGAAACAAATTAATTCTGAGCCACTAGATGCCACTTTATTCTTAC
>NC_061087.1:68537245-68547245 GCF_015104395.2 Macrobrachium nipponense | reverse complement strand
TCTTTTTCATCACCGGGAAGGTCTTCATTTCTAAATATATGCTTAATTGTTGACTGTTCTCTGTCAGCCTTATCATGATTTCGTTAATGGACGTACAGAAGACATATTTAGCCATTATTATCATGGATGATTGACTATCATGAAAAAATCACCAAAAAGTATAAAAAAAACTGTTATGGAAAGCCTATTGCCAACAACAGCACATATACCAGTATGAAAAGCTTATGAAAACCAAATTGCTATAAAGCTTTCTACTTACACCTGTATAGAAGTAAATTATATAGCTTTCTACTTGCACCTGTATAGAAGTAAATTATGGGTAGAGTTATAAATTAAAAGCTCAAATATCTGTTTTTGGTTTTCTTAGATTGCCTTACCTTCCGAAAACATTTATACACGAAATCCATATTATGTTAATTTTATTATCGATATTTCTCATTGTACAATTCTTTCACCCTTTGTTTTGGGTTTACGGATACTTTTCCTTCAAACTTCGTTACTTGGTATGTTTGAAATAGCTTCCATACATAGCCTGTTTGTTTCTGAGGTGGTTATAAAAAATAATATTCAATTTGTATAATCAAGTTTCACATACTCTTATCAAAACTAGATTGTTAATAACGATATAAATTGGTAAAATACAGAGAGAAGAAACCTCTTATTACATTTTTTTTTTTAAATCCCAAATTGGGAAGCAACTTCCTCCAATTGAATATTACTTAGTGAGGAGTCCCTCCCTTCCATGAAAGTCACTTAGCCCCTCTAAAAAGAACGCAGTTCTCGGAACTGGAGGTTGAGAAAATAATTAAAGTGGTTAAGATCGTTTTATAGCTGTATTGTTCTCGAAAACTACAAAATAAACAGCGACGTTCAAGGAATAATAATACAAGAAGGAATGAGAGCTTTGCATTCTATCCACTATTTTTACAAGTCACGTTCCTAGGGTTTGGAATACCAAAGTGGTGATAAAAGAAATTCGGAGCGTGGCACAACTTTTACTTTTCCCTTATATAATTTTGTGCTGTCTGAGACAGTTATTTCTCTTTTGTTTGTATCCCACATCATAAACGTTTTCGTTTGGCCTTTTATGCGACAGACTTTATTTAATGCGATATTAACAAGTGAATGTCCTACCTATTATAAAAGAGAGCGAAACTTTGCTGTAATATCTAAGAAGATACCGGTTAATATATCCTCACCCAAAAGCGTTCCAGTTCAATTACAAGGATAGCAATTGTTATCTAACCGGAAACAAAAGAAGCTACGTTTATAAGCAATCTAAACGAAACGTGGACGATACTTAAGCCAAGAACATTGCCGAAATCGCAAGAAAGCTGCTCCTATTCAGTGTAATTGACCCAACGATGGCCAACTTCATAAAACCTACAAAACGCATGTACAAACCTTTTACTAATCAAGCCTACAATGTTCATATGATAAATTATACAGGAGGTGAACACGGTAGAATTGTATCAATATCTTTTTGAAGTATTATTATGAATATGTTATAGTTATGCTACTTTATTCCACGTAAGGTTGTAAATAAAGGAACAACATTCATCTGCTATCCATCCAAGTAAACAATTTGATTTCCTCTAGATTTAAACTTTAAAAAGTTTGTAATTACTTCACCTTCTATTAATACTTCACTTTGCGAATGGATGATGCACCAGCACATTATGAATACGTAAAATCCAAATGGAAATAGAGGGAAAATGTCATTACTGAAGAATACTTCAGCAATAATCCCAAAATATTAAGCCCGTTTAGCGGTTAGGTGACGAGGAGGGCCGCCATACAAGCAAGCCGGTGTTTTTGATGTAATAAAAAAAAAAAAAACGTTATTGCCGCTGTCTGCCATGAACAGTTGAAATCAGAATAAATATCTCTTAATAAAATTTAATAATCTCTAATATCTATTTTTGCAGGTGAATGTAACATGCTCTAGGAATGTTCACCTTTTTATGGGTGGATATTATTGCTTTCTATATAGGTTAATGTTTTCTGATTTAAGCTACGTATGAATTTTCCATTCAACCATATTTCCATTGTTTCTTTAGGCGAAAAAGAAAACTCTTTGCATAAGCACCCCATAACTTTGCCATTTTACTATCTATTTCAGGGAACGCAATTTATCGATTTTCTCTAATTTCAATGAAAAAATTGGAATGTTGCCTTGGTAAACTAGTCAGATTACGTTAAGATAATTTACCTACAAGAATTTAGTGCACATCCAAATCGGAATAACTGGTATGACCCGTGGAAAGTTCAAACAGATGCTGTGATAAGTTAAACGAAACATTCACAGTGGCAAATCATGAAATGGGCTACCGCCTTCAAATGATCAGATTGCTAGCTTCCTGGTTTGCTATACATGAAGAATGCATATGTGGTCGTATCTTAGTACGGTAAGCTTCTACGGTAAGTAGTTATGCTTGGCAAGGAAATGTAGGCACGGAAATCGGGGCTGCAGGGAAATCTGGAAGAGAATTCTAGGTTACATTCAAACATGCAAAGATTTCTATCACACTGCGAATAATGGTGGGGAAATTTTAATTCTTATCTGAATATCTTCATGCATCCTCGAACAAGTCACAAGGGGGAAAACATAAAGGATTTCGTTAAGGAGAAATGGGAAATTTTTAATATGGGAAAACAAGGAGAGTTTTTGGTTGATAGGAAAGACACTGGCATTATTTTCAACTTCAGAACGTACCGTATTGCGTGCGTGCATCCACTGGCACCGATATAAACTTCCGTTGCCAGCCAGCGTGAGCGGCAATAAAACAAAGGCGCGAATAGGGTTTTGGAGACACGTCTGTCTCGATCGGCGATAGGCAGAGAAGTGAGGTCGTCTCAGGTCGCCCAGCATTCAGATGGCAGTAACAAGAAACAATCAACAGCCAGTACAAGCTTATCGTGGGAGAAGGCTTAAAGCTAAGGCTACCTAAGTGTCCAACTAGCAGCCCATTGACCCCCATGACCTGCCGTTGTTCCCTAACGATTTCCCTAAACCCCGTAGATTATACGACGGGTACAGCAATGGCTACCTCATGACACAATTTGAAATCATTTGATGCTGGCTGGGCGAGGCGAGGATAAATACGTATATATATATTATATATATATATATATATATATATATATATATATATATATATATATATATAGTTTCTCACCATTATCCAATCAATATTTGCTACACTATTTTTAGTAATGAAGTCGATAGCTATGCAAATTATATATTTATAAAGAAAAAAATTGTGACATTCGTTATTTTTTAACGACTGCTTAACAGATTCAGAAAATAATAATAACTATTTTTTACTGCATACTTCTGTGCGTGTTCTGCCCACACATGCCATATCATCACGTCACAGACGTCATCCTGACTTGAAGGTTAAACTGTGATTTAATTTTGTTTACCTTATCTTTGCTGCTCGTAGTCAACACGTCGATACGAAGGTTGAAGGATTTAAGAGATCATGATAGTATAGGTACATTATATTGGGTAAATAGGATGAAGGTCATATAGTAATTAGCCTACTTCCATTTATATAACTTAAAAAAATACAACAGCAATAAGTAAATGAACACAGTAGCTTCTGTGTTCATTTACTTATTTACAGCATCCAGTATTATGCAATATGATATAATAGACAGGAATAGGAGCGGAGAATTCGAGGCCAGGAGACTGGGTTGAGTAAAGGATGAGGAAGGGAAGGGAAAGGGAGGGAGGGAGGGAGGTAGGGTGGGACGAGATTGGGACAAACTACAAAGGATGTTTAAATGCATAGGGCGGCGATGCTTGGCAACACCATGCAAGTCAAGAGTAAACGCCGTAACTAAAATATTAGAGAATGCACTATATTACTAAAAAATTAGCGGGAGGCGTCTTGTATACTGTGGCAAAGTACCATTTCGATAAAGTAATTGGTTTGAAAGATATTTGGGAAAAACGATGACTCGTGGTTCCTGAAATGGAAATGTACATAAAAAGTAAAACTAAAAGTCTATGAATAAAAAGAAAACAGGAAATCAAGTCTATTTAAGAACCGATTTGTCTCAGGCAACTTGACCCACAAATTGAAGTCGAAAGTGTCCCAGTTATGAAAAACAAATTAGAAATACTCCACATAATGCCTCTACCAATCGTATGTTAGGAGTTATCACAATTAAAAGAGAAATCACGTTCACGGTAGTTATTTAAGTGTTATAAAAGTGGTAGGTATAACTGAGTAACTGGATGAGGGTGGTTATATGGGGATGGACCACTAGGGAAGGGGGAATATGTAGTGGTATTGCGGAGGGAGGGATAATCGGCTTTGAGACCTCAGTCCTTTGACCGCGCACGTTTTGACAGAATGCTCATTTTCATCACGCAGGTTACTTTACTTGGCTATTTTGGCTTTGTTCTGTTTACTTCTGAAGCTTTACTTTCCCCTCCAAGAAGAAAGTAAAGGGAGAAGGTAAAGGAGAAGAAAATGTTAATCTTAGGCATCTACAGATAACAATGATTAATTCTCTTCATCTAAAGGCGCAAACTTTCGTTTGCATAAAGAATAAAATGCAAACTTGTATAAGATTTTCTCTTGCAAATGTAAATTTGAGTCCTTTCACAAATTGTTCATATTAAAATATATTCCATGATTGTTTTGCATAAATAGTTTTGTCTAACATGAATTGGAAGACAAGACATTTTCTGAATACAGCATTGAGAGAGAGAAAAACGATGCTCTTGCTCTAAACGGTAATTCCTATTCTTTACCACATACATTTTTCTTTCTAATCATATTACTAATAACCAGGTTCTGTAAACCATGAAATACAAACTGAGCAGTTGGCTTTACCCTGCAATAGTATGATGCTGAGGTCTTGAGTGGAATATCAGCGATGACCATTACGTCTACTGCGTTAGTAGAAACTACATCTTCATTGCTAAATACATTTTTACCTGAAGAATATCTGAAGTGTTCAAATAAACTCCAGTAAATGACCATTTGCTAGAATTTGAGCCAACGTAAAAAAATCTCATTGCCATTGAAGGCATAAATTGGGTCATAAAAATCCTCATGAGAAAAAGCATATCACTTACGGTAACGACCAGTAAGAGTTAACGAGACGTATAGCACGAAGTTAACTGCCTGTATAATATAGAATTTTCTGGAACCAAATTGCAATATATTCAGAATTACTGCAAGTACAGTGCCTGCGCCATTTTTGTTGTTTGGTCACGTTTAACGATATACAATGGAAGAATGTAAATCGCGAATGTTTCACTTTCGGTGCTCATGGCAAGAAAATATACATTCCAGAATAACATTTGAGGTTGTGCATGGTATACTGCAATTAGATATAAGTCATCGTGTATGTGGCTTGCTATAAAACTACATCGAAAGGTTCTTCTTCCACTAAAATCTTCTCCAAATTCCCTGTTACTTTATGATGCCATCTGCTCCTGTGCCTTACTCTTGACCTTCTACATGTTAACAGGTTCCACCTAGGTCTTCCTGACTTCTTCCATCTTACTCATCCTTACCCGGTGTCCTTACAATCTCATTCTCGACTCACTTATCTAATCGGTTATCACTTCCAGTCTTGCACTCTTCTTAATATCTTCATGTTACGAATTCGCCCGTAATGTGATCCACAAAATTCTCCGTAACTTCTTCATTTATGCTCCCTTGTACTTCTGTTCCTTCTTATTTCTTTATAGCGGTGTTTCTTAACAATGCACATCACTGGTCTAATTACAGTACAAAACATTTTTTCTCAGCTTATTTGGTATTCCTTTGTTACGTGCTACCCCTGCCGGCTGCCACCACTTGCTTCTAGCACCATATCTCTCTTGGCTCACAGTTGATCCCAAATATTTGAGATGAGATGCCTGTTTAAAATCTAAGCCTTTTTTATTATTTAAAAATAACCTAACTCCTCACTCCTTGTTGGACACTAAATTTCATAATTAGCATCAAACCTTTCTCTTCATGAAAAATCTTGAACTCATATTTACAAAGAATATAATGCATGTGTGCATTTTATTCATTATGTAAATAAGATGTCCTTATTTAGATAGAAAACAATTATTCTCTGATCTCTGTAGGTAACAGAGATTCACAATTTGTACACTTTACCCTTCTCTCTTTTACCATGAGGAGAATATAATTCCAAAAGCAAAGAGAACAAAGCCAATTCAACTAAGCAAAATGATCCTTATAATGAAAATAAACATTGTGTCAAAACAGACTCGGTAAAAGGATTGAAGGTCTTAAAGGCGATTATCCTTCCCTCATAAAATAATGCAAATAACACGCCTCCCCAACCTCAACTCCCACAAATAAAAATAAAAAAATATGTAAGTATGACTGAAATGAGAAGTCATACTTGTTTAATGTATGGAATAATTCCTGTTATCTTTACAACATTATTGCTGTATACAATATGCATATAACAGATAGTACGCTTACATAAATTTTAATTAGATACCTACACCAACACACCTGCATACACACACACCTCTCAATACGAATGTTACTGCCACACTCATTAATTTAAAAGTGAATAGCTGATGAAGCCCTGGACAAGAAACCTCAATAGTATTATGCACGTCATAATGCTTATCATACAACTCCATTTTGCATGTGCTATCACGTTGTCATATCTTTCCAATGATATGTTGACACCAGTTATCTATCTTGCAATGGTCCTTCTTTCCTCAACCGCCCCACCGACCCCAACCCCTCCCTATATACGTAGAATTAAACATATATAAATTTTATATATATATATATATATATATATATATATATATATATATATATATATATATATATATATATATATTTATATATACACACACACACACACACACACATATATATATATATATATATATATATATTATATATATATATATATATATATATAAGTTGAGGAAAAGACCCCATATAGACTCCACTTTTCTAGCCCCGCCCCCTGCCCCCCACCAACCCCAAGGGGCGTGGCTACCCCCCTCCCCCCTCCCCCCTCCTGAAAAGCTCATGTATGTACGTGAAGCCTAAAAAGGGGCGCAGCAACCCCCAAAACCCCCAAAAGGGGCTTGGCTACCCTGACCCCATATAGACTCCACTAGTCTGGGGGGCGTGGCCACCCCTGACTCCAAATTGACTCCATTTGTATTATAAGCTCATGTACGTACATGAGCTCATAATTGACTCCATTTGTCTTACAAGCTCATGTACGTACATGAGCTCATATTAGGGGGGCGTGGCCTCCCCTAACCCCAAATCGACTCCACTGTTCTACCCCTGTGACGTCACGTAACTCTCTGGGAATGAAACCATTCTTTCAACCCCTCACCCCAAATTGACTCCACCTTTCCTAACCCCTGTGACGTCACGTAACTCTATGGGAATAAAAACCAACATTTCAACCCCCCACCCCCAATCGACTCCACTTTTCTACCCCTGTGACTGTGAGTCCCTATACTGAGTAAAAATAAACTTTATAAAAGTCAGGGATGACGTATGTACTGCCGAGCCGGGGAAACCGAGGAAAAAAAAAAAAGCGATCGGTCGGGCTTTAGGTGATTAGATGAATTGTCTTTCACACACGATCGGCAAGCTGGGGAGGGTGTGTGTCGTATATACTAGCAATGTTTCTCGATGATGTATTATTTTCGTAACATGAACGTATATCATGTCCGTGTATTCTTCTGTACACCTTTTTCCAGTGTATTCTTATTTGACTTTGTATACAATATTAATTCATGTATACCATCCCCCTGGAGATTAAGACTGATAAATATACGTCTCACGTGAGTGTAGAGTCAGCTCGTGTGTGTGTTTGTGCATGATTCATCATCGGATAACGTGACCCCTGTCGGTTATTGGAGCCTTTTATCATGATACTCCGAATATCTAAGCAGCTGTGTATATATATATAAAACAAAATGTAACGGCTGAGAGAGAGAGGGAGAGAGAGGGAGAGAGAGAGAGAGAGAGAGAGAGAGAGAAGTCGATAGAGGCTATATTCGCGATGTGCATATATAAATTTAGAGATTTTATAGGAGGAGGATGAGGTAAACGTCCCTATTACATTGAAAACAATTAAAGGGGACATGAGTCGCAAAAAACAGTGAACTGAGTCTATTTGGGGTCGGGGTGGGTTCAAGTTTTATTCCCGTAGAGTTACGTGACGTCACAGGGGTAGAAAAGTGGAGTCAATTTGGGGTGAGAGGTTGAAAAGATGTTTTTTTTCCGGAGAGTTACATGACGTCACAGGAGGGTAGGAAAGGTGGAGTCAATTTGGGGTGGGGTGTGGGTTGAAATGTTAGTTTTATTCCCGGAGAGTTACGTGACGTCACAGGGAAAGAACAGTGGAGTCAATTTGGGGTGGGGGGTTGAAATGTTGGTTTTATTCCCGTAAAGTTACGTGACGTCACAGGGGGTAGGAAAGGTGGAGTCAATTTGGGGTGAGGGGTTGAAAGAATGGTTTTATTCCCAGAGAGTTACGTGACGTCACAGGGGTAGAATAGTGGAGTCAATTTGGGGTGAGGGGTTGAAATGTTGGTTTTATTCCAGTAGAGTTACGTGACGTCACAGGGGGTAGGAAAGGTGAAGTCAATTTGGGGTGAGGGGTTGAAAGAATGGTTTTATTCCCAGAGAGTTACGTGACGTCACAGGGGTAGAACAGTGGAGTCGATTTGGGGTGAGGGGTTGAAATGTTGGGTTTATTCCAGTAGAGTTACGTGACGTCACAGGGGGTAGGAAAGGTGGAGTCAATTTGGTGTGAGGGGTTGAAAGAATGGTTTTATTCCCAGAGAGTTACGTGACGTCACAGGGGTAGAATAGTGGAGTCAATTTGGGATGAGTGGTTGAAATGTTGGTTTTTATTCCCATAGAGTTACGTGACGTCACAGGGGTTAGGAAAGGTGGAGTCAATTTGGGGTGAGGGGTTGAAAGAATGGTTTTATTCCCAGAGAGTTACGTGACGTCACAGGGGTAGAACAGTGGAGTCAACTTGGGGTTAGGGGAGGCCACGCCCCCCTAATATGAGCTCATGTACGTACATGAGCTTGTAAGACAAATGGAGTCAATTATGAGCTCATGTACGTACATGGACTTATCATACAAATGGAGTCAATTATGAGCTCATGTACGTACATGAGCTTATAATACAAATGGAGTCAATTTGGGGTCAGGGGTGGCCACACCCCCCAGAATAGTGGAGGGTTGAAAGAATGGTTTTATTCCCTTAGAGTAACGTGACGTCACAGGGGTAGAAAAGTTAAGTCGATTTGGGGTTAGGGGAGGCCACGCCCCCCTAAAATATGAGCTACGTAAGACAAATGGAGACATTTATGAGCTCATGTACGTACATGAACTTATCATACAAATGGAGTCAATTATGAGCTCATGTACGTACATGAGTTTATAATACAAATGGAGTCAATTTGGGGTCAGGGGTGGCCACACCCCCCAGAATAGTGGAGTCTATATGGGGTCAGGGTGGCCATGCCCCCCAGACTAGTGGAGTCTATATGGGGTCAGGGTGGCCACGCCCCTTTTGGGGGTTTTGGGGGTTCCCCCCCCCCCTTTTTAGGCCTCACGTACGTACATGAGCTTATCAGGAGGGGATATATATATATATATATATATATATATTATAATATATATATATATATATATATATATTTATTTATTTATATAAAGGGTTACCCATGGCCATACCAAATATTTTTTATAATATTCTCCATTAAAGATAAATTTGCAATCACAAATACATTACTTAATCAATTCATGCAATACAGGTTCATTACTTAAATATTCTAGCACAGAGTCAGTGGGGACTTTTGTAAACAAAGAACATACATCAAAACTGACAAAGATATCACTAGGGTTTAGTACAATGTTATTTAATTTAGCAAAAAGATCAATGGAATTCCGGATGTGTGAATTAAATACACTTCCAAGTAGCGGGGATGACAATTTAGTAAGAT
>NC_061087.1:68477245-68532245 GCF_015104395.2 Macrobrachium nipponense | reverse complement strand
ATTATATATATATATATATATATATATTATATATATATATATATATATATATATATATATATATATTGTGTGTGTGTGTGTGTGGTTTTATTTATCTGCTGTTAATCAGTTTAGTACAAATGAATCAGTGATATTTACATTTTCTTTCATTGGAACCGCCACATATAAGTTTGTAGTTTTCAGATTTTTCCTAATGATATTTGTTCAGTCTCTTCCTATTCCCCTATCCCTCTCTCTCTTCTGCTGGTTTTGATGTAATTTTTCTTGTCATTGCTATAGAGAGAAAAAACTTGGGATTTCAAGGAAGCCCGAAAACAACAGAAAGAAAATTACCGTCTGGTTCAGCTTTACAAGGAGTCTGGAAACCTGTCCGTTGTTTACGGCCAGGAAAAAAAAGCAAACATGAAAGAGGCCTAGAAGATGAAATTATAGGAAGTCAGAGGTTTCAAAAATAAAAGGACAAAATAAAACGTTTTATATCCGGTTCCTATCTTAATCTCGAGAGCTGAGAAAAAACAAACATATCTTTTATTCTCTTTCTACTCCTCTGTTCTGAATGATTGGTTTTGGGATATTTCTATTAATAGTGGAGAATTGTCGTTAATGCTTTTCTTATTTCTCTCTATATAATGAGGCCATAATATTCCTTTCGTTTTCCGGAATCTACAGCAGTTGAACATATCTAATTATTGCATCATTCGTCAAACAAGCAAGGTACAGTCACTTTAGTGACTTTTATAAGCTTGTTTTTTCTTCTCGAAGATAAGATTACAACCAATTTCTCCTATTTTTCATTGATTCTACACCAGTTTAAAATTTCCTATTACAGACTAACATAGTGACGTCAAAAGGATGTATTCGTATAGAGTATATGGGTTTTTCATGTATAGCATCTAATGCACATGTGATGGGAGTGGATGGAAGGAATAACAGCGATAAATTTTTCTATATGTTACGAGGATACGTAAAACGAACCGCATACGACAATGATCCTGGACTCAGGAAGTTTCCTCACTGCTAGTAAATTCCCAATCTGATAAAAAGGATGTGACAGCTCCAATCTTTTTTAAATAATAGATTCTAGTTGAAAAACCACGATTTTAATTTCCATTCTATGATGTTTTTTCGGAAGCAGTCATGAAATTTTACGCAGCAGTTAACAGATGTCCTGTCAGAATGCTCCATATGCATGTTGATAACATGGGACAACATTCTATACTTCTCAAATGCCTTGTTGAAAAAAGTGTCTTCACTAACTTAAAGCTGGCCAAGGAAGTAATTTTATCCGTTTATCTAGGAGAGGGAAATTAAGGAACAACACAGGGACTTAGAAAAATTCCCATGCTTTTAGAGAGCTCCCACAAAAATTCCGTCCTAACACCAACTCAATAAGATGATACAAATATGGAAAATTAAATCACTGGGAAAACCATGAGAGGATGGATGGGTTGTTGTATTAAGATCTAAATAGACCGCAAATTAAAGTCACTAGTCCTGTTCATCACGACCCCTTGGCTGTTATTTTACGAGTCCGTAAGAAGTATATAAAATCCCATTTCTTTGCTCCATACTGGCCTAAGCTCAAGCTTGATGTTTCAGAGTATTGTAACATGTGTTATGTCTGAAATATTTGGGAACCTAATAAAAAAAATCTATCATCTTACTTCCATCCTATTACAATATTTGACGAGCCACTTAGTGAGGTTGCTGTGGAATGTGCAGAATTTTATCTCCTTACCAATATATGTAATCCCAAATTTATCAGCACATTTCATACTGTAGATCAAATTTCAAAGATTATATATAGGAAATATTGTATAACAAACACTATTTAATCTCGAATGACACTTGACACTGTAAACGAATCTTAAAAAATTTATGAATGACTGAAATATATTCAGTACCTCTAAAGGAACTTATTACCGTGAGACGTTATACTAGGGAGAAAAGATTGAGCTTGTATGATGTCACGTCAGCCTGCATTTGAAGTAATCAGCTTTGTAGTTTAATATTTTGATATGTTGGATACCTTGATATTTTGGTTACATTAACTACTCTTTTCTTTGCCTTTAACCTATTTTCGATTAAAATAATATTTGTATATGACGGTTTATTAATACTCTAAATGCTTTCGGAAAAATACAGTGCTTTTGATTATCTGGAAGTTTGGATAACGTGTTATTTGAATATATACTCGAATTTCAGTTACACGTAAATAAATCTTGTTTGAATGTAAGATTTAACATTTAACAACAATAGTAAACAGACCGCTAGATTAGCTAAACTGATAAAACAACACTTAAAAGCACAGCAACTTAAAAGAGAACCTTAAGTTCGACCGAAAGCAAACCTTCTGAAACCACCAATCTTTGAAACAGTTTTAAATTTCAGGAAAATTATACCTTTAAGATATATATCCCTCGCTGCTTTACACTTGTATATCTCACTTTTAATTTTTCTTCACAAAGAAGACACGGTTTTTTTCCCCTGAACTTGACCTGGCTACCACATCATTTAAGGCGTAGCACTAGTGAAAATAACAAAATACATTGAAGATTTCTCTCCATTTAGTTAGATGCACCAATAACCTGTATGTTTTTACTAACAAAAATCCTTGGTTTTCTTTTGAAATGCGTAGATATTAGGAAAGTTGGTAGTCATATTCGTTATTCAATTTAATTGTAACCTAGAATGCTAGTTATTATCAGTTTTGTGTTAGTACCTCAGGTCTGAGCATCTTATTATCATAACATAGATATTACATTTGGTCAGAATTAATTGGGAATGATATGTCTAATTATAACCAAACGCAGATCATCATAAGACCCCACTATTAATGCTTTGGAAATTAGTTCTGGTATTTGCCAAAGGGCATGAAATCGTGTTTTTGGGGTCAACCTGTCATATCTTAATCGCACAAATTTAGTATAAGGTGGTCAAAATATTTAAATAATATCAAAGTACTTAAGGGGTACTCATCTACTTGTATGTTACTTTAAATAGCCATTACCATTACACTCTTTTTCGTAGAATACTTTGATATGGAGAAAAAACAAGACACTCGTGGTGCTTCATAAGTGTTAGACTTCCAGTTCTCAGGAAGTCTTTTTGAAATGTGGTCGCTGGGCCCCTGTACTTTTAACCCCAGGATGAACCGTTTAAGTAATTTAACTAACAAGCGGCAATTCAGTGATTAGGGAAACGAGGGTATAATTGAGTGTCGAAGTTAGTTACGTGCGCTAATCATAGTGATAGTAACCTCTTTATTGTTCGATTCCCTGAAGTTCTAGGATGAATATGCTGGCCCAGGACCTTATAGGGCACCCATGAAGTACTTCTTAGAACTAACGTTGTATAATACCCTGGATACGACCGACGATATGGAAACTTTCCTGTCAGACAACCAAGCTCTAGTTCTAGAATGTAGTCTTTTTATCATTCCTACTTGTAATTTGCAACTGACTCGAAGGATATCATCTTATTCTTAACTAAGCCCCTTATTATCATTACTCGTAATCTTGTTGCCCATAAATAAATTGAAAAAATATTCCATTTTTCAGTGTCTCTATAATTTCATTCCCCTAAGTACGAGTTAGGAAAAAATACTTCGCTTTGCATCCAAACGGCGTCTTACAACCAGTTCTAATTTTTCTCTTTGAACTATAACTCTCCATACGTTTAAATTTTGGGAATGCAACTTTCTTTTCTTCCTTTGGATGCTCGCCCATCCTTTCCGTTAATTTCTGTGTGTGTGTGTGTGTGTTAGCTTTATTTTGTTTAATTTAATTTTATTTTATTTTTCGGGGGGATAGGTGGGGTTGGGGAGAACTAGGGTGTAGGTATATAAGCGTTTTTGAGTAAGGGGGTTTTCCTGGAGAGTGAGCTTCTCGTTGGCAAAATATTGTTCAGTTTGCCGGCTATCGTGCGAGAACACCATCTATCATAAAAAAGGGGAAAAATAAAGAGCTTCGCATCCTGTGAGCGAGCGTTTGTTATGTTTCATAAGAGGCTTTAAAGACACAAGAGGATTTAAAACGTTCATTATCAAGTTTAATATGCACGAGTGCATTTTGGCTTTCAAATTTATATCTGAGAACTCAGTTGGTAGCATTGTATTACTTTTAATAATGTTTGGGGCTTCTCCAGTTTTGACTGACGTTTTTCCTATTGATAACAGAACAGAGTGAATGAAATATATTGCATTATAGCTGTTTTTGTAATAACTATATCTTCTAAAATATTATTGCTACGCATATACATTTACAAGTGTAAAAAATATTTTTATTGAATTACAAGATCCGCATGTTCACTCTATGCTGATTTTGTTTTTTAGGATTATCACACATTTTGTGTGATTTTGTACCAATCACGATAATAGATTAGGTCAGTTTTCAAAATGTATGATAAAATATTACGAATCGTTTAAAGTCATTACGTTTTCAGTGTTGAGTAGGAACTACTCCTGAAACTTAACGAAAGAGAACAGGTAAACCGGTAAGAAAGAAGGCACCCATCGTAATACATGAAGTGTATCTTCTGTGTGTGTGTGTTTTTTTATAGAGAAATTTTCTCTTTTTTGCGAAACAATGGTTACAGTGCCGTATCAACTTGCTATATTGCAAGCTCTACAGTTACTACGTGTACGCTTAAAATCGAATGTCTGATGTCTACAAATTATCTGCAGAACTTATTATACATAGTTCAACTTTGCTTTGTTAAAATCATATTGGTAAACAGATGAATAACAGAGTAATATAGATGAGTATGGGAAAGAAATCGACTGTAGCATGCTTCGTTTAGAGGTATTCGATATATGTCCCTATACATAATATGACGGTGCTTGTGAAAATGTTTGTTCGGGTCAAAAGTTCTGGAATTCCGTAAATAGTCTCTACGGTTTAAAGTCTAAACTCTGTCAACTATATATCTAGTTTCTCTTCACTAATACAGAAAAGACCACCCTTGTTGTCTCAGCTGTTTTCGAAGTATTTCAATGCTCTTTTCCCTTTCTATTCTTTTCTTAATATACAAACGATGGGAGTTACAATTTGCATTAGTTTTGGGTCGAATTTTTCTAAATAAGCAATATCTAATAGCGTTAAATAGAGTACCTGACAATGCTCTCTCTCTCTCTCTCTCTCTCTCTCTCTCTCTTTCGGTCTCCTGGATATAAAGGATTTAGAATCATATATCTCCAAATTAGTTTATAATCAAATTCCCGTGACTCTTCACCATCACACAGAACATATCAAGATATATATATATATATATATATATATATATATATATATATATATATATATATATATATATATATATATATATATATGAATATACTTATATACATATATGAGTCATATCACATTACCATGATTCATGTACTTACACCGAGCTACAGATGTTGTCGTTTAATATCTAATTCGCTCTACCTCGGAATGATTATATTTTCATATATGTTTAACCGAAGGGGAATTTTTTTAGTTGATAAGAGATTTGTCAACTTATATGAAAATATATTAATTCCGAGGTAGAGCGAATTAGATATCTAAGGAAATTTGTAGCTTGATGTATATATATACATACATATGTATGTAAATATATATATATATATATATATATATATATATATATATATATATATATATATATTATATATATATATATATATATATATTTACGTTTATTGATCCCCTCGTCTACCCAGCAGTCATTATATTATTCAATTGCTAGAAGAGCAGCCATTTTTTCTCCTATCACCTGACTTTAGAAGGGAAAACTGAGGCCAGACATTGGCATGTCCGGCACCAGCCGTTAGTAGTGGGGGGAATAAAGACTCATTTAACCAAAAGGGACGTATCCTAAGGGGAGTGTGTAGCTAGCTAGGTACTTCTTAGGCCTACTATTAAGATCCTTTATCCTGTGAACCTTTCGCTGGCCATATGTCTGTTCCCAGGATGACCTGCCAATAGGGGGGAGAATGGTGCCCCAACACCCAAGATTTGTGTCCAACGACGGCCTTAGTCCAGCACAGTCCTTAACCTAGGAGAGACGTCCAAGCCAGCCTGCCCATAGGCCTACAAAGGTGCTAACTGGCGTGCCCCAAACTCGGACAAAGCTGACACCATTTTTCAAAGTTCCTGTCCATAAGGCATCCAGGTACGTCTTGAGTTACAGTTATATTGCCAGTTTTTTTCCTCTGAGTCAAATAAACTCTTCCACATTTTCCAATTCGAACTACTTCCCAAATGAACATCCCTTTATTCCCTTTCTGCCTCGTGGCTGCATGCTACCTTTTGTGATAGTCCCAGACAAACAAAGTCTTCATTGAATATTTCATTTAAACACTAGAGTTCCTCCCCCAGTGTGCTAGAGAAAAGTGACTGACATTGTAGCTGAAATATAGTACTAGAATTCTGTAATTTATGTTGTGTTTAATCTGGGAACTAATTTCCAGATTTGCTGAGTCACGTGCTACGTCTCCTCGCCAGCGCTTCCTTTCCGCGAGATACCTATTATCAGTTTTGGAAACCAGCATTGCAGTAGTATTTGATTTTGGCCAGCTTTTCCATATTGTGAAAGAATGGATCAGTCCAGACATTATACGACGCTTTGACCACGTGTGGCCAACTTGCCTTGCTTTTATCCTAGGCCAGTCAATGTCTTTACATGTCTTTTTGTAAATAAACGTAAAGTAGATTAATTAGCTGGGTTTCCAAGGGCGACCTTCCAGAGTAAAACTAAACAAACCCCATTTACAGTTACCTAAGGTAAGTCCTAAGTGCTCATATTTTCCTCTTGAATTTTTCCCTTATGTTTGGGGCATCAGGCCAAGCCCCCATACGTATATATATATATATATATATATATATATATATATATATATATAATATATATATATATATATATATATTAGTCATCAGAGGGTTACCGAAACTCAGACGATCAATTAAGGAGTTTATTATGATACGTTTCACATTTATAATAAATATATAATTAAAGTTTACTTGCTGTCTTAAAAAAGAAAACAAAGTACTAAAGTTATTCATAAAAACTATTGTTAAAAGCTAACAATACTAAAATTATTTATAAGGTGACATTAAAATTGACGAAATTTAGGATTAAAAAGGAATATTAACCTTAATAAAGCGAAGGATAGAAAGAAATGACTGTAGGACCATCGTTTGCCTAGATCTCGACTACGCCAAGAAAAGCTGAGTAGAGGATTGACTAGAATTGAGGGAAGGAACGAGGTGCTTGATATGTAAAGACTCAAGTGTCGTTAGATACTGGCTGTGCTGGATATTGTCAATTATCGAAAAATGGGTTTTGTTATTTTAAATTTTACAGAGAGCTGCATGATTTCGTATATTAGAAAATTCAGGGTTGGTCATCCTCTGGCCAGTTCTGTAGCTCGCTCCCAAATGACTAGAATGTTCGTTTCGTCGATCCAACGTAAGTACCTGGACACCCGGGCAAGTAAATTTGTAATTAATATTGAATTTCATAAACGGTTGCAAATTCTCTTTATGACTAAGAAGTGAGCCTATTTTTAGAGGATTAATAGGTATTAAATTAACTTTGAGACTTCCGAACTCTCTCTCAGTAATTTTCTTGATACGGTCTCCTAATTTATTTTTTAAAAAATATGGAATAGTGGCGTATATGGGTAGTTTTGCTACATCAAAGGAAGGGGTGTTTTCCGTGAAGTTTAAGTTAGGTAATTTGTTTATCATTTTATAAAATACCTCCGAAGGGTACGAGTTAGTTAAAAAATAATCTTGTAAAGATTCAATTTCAGAGTGGAATGATTTCCAATCAGAAGCATACCTAAGTGCTCAAAAGACCAAAGTGGAGATGGCATTTAGTTTAAACTAATGTAGCACGAACTATAAAATTATTCCCCTATTCCTGTGAAGTTGTGTTTCCTATAGAAAGAAGTATTAAACTTATTATTATCTCTGACTATCTTGATATCTAAGAAAGGTAAGCAGTTATCTTTTCCAGTTTGTATGGTGAAGTTTATGTTACTGTGCTGTGTATTCACGAACTCAAAAAAAGCATCACCCTGCCATGCATGTCTAAGTAAAATAAAAGTATCATCTACATATCTCTTGTAAAAAGTTGGTTTAAAAGAACTTGGGCATCCAGCTAAAAATTTGTTCTCTAACGATTCCATGAACACATTGGCAAAAATTGGGGCTAAAGGGCACCCTATGGACATGCCCTCGACCTGCGAGTACAGAAGACCATTAAAAACGAAAGTGGAATCTTGCACAGCAAGTTCCAATGATTGCTTAAACAAATTTCTATTAAAACCGTGGAATGTGTCATCAGCATTTAAAAAAACTCTGTCTAAGATAATGTTAATTTTCTCTTCTAAGGGTACATTGGTAAATAGAGAGTCTACATCGAGACTAACCATATAGTGATCTGAGTCCTGCATGACAATAACTTTCTGAAAATCGAAGCCATTTTTTATTGTATGTTCAGTTTGAGGGAGTTCATAAAGTAAAGTAACAATGTATTTAGAGAGATTGTATGCTGGGCTATTATAAGAAGAAACAATTGGTCGGATAGGACAGCCCTCTTTGTGAATTTTTGGAAGACCGTATGAAACGCTTAAGGGAGATCTTGTAACAAAAAGTTTCTGATACGTTTCTTTCGTTATGATTTTCTGATATTTTACTTTCCTCAAGACTCTGTTAATTTTATCTTCTCGTTTAAAGATTTCTAAAAGGCTTGGTTTACCTAAATATTTAAATTTAGAAGTATCGGAAAGTATTGTTATGACCTTGTTTACGTAGTCTTGCTTATTGAGGATAACCACACCTTTGCCTTTATCAGGTCTGCATATTATAATATTAGCTTGTTCTTTCAGGAACTTAAGTATTTTCATATCCTCTTTTATGGAAAAAAAGGTGTCCACTTTACCTTAGCGCTCTTATATGTGTCATGCAAAGCGGTTGACATTCTCTGTTGCAAGTTACTCAAATTTTCGGTTAGGTTAAGACCCTTGAGTCTCTGAAACAAGACCTCGAACGGAAAATAAAAATGAGCAAAACCTGGTCTATAGGGCGAAAGGCAGAAGTCCAGACGAAAAGACAGAATAAATTCTTCCCTTTTTGATAAAATATAGCTAGACATATTAAAAATACAATTATTTCTAGAGCTAAATTAGGAATATGAACACCCAATGCTTCAAGTTTTCTTTGGAGGCGAGGATGCACATTGCTGATAAAGTTGGTGAGCAATTTGTTTACCATTTTATAAAATACCTCCGTAGGGTATGAGTTAGTGAAAAAATAATTTTGTAAAGATTCAATTTCAGAGTGGCATGATTCCCAATCAGAAGCATACCTAAGTGCTCTAAAGACCAAAGTGGAGATGGCATTTACTTTAAAATTGATGAAGCACGAACTATAAGAATTATTCCCCATTCCTGTGAAGGTGTGTTTCGTATAGACAGAAGTATTAAACTTATTGCCTAGAAGTTCCTACTTCTTGGGAATGTTTCCTATCATTATTAAATTTCAGTTCAACCGTAATTGAGCTTTTTCACTTTTATAAATTTTTATCTTCTACTGGAGTCGTGTAGTCTTTTATGATACTTGCCAGTTTATTTTGAAAAATCATTTTTGTCTTCTCTTCCTCTCTTTCTCTCTCTCTGTCTTTATATATATATACACAAACACACAGATATATATATATATATATATATATAATATATATATATAGTATATATATATATATATATATATATATATATATATATATATGTATATATATATATATATATATATATATATATATATATGTATATATATAAACAGTATGAAATGGAAAAGCAATGATATATGTATGTATATATATATATATATATATATATATATATATATATATATATATATATATATATATATATAGTGTGTATATATATAAACAGTATTAAATGGAAAAGCAATGATATATATGTGTTATATATATATATATATATATATATATATATATATATATATATCCATTGCTCTTCCATTTCATACGATTCTTTGTGAGAGGTGAAGATTCTTTATACTTTTTACTGATTTTTTTTATGGCCATATGGTGTAGTGGGACTTGAAAAATATTCTTACTGACTGCCCCATAATATTTTTTATCTAAAACAATAAAGAACCATCCAAAGCAAATGACTGTCGTGCAGAGTATATTAATTTTAAAGGGATCTCTGTAGCATTCCCGATTGATTGTATGTTGCAATATTCTGTCGCTTTTAGAGTTGGATGCACTTTTTCTTGACTTGTAGATTAAATAAATGAAGACTATTCCTGTATTTTGAAAAGGGGATTTCTTCGTTTGGCAGATTTGCTATGACTTTTGTGTATTACAGTACGAGTGTTGCGTCCAAGATAAGAACTTTCATTTAGTGTTTATTGTGTTAGATAATTGTTTGAAGAAAAGTACTAAATTTTCGAATTATCTATTTTAAGATAATTGCACTAACCCGTTGCTACATAAAAACATTTATGCATTATCATAAGTATTTGATATATCCTTTTAAAAGACACGTCTTCAGTGTTAAGCAATACATACCATAATTGTTGCAGAAAACTTTCAAACGAATGGGAATTCTACCATATTCCGGGACATTTTAATAATGTTCACCATGTTGTACTAAAAATTCAGAAAAATTAAAACCTAACAACCATGTGACGTCTTCTAAACATTATATAAAAGGAAATGTCAAAGATATTAATTGATGAACATGTAATTAGGCCATGCAGTGAGACATTATACTTTCAAATACTTGACCTGCATCCGCAAGCAAGATTAAAAAAAAAAAAAAAAAAAAAAAAAAACAGCAAAAAAAGTAAATAAAAAGTTTGTATTCACGTCTTCAAGTCATGCGCCAACACTCGACAAGAGTCACAACCTCAGTAAGCTCACGTTTACAAAACATATATTTGTGTGTATACCGGGGTCACAAAAGAAAAAAAAAAAAAAGCGAGAAGCACCCGGTTTTCTGCTTGAAAGAGACTCAATGTGAAGGAGAGAGAAGACAGGAGACATTCCGAGTAAAAAGGTGGAATGTCGTCAAGGTCTGTTGAAGTAATTCTGATTCTCTTGTCCTTCCTTTTGGGTCGGTTTTGAAAGTTCTATTTTGCTTTTCCTCGTCAATTCCTCGTTTGACGAGTGGTTTACGTGCTCTCCCACAGATTCGGCGGTCGTGAAGTCGATTCCCAGCTCTGCCAACAAGGAATCAGAGGACTTTATTTCTGGTGATTAGAAATTAATTTATCGGTATAATGTGGTTCAGATCCCACAATAAGCTGCAGGTCCCGTTGCTAGGTAACCAATTGGTATCTGCCCACGTAAATATATCTAATCCTTCGACCCAGCCCTAGGAGAGCTGTTGATCAGGTCAGTAGTCTGTTAAACTAAGATATACGTAACTCTCCGGCTTCTTAGTTTCCGTTATATTCTACCTGTAAATTCAGAAAAGAAAGATCATATAATTATGAGAACCTTTTGTTATAATGGAATTCACTCACCAGATCTGTTGCCAATTATAGAACCAAATATTATCAATATTTCATTTAGTAAAGACGTATTCTTTCATTGGCACGTGATCGTCATTTTTTCCCTACAAAATAATAGAAAAGATTAATGTATGGCTCTGTTTTAAAGTACTCCTTCATCAATCAAGAACCAGAACAACACAAATAAACAGCACAGAAGTTTTCGGTTAAAAATGGTGTACTCATTAAAATATGGCCCAATTCGTGAGATATCCCTTCTAATTCACTCTTGCCAGACAATAAGTAAATTCTATCGTCATAATCATACATATAGCTTGAAAATATGGGTATAGTCTTGTAAAAAATATGAAGAAGTCTATCTCTAGGGAATATTTATATTACCAAATCTTATACTGTTCAGTGCTATTGGATTTCAGGAACAGATGTGGAATTTAGCTTTTATGTAAATGCTTTGAGATATACAAAAAATATTTCTAATTTCGATCCTCATGCCTTGAAACTGTCGGGTTTTAGGCTTATTAAATAAAAAGGAACTTACGGATACAAGCCTGGAAGTCCTTGGGAGGCGGAAATTAATGGAACATTTTTCTTCACTTGACAAACTCGATACTGTAGAGTTTTGGGTTCACTTTTATTGCTCCTACGTTTACTCTTTTGCTTTTCCGGCTGTATTCTGTAAAAGAGGAAACTTGCTCTTTTAATATGATTGGAGTGTTCCATCAAGATGAATGCCAGTAGGAAGATCACTGAGAAGATAGAGCCTAGATATAGATCTTAAATCTTCTAAATTACCAGCATTTTTTTGTCCAATTATCCCGAACATCGTAGTCAGTAATAGTTTTTTTTTATTAGTAATTAGGAAGGAAGCATTTCCCCTGCACTTTTACTCAGATATTTGATCATAAATGAATTAACTTTTATCTAAAAATTTCTGTCAGAATTTTAGCTTATAATTGTATGCTCGTTTAATGTTCTGAGTAAAAGTTATTTACATTAACATTTTTATTTTATTTCTTGATGTTGAACTATGGTGAAAAATGCGACTTGCTTATGATGTCATCATTACTCTAAAATACCGAATATGCATGAAGGAAAATTATTAGTATTTTCCTTTTGAAGAAATCAACTCAACATAGGGACACTTTGACTTTCACTTTCTTAATTTTCTGTGTTTCCTTTGGTTTTCTACCTTTTTTTTAATGTTTGCCTGTTTAAGGGTATTACGCTTAATTCTCCAATCAAAAGAAAGTGGTTTTATGGAAGGAAACTATTATGTCAATTAAAATCAGTATTAGAAACAGATGTTCACAAAAGTTTGTGAAAGAGAAGACTGTGAACTATTTTCGGTGTGATCTGCTATCTCGTTTTTGTATCTGGAAACTTGTTTTGAATCATTCACATAAGTTTTTCCAAAGAGAAAATTAAACTGAATTTCCCTTTATGTAGGTCATGCTAGTCATGTAGGGCAGCTATACCAGCAAACAAAGCAGTATTTTATTTCTAACGATGATTGATGTTCACTTTTATTACTTTGCTTTAGAGCCAGAACAAATTTCTCTTTAAGATTCTAGTTTAACGGACTTTCTGTATGACACTAGTGGAAATTTTAAGTGATAAGGCAAGTTTCTAAGTGAATGTATGAAACATTATTTTCATACATAACTTAAGCACATAATTGTATGTACTAATATTACCATATACAGGTTCAACTTAAGCCCAATTTTAAGAAATGTATACATGCGCGTGTGGTCATGGAGTGTAATGTTCAGGGGAGTATTATTGCCAGTAAGTTGATTTGAAAAAAATATTTCTGCAGATATGGATTATTTTTCACGTTATTCACAAAATGCTTCCAGACTTTACGACAAACCTGTAGCTATGGCATCCTTTCAGTATCATAAGAGATATAGAGTTATATTTGAGCTTTAATGAACTGAAAAATCACTAGTTTGATTGGAATTACCTGTCTGTGTGATTGTTTATTTGTTAGGTTGAACTAATGTCATTGTGGGTTTCTTCAGCGTACGTGATCGAATGCAGCAATAACAGATAATAACAAAATTTCTCTGTAAAACTTGCAGTGATCCATTTCGATTTTCTGCTCCTTTTTTTTATTCTAAAATAAAAACGAGATTCCAAAAGTTGTGACGACTCCAGGCGAAAACAGAAACGAGTAAACTTTGCTTTAATAAAGTTTCTTCATTACTTTGCTTAATCTTTCTTCTGATTCAAATTCCTTGTTTTACGGTACATAAAACTTCTAAATTAAAGTATCTAATTCGAAAGTAATTTAGCATCGGATTCTATGTGAAATATTTCTTTGGAACAATGCAAAGGACCTTTTTCAAGGAAATGTATTATTTGCAAGAAAACTCTTAACAAAGTCAAAATTTTGCATTAATGTTTTGTAATTACATATATATCTGAAAAAATTACAAATAGTATATATATATGAGATATATATATATATAGTATATATTATATATATATATATATATCATATATATATATATATATATTATATATATATAGATAATATATATATATATATATGTATATATATATATATATATATATATATATATATATATATATATATATATATATATATATATATATATATATATATATATAAGATATATTATATATATAGTATATATATATATATATATATATATATAGATATATATATATATATATATATATATATATATAGATATATATATATATATATATATACTATATATATATATATATATATATCTATATATATATATATATATATATCTATATATATATATACATATATATATATATATATATATATATATATATATATATATATACATATATATATATATATATATATATATATACTATATATATATATATATATATATATATATATATATATATATATACATAATATATATATATATATAATAATACATACATATATATATATATGTATATATATATATATATATATATATATATATATATATATATATATATATATATATATATATATATATATATATATATATATATATATATATATATATATATATATACCATATATATATATATATATATATATACTATATATATATATATATATATATATACACATACATATATATATATATATATATATATATTATCCTGAATCACGACTGACTTTCTCTCTGGCTGCTATTAAGTAGTACACGATCAGCTTGATCAGGTACACAGAAAAGAAGATGTCGGCTGAAGGCCCAAATACATATTAAAGGGAAGAAATCGTATGGAAATTCCAAGGTTAAATTAAGAGGGGAATGTATTTGCATCTAAGGTGCTACGTTACTGAAATCAAGAGGTCGTCAGTGTCCTGCGTGGCCCAAGCATAAGGCCAGAGACTGGAACATTTTAAAGTGAGCACGTGTTAAGAGACACTTGTGTTGATTTGTAGCAATTCTTACAGGCCCAGGGCTGTAGGTCAAGGGGGGATCCACCTTCTAAGCAGGGAAATTGCAGACACCTGCAATACAGACATCCTATGCGCATTTGATAGGCTTAACATGAATCTTAAAATTCCTCAGAGGACAAAGAATGAATGAATTATGGCTCAAATGTTCTTGTACTGAGAGGGGAGGAAATGAACATAAATCCCTTTTCCAGTGAACCACAGCTCTTAAACCAAGATATTTTCTTAGGGAGCACAGCTGTTGGGATGGCTGAATCACTATGGAGGATCGCATAAACACTGACAAAAGTACATAAAATATTATATATAAGAAGATTGCTACCACTCGTTTTCACACATTACCTTTCTTCTGAGATATCTCTACGTAAAATGTAGGTGAAGGAAGTCGACTTCTGAAAGCACTGAAAAATGCAAGGTTTTCCCGTGGCAGCCCATAGCCCCACGTGAGTTCTAGTGTGGGTCCTGCCCGATGCTGGCACGGCCGGGGATGGAGTTTATTATGGTTTGACCTGAGTCACCTAACTCGAACTTGGGTGTGGGAGAAAGTGAGGTCTTCCTCCTCGTGCTGACCCTTTTTATTTCGTCCTGCTAATTCATCTCAGTAGTTCTGTAAGGTATGAACAGGCAGCAACACAGAAACAAGAGAAATTTGGGATGCAAGCGAGAGAGAGAAGGAAAATACGAGAATTTTGCTTTTAATGTTATTTAACATGGATGAAGCAAAGGGAATTCTTAGTAACTCCTCTTCTTGATTCATTTCAACCCTAAACGGGTTGAAATAGCGAGAAAACTTTGTTTCACCATATCAAAAATTTCTTTCTCTTTCCTCTGAGTAATTAGCTCACAACTAGTGGTTGTGAGCTAATTACTCTAATTAGCTCACAACCACTAGTTAAGTGTATTATAAATTGCCATTGGGCTTCTTCAAAAATGTACACTACTTATTGATAGTTATTTAAATTTCTTCTCGGGAACTTCTTTACATATAAGTGAACACAAACAAAACCAAGCATAATAAATGGAGAAGTATACTAAACATTATCTTTGCCCTGATATATTATTCACAAGAGTTAACTAATAAGTTTATCGCAATTATTCTTTAAAGAAATAAAGAACAACAAAATTATAAGTAAACATCTCATTTATCTTACTAACTTCTTATTGAATCTAACTTTATTCTAAGGTGCTAGTAATAATCTTAGTTCTATCAAATATGAATACTCTTTCAGAGTAAAACATCTCATATAGTTAATTTACCCCGAGGGGGCATTAAAACACGTGTCCGCTTTGGTGTTAGGACCTCATGATTACGTAATATAAGTATAGCCCGGTATCAGACTGGCAGGGACAAAGCAAATAAAGATAAGATAAACATGGGGACACTCCTTGACTTTCACTTTCTTCATTTTCTATGTGTTTCCTTTGGTTTTCTACCTTTTTTTTTTTTTTAATGTTTGCCTATTTAAGGTTATTACGCTTAATTCTCCAATCAAAAGAAAGTGGTTTTATGGAAGGAAACTATTATGTCAATTAAAATCAGTATTAGAAACAGATGTTCACAAAAGTTTGTGAATGAGAAGACTGTGAACTATTTTCGGTGTGATCTGCTCTCTGATCTTGTATCGGGAAACTTGTTTCGAATCATTCACATAAATTTTTCCAAAGAGAAAATTAAACTGAATTTTCTTTATGTAGGTAATGCTACTCATGTAGGGCAGCTATACCAGCAAAAAAAAAAGTAGTGTATGATTTGTAACGACGATTGATGTTCACTTTCATTACTTTGCTTTAGAGCCAGAACAAATTTCTCTTTAAGATTCTAGTTTAACAGACATTCTGTATGACACTAGCGGAAATTTTAAGTGATAAGGCAAATTTTTAAGTGAATGTATCATACATTATTTTCATACAAAACTTATGCGCATAATTGTATGCATTAATAATACCATATACAGGTTCAACTTAAGCCCAATTTTAAGAAATGTATGCATGCGCGTGTGCTCATGGAGTGTAATGTTAAAGGGAGTATTATTGCCAGTAAGTGGATTTGAAAAAAAAAAAATATTTCTGCAGATATGGATTCTTTTTCACGTTATTCACAAAATGTTTCCAGACTTTACGACAAACCTGTAGCTTTGGCATCCTTTCAGTATTCATATAAAATATAGAGTTATATTTGGATTTTATTGAACTGAAAAATCACTAGTTTCATTTGAAAAGTACCTGTGTGTGATTTTTCTCTTGTTAGGTTGAACTAACGTCATATTTGGTTTCTCCAGCGTACGTGATCGAATGCAGCAATAAAAACAGAGATGAACTAAATTTCTCTGTTAAACTTGCAGAAATCCTTTTCAGGTTTCTGCTTTTTATTTTTTATTGTAACATAAAAACAAGATTCCAAAAGTTGTAACGACTCTAGGCGAAAAAAAAAAAACGTGCAAACTTTGCTTCATTAAAGTTTCCTCATTACTTTGCTTAATCTTTCTTCTGATTCAAATTCCTTGTTTTACGCTACGTAAAGCTTCTAAATTAAAGTATCTAATTCGAAAGCAATTAACTATCGGATTACATTTGGAATATTTCTTTGGACAATGTAAGGGATCTTTTTCAAGGAAATGGCGTTGTTTGCAAGAAAACACTTTATAAAACCAAAATTTTGTATCAATGTTTTGTAATTACATATATTCCTGAAAAATTACAAAAATTATATAAATATATATATATATATATATATATAATATAATATATATATATATATATATATATATATATATATATATATATATTATATATATATATATCACGACTGACATTCCTGGAATGGATAACTATCTCTCTGACAACTATTAAGTATGACACGATCAGCTTAATCGGGTACAAAGAAAACAATGTGTCGGCTGTAGGCCAAAATACATTTTAAGGGGAAGAAATCGTAATGAAACTCCAAAGTTAAATTAGGAGGGGAATGTATTTACACCTTAGATGCTACGTTATTGAAATCAAGGGGTCGACAGTGTCGTGCGTAGCTCTAGCATAAGGCCACAGACTGGAACAATTGAACGTGAGCAAGTGTTAAGAGACACGTATGATGATTTGCAGTGTTTCTTACAGGCCCAGGGCAGTAGGACAAGGGGGATCCACCTTCTTAGCGGGGAAATTGCAGACACCTGCAATACAGACATCGTATGAGCATGTGATAGGCTTAACATGAATCTTAAGATTCCTCAGAGGACAAAGAATGAATAAATATGGCTCAAATTTTCTTGTGCTGAAAAGGAGGAAATGAACACAAATCACCTTTCTAGTTAACCACAGCTTTTAAACGAAGATATCTGCCAAGGGAGCACAGCTGGGGGATGGTTGAATCATTATGGAGGATCGCACAAGCACTGATAAAAGGAAAGAAAATATAATATACAAGAAGATTGCTACTGCTCGTTTGCACACATTACCTTTCTTCTGAGATATCTCTTCGTGAAATGTAGGTGAAGGAAGTCGACTTCTTTAAGCACTGAAAAATGCAAGGTTTTCCCGTGGCGGAAAACAGCCTTGCATGGCCGGGGAGGGTGTCTATGAAGGTTTGATCTGAGTCACTTGACTCAAACCAGGGTGTGGGAGAAAGTGAGGACTTCCTCCTCGTGCTGATTCATCTCAGTAGTTCTGTAAGGTATGAACAGGCAGCAACACAGAAACGACAAGAGAAATGTGGGAGGCAAGCGAGAGAGAGAAGGAAAATATGAGAATTTTGTTTTTAATGCTATTTTACATGGATGAAGCAAAGGGAATTCTTAATAACCCCACTTCTTAAGAGTAATTTATTTATCTCCTATGAGAAACTTAAACTAATTTAGTTTGTTACGGTCATTTAACAACAACATTACTCTAATTGACTGACAACCACTAGTTATAAGCAGGGTTGGCAGTTTAAACCAAATGGTTTGAACCATCGTTTAAACCAGTCAATAAAAAAAAACACTTTTTTTTTTTTCTTCATCTTTCCTTTATAATTTTTATTTTATGTAATATATATTTTTGGCAACTTTTGGGGTTTTTATCAGTTACTTGGATTTTCAAATAAAATTGGCAATGTTAATGTTTACTTATTTAGCCTACTAAAACATTCTGATTGTGTTACCGTGCCATAATATAACATTTGATGAAACTGAACATATTCATACAATTGGTAAACCTCAAAGGACTGATACATAGTATTAGAATTCACGAGTATATATACTACAAAGACAGTACTGACGAACATACACACAACAGTTTGAGACTGCAGATCCACTCACAGGCAGGTGTCAAGGTAGGAGTGGCTTTCAAAAATCATTAGGCTAAAATTTAGCCACTCCTACCTTGACACCTGCCTGTGAGTGGATCTGCAGTCTCAAACTGTTGTGTGTATGTTCGTCAGTACTGTCTTTGTAGTATATATACTCGTGAATTCTAATACTATGTATCAGTCCTTTGTCAATGGCTTGAAAATAAAGCCGAAACCGGTCAGGACCTACACCCTGTCTCTTATTTTTCACTGTGGATATGTCTGATAAATGAATCACGTGCTAAAGTGATTATAATCATCATGGATACCACGAGCTCCTTCCGATCTTTCTGTGTTCTTTTCCCCATTTTGGAATATGCAGTCACTGACTTCGCAGACGCCCTCATTCAAGCTCATACAAACAAGGAACACCTGCGGTTTCTACGTGAATGTCGTGGTGAACAAGTGATACCAAGATCAATGATAACCAAGTCCTTGTCAAAATTAGAAGACCAACCGTTCGGTGAAATACAACGATCTATTTTGGACAAACATATCAGTATTAAGACATTGGAAACTAAAAAGAATTTTGAAGATTTATCGAGAAAAAGACGTCATTTTGAAGCTTCAATACCATCGGATTGGAAAGATTCTCTGCAGGAATATTGTTATTTGAATATGAGGAAGAAAGTGTATCAGAAGCTTAAACGTAAACATAACAACAAAATGAAACTCCTGATCGAAAGAAGCCCCTGGACTACCAACGCCAATCATGAATGTGTCGTCAACTTATCAAACAAGCATCTGGATAGTAATGTAACCAGTGCTTTAGGCTATGGTTTAAATTTTGCTCTATGAACGGGAAGTATAAACAGTGTAGAAATTACTAAAGGATTGTGCAACTTAGAAAAATATAGTGATTTAACTAGTGAAGATGTCAACATAATTAAGGGAGTGATTTATGGAAGCATGAAAAAGTCAGACACCACAAACGTACCCAAAAGATTTATGAATGCCATCAATGAACTGAAAAAAGATAAAGATATACACATGACAAAAGCAGATAAATCAGGTGCCATAGTAATTTTAAACAAAAATGAATACATAGAAAAAATGGAAAGTCTTTTGGGTGATAATAGCACTTATAAAGAATTAAAAAAGAACCCGATAGAAAGTGTGAATAGTGGTTTTAATAAAAAAGTGAAAAATCTGTTAAAAGGCAACGAAAGTCTTATAAAGAAGGTGTGTGTGACCTCCCCATCGCTACCGTATATGTATGGTACGATAAAAACCCATAAAGCAAACTTCCCTGCCAGACCAATTATCAGCTCAGTGGGTTCCGCATCTTATAAATTAGCAAAATATTTAGTGGATATCCTTAACCCATTGGTAGGTAACATCTCTAATGCCAATATTAAGAATAATGTGGACCTGATAGATAAACTAAATAGTGTAAAAGTTAATAGTGAATCGAGACTTGTGAGCTTCGATGTAGTATCTCTATTCACAAAAGTGCCTATTGATGATTTATTGGAGTTTTTATCGGAATTATTAGAAAACAAACAACTGGATATTCCATTTTCTAAAAGCACCTTAATTGAACTAATAAAATTATGTGTTAAAGACTGTAAATTTGAATTCAACGGAAAATTCTACTCACAAAATTTTGGTATGGCAATGGGAAACCCTCTGTCCCCAGTGCTAAGTAATTTATATATGGAATTTTTTGAAAAGAAAATTTTAAATAATATAATTCCACGCAATGTACCTTAGTTTAGATATGTTGACGACATAATTTGTGTATGGTCAGGGAATGAAGATGTAAATAACTTTTTTGCCAGATTAAATCAATTAGTACCATCAATTAAATTTACTATGGAAATAGAAAAAGATGAATGCCTACCCTTTTTGGATGTCCTCATACGGAGAAATAGTAGTGGGTTTAAGTATAGTGTTTATAGAAAACCTACTAATATTTCTTCCTATGTACATTTCTATTCTGGACAAAACAATAAGGTTTAAAAGATCAGTGTTTGCTTCTATGTTTTTAAGAGCACTACGGGTATGTAGCCCAGAATATATAGATGAGGAAATAGATAAGATTCAGAATATAGGCAAGAAACTGAAATATCCAGATAATGTACTAAACAATGCATTAAAAGCGGCAAAAAAGACCATGTATCAAAATCAAAAAGAACCTTACAACAACAAAAATTTGCTTGTACTACCTTATAATAGTAATATGAAAGATAACCCACATCTCCTGAAGAATTTTGGTGTTAATGTAGTTTTTAAAAACAATAAAACAATGAAACAGGTACTTATTAAGAACTCCCCCGACAATGCTAAAGGATGTGTATATAAAATCCCGTGTAAGTCTTGTGACAACTTTTACATTGGTCAAACGGGGAAAGCACTGGAAAAAAGAATAGAACAACATAAACAATGTGTGAGATATGCACAGGGAAATAGTGGTATATTTGTACATGTTAGTGAGAACAATCATGCTATTAACTGGGAAGGGGCAAAAAGCTGGTGTGTTCTAATAATGCATTGGAAAGGAATATCATTGAATCTAGTTTTATAAAAGAAAGTTACAACAATAATATGAACATCAGTCAAGGAATGTATAAACTTGATCCTTTACTATCAAAAGAAATTTGTAAACTGTTTAAATTTTAAGGTTGGCTGTAGAGATATATGAAAAATAGGATTATTATATTTGTAAACACAGTAAAGGGGGCAGTAGTGGTAATGAGATGTTCAACCCCGCCTCCCTGACACCTGTCAGGTGTGGACTTGTACCCTAAGCGGTAGTATCCCTTGAGAATTTATTGTAAATTTTAGCCTAATGATTTTTGAAAGCCACTCCTACCTTGACACCTGCCTGTGAGTGGATCTGCAGTCTCAAACTGTTGTGTGTATGTTCGTCAGTACTGTCTTGTAGTATATACTCGAGAATTCTAATACGATGTATCAGTCCTTTGTCAATGGCTTGAAAATAAAGCCGAAACCGGTCAGGACCTACACCCTGTCTCTTATTTTTCACCTGTGGATATGTGTGATAAATGAATCACGTCCTAAAGTGATTATAATCATCATATAATAATATATATATATATATATATATATATACGTCTTTTGAGTTCCCAAACGGCGTCGTCAAACCGACCTCGGAGAGGTCGAAGGTAGAAAGTAGAGGAAGCCGAAGATTCCAAAAACCTTGGAGGAGTCATAGGCCCTCTCTGCACTGGTGCCCTGGCACAGTGCCAAGTCCTTTTAGTGAATCCCCGCCCTTCTCTAGCCAGAGGAGAGTGCCCGATTCTGCTACTGCAACTTCTTTCGTTTCCTCTTTCTCAACTGTTCTTCTTTTGTACTTTACATAGCCTCTTCTTTATGATTTTTGTCCTCTCTCATGTTCGCTTCTTAGGCACCTCTTTCTGTTGTATGCTATGCTTAGAAAGTGCCCATTTACTAGCGGATCTGGTATTGAGAATCTGACAGATCATTGACAAGAATTATGATGGCATTCCCTAGCTTCTAGCAATGGCCTTTTAAGAAGTCCACAGACTTCTCATACTAAGTGCCGCCTTAGGCACCATATCAATTAAAGGGGTATTAAAATACACACGTATTATAAAACTAGAGTATTATAGTTAGCTTGGCCTAATAGAGCGACATTACTATAGCATTGTCTCATTTTCTTTTTATGTTAATCATTTATTTTCAGTGTGTAGTACATCATTCCCCACGAGTCATTATTTGTGTTTGTTCACTCTCGACTGAGAGTCAGTCATATCTTTGAGTTCTATCTTTATCTTATCTTTATTTGTTTTGCACCTGCCCGTCTGGTACGGGCTATAGTTATATTACGTAATCATAAGGCCCTAACACCTTAGCGGACACGTGTTTTAAACCCCCTCAGGGTAAATTAACTATATAAGATGTTTTACTCTGAAAGAGCATTCATATTTGATAGAACTAAGATTATTACTAGCACCTTATATAAGGTTAGATTCAGTCAGAGGTTACTAAGATAAATGAGAAGTTTACTTTTAATTTTGTTGTTCTTTATTTCTTTAAAGAATAATTGCGGTAAACTTATTAGTTAACTCTTGTGAATGATATATCTGGGCAAAGATAATGTTTAGTGTACTTCTTCATTTATTATTCTTGGTTTTGCTTTTGTTCACTTATATGTAAAGAATTTTCCCGGGAAGAAATTTAAATAATTATCAATAAGTAGCGTGCATTTTTGAAGAAGCCCAGTAGCAATTTATAATGCTTGTAACTAGTGGTTGTGAGTCAATTACAGTAATGTTGTTGTTAAATGACTATAACAAATTAAATTAGTTTAAGTTCCTCAGAGGAAAGAGAAAGAAATTTATAATATGGTGAAGTAAAGTTTTCTCGCTACGGGTTGAAATGACTCTTAAGAAGAGGAGGTACTAAGAATTCCCTTTGCTTCTTCATCAATGTAAAATAACATTAAAAGAAATATTCTCATATTTTCCTTCTCTCTCTCGCTTGCCTCCCTGAGATGAATCAGTAGGACGAAATAAAAAGGGTCGGCACGAGGAGGAAGACCTCACTTTCTCCCATACCCAAGGTCGAGTTAGGTGACTCGTGTCAAACCATAATAAACTCCATCCCCGGCCGTGCCAGCATCGGGCAGGACCCACACTAGAACTCACGTGGGGCTATGGGATGCCACGGGAAAACCTTGCATTTTTCAGTGCTTTTAGAAGTCGACTTCCTTCACCTACATTTTACGAAGAGATATCTCAGAAGAAAGGTAATGTGTGCGAACGAGTGGTAGCAATCTTTTTATATATTATATTTTCTGTCCTTTTATCAGTGTTTATGCGATCCTCCATAGTGATTCAGCTATCCCAACAGCTGTGCTCCCTAAGAAGATATCTTGGTTTAAGAGCTGAGGTTCACTTGAAAAGGATGAAAGTTCATTTCCTCCCCTTTCAGTACAAGAACATTTGAGCCATAATTCATTCATTCTTTGTCTTTTGAGGAATCTTAATATTCATGTTAAGTCTTATCACATGCTCATACGATGTCTGTATTGCAGGTGTCTGCAATTTCGCTGTTAAGAAGGTGGATCCCTCCTTGTCCTACTGCCCTGGGCCTGTAAGAAATGCTACAAATCAACACAAGTGTCTTAACACATACTCTCTTTAAACTGTTCCAGTCTGTGGCCTTATGCTAGGGCCAAACACGACACTGACGACCTCTTGATTTCAGTAACGTAGCACCTTAGATGCAAATACATTCCCCTCTTAATTTAACCTTGGAATTTCCATACGATTTCTTCCCTGTAGATTATATTTGGGCCTTCAGCCAACATCTTTTCTATGTACCTGATCAAGCCGATTATGTCCTACTTAATAGCAGCCAGAGAGAAAGCCATTCTTGGAATGTCAGTCGTAATTCAGGAATAAATTATATATTATATATATATATATATAATATATTATATATACTATTTGTAATTTTTCAGATATATATGTTATTACAAAACATTAATGCAAAATTTTGGTTTTGTTAAGCGTTTTCTTGCAAACAATACATTTCCTTGAAACGGGTCCTTTACATTGTTCCAAAGAAATATTTCACATGTAATTATTTTCGAATTAGATACTTTAATTTAGAAGTTTTATGTAGCGTAAAACAAGGTATTTGAATCAAAAGGAAGATTAAGCAAAGTAACAAGGAAACTTTAATGAAGCAAAGTTTGCTCGTTTCTGTTTTCGCCTGGAGTCGTCACAACTTTTGGAATCTTGTTTTTATATTAAAATAAAAAAAGGAGCAGAAAATCGGAAAGGATCACTGCAAGTTTTACAGAGAAATTTTGTTATTATCTGTTTTTATTGTTGCCTTCGATCACGTACGCTGAAAAAACCCACAATGACATTAGTTCAACCTAACAAATAAAAAATCCCACGGACAAGTAATTCAAGTCAAACTAGTGATTTTTGAGTTCATTAAAATTCAAATATAACTCTATATCTTATATGATACTGAAAGGATGCCAAAGCTACAGGTTTGTCGTAAAGTCTGGAAACATTTTGTGAATAACGTGAAAAAGAATCTATATCTGCAGAAATATTTTTTTCAAATCAACTTACTGGCTATAATACTTCCCTGAACATTACTCTCCATGAGCACAAGCGCATGCATACATTCTTAAAATTGGGCTTAAATTGAACCTTTATATGGTAATATTAATACATACAATTATGCGCTTAAGTTATGTATGAAAATAATGTATGATACATTCACTTAGAAATTTGCCTTATCACTTAAAATTTCCACTAGTGTCATACAGAATGTCTGTTAAACTAGAATCTTAAAGAGGAATTTGTTCTGACTCTAAAGCAAAGTAATAAAAGTCAACATCAATCATCGTTAGAAATAAAACACTGCTTTATTTTGCTGGTATAGCTGCCCTACATGAGTAGCATGACCTACATAAAGGGAAATTCAGTTTAATTTTCTCTTTGGAAAAACTTATGTGAATGATTCGAAACAAGTTTCCAGATACAAAAACGAGAGAGCAGATCACACCGAAAATAGTTCATAGTCTTCTCATTCACAAATATTTGTGATCATCTGTTTCTAATAGTTTCCTTCCATAAAACCACTTTATTTTGATTGGAGAATTAAGCGCAATAACCTTAAACAGGCAAACATTAAAAAAAAAGGTGGAAAACCAAAGGAAACACATAGAAAATGAAGAAAGTGAAAGTCAAAGTGTCCCCATGTTGAGTTGATTTCTTTAAAAGGAAAATAACTAATAATTTTCCTTCATGCATATTCGGTATTTTAGAGTAATGATGACATCATAAGCAAATAGTATTTTTCGCCATATTTCAACACCAAGAAATAAAAAAAAATGTTAATGTAAATAACTTTTACTCAGAACATCAAACGAGCATACAATTATAAGCTAAAATTCTGACAGAAATATTTAGATAAAAATTAATTCAATTATGATCAAGTATCTGAGTAAAAGTGCAGGGAAAATACTTCCTTCCTAATTGCTAATAAAAAAAACTATTATTGACTACGAGGTTCGGGATAAATGGACAAAAAATGCAGGTAATTTAGAAGATTTAAGATTTATTTCTAGGCTCTATCTTCTCAGTGATCTTGCTACTGGCATTCATCTTGATTGAACACTCCAATCATATTAAAAGAACAAGTTTCCTCTTTTACAGAATACAGCCTGAAAAACAAAAGAGTAAACGTAAGAGCAATAAAAGTGAACCCAAAACTCTACAGTATCAAGTTTGTCAAGTGAAGAAATATGTTCCATTAATTTCAGCCTCGCAAGGACTTCTAGGTTTGTATCCGTAAGATTCTTTCTATTTAGTAGGCCTAAAACCCGACAGTTTCAGGGCATGAGGATCGAAATTAGAAATATTTTTTATATACCTCAAAGTATTTACATAGAAGATAAATTCCACATCTGTTCCTGAAATCCAATAGCACTGAACAGTATAAGATTTGGTAATATAAATATTCCCTAGAGATACACTTCTTCATATTTTTTACAAGACTATACCCATATTTTCAAGCTATATGTATGATTATGACGATAGAATTTACTTATTGTCTGGCAAGGGGTGAATTAGAAGCGAAGTCTCACGAATTGGGCCATATTTAAATGAGTACGCCATTTTTAACCGAAAACTTCTGTGCTGTTTATTTGAGTTCTTCTGGTTCTTGATGGATGAAGGAGGTACTTTAAAACAGATCCCTACATTTATATTTTGTATTATTTTGTAGGGAAAAATGACGATCACGTGCCAATGAAAGAATAAGTCTTTACTAAATGAAATATTGATAATATTTGGTTCTATAGCAAGCAACAGATCTGGTGAGTGAATTCCATCATAACAAAAGGTTCTCATAATTATATGATCTTTCTTTTCTGAATTTACAGGAAGAATAAAACGGAAACGAAGAAGCTGGAGAGTTAAGTATATCTTAGTTTAACAGACTACTGACCTGATCAACAGCTCTCCTAGGGCTGGCTCGAAGGATTAGATATATTTACGTGGACAGTTACCAATTGGTTACCTAGCAACGGGACCTGCAGCTTTTTGTGGGATCCGAACCACATTATCCGAGAAATTAATTTCTAATCACCAGAAATAAATTCCTCTGATTCCTTGTTGGCAGAGTTGGGAATCGACTTCGCTACCTCCGAATCGGTGGGAGAGCACGTAAACCACTCGTGCAACGAGGAATTGACGAGGAAAAGCAAAACAGAACTTTCAAAACCGACCCAAAAGTAAGGACAAGAGAATCAGAATTACTTTAACAGGCTTTGACGACGACATTTCACCTTTTCTCTCGGAACGTCTCCTGTCTTCTCTCTTCTTCCCATTGAGTCTCTTTCCTGAGAAAACCAGGTGCTTCCCGTTTTTTTTTTTTTTTTTTTTTTTTTTTTGGCGACCCCGGCGTTAAAAACACAAAAATATGTTTCGTAAACGTGAGCTTACTGAGGTTGTGACTCTTGTCGAGTGTTGGCGCATGACTTCATAAACTTTTTATTTACTTTTTTTTTTTTTCAAAAATCTCGTTTGCGGCTGCAAGTCAGGTATTTGAAAGTATAATGTCTCACTGCATGGGCTAAGTACATGTTCATCAATTAATATTTTTTGACATTTCCTTTCATATATGTGTAGAAGACGTCACATAGTTGTTAGGTTTTAATTTTTCTGAATTTTTAGTACAACTGTGTGAACATTCTTAAAATGTCCCGGAATATGGTAGGATTCCCATTCGTTAAAAAGTTTTCTGCAACAATTATATTATTTATTGCTTAACACAAGACGCGTTTTTTATAAGGATCTATCAAATACTTATTGATAATTCATAAATGTTTTTATATAGAAACGGGTTAGTGCAATTTTCTTAAAATAGATAATTCGAAAATTTAGTATTTCTCTTCAAACAATTATCTAACACAATAAACACTAAATGAAAGTTCTCATCATGGACGCAGCACTCGTACTGTAATACACAAAAGTCATATCAAATCTGCTAAACGAAGAAATCTAATTTTCAGAATACATGAATAGTCTTCATTTATTTAATCTACAAGTCAAGAAAAAGTGTGTCCAACTCTAAAAGCGACAGAATACTGCAACACACAATCATTACCTTTAGATGGTTCTCTACATCATCTCTTTTACTTTATTGTTTTAGAGTAATAAAAATTCTGATAGCCATGATATCAGTGAGGTTGGTTTAGGACACTCTATAAGAAGATTATTCAACTCTCGCTGCACCCTATGGCCATAAAGAATCAGTAAGAATTATAAGGAAAATACATATCACGTCTTTCATAGAAATTCATTTGTATTAAATGCAGTGAGATCGCGTTGAATACATTTCGTTATGTATACCTTGTCGTTAAGTTCTATAATATTGGTGTAAAGAGTTTTTTTTATCTTTTCGTTGCACCAAGGATCGCTTACACAGACTCAGCATAGTGGATAAACAAAAATAATTCAACTTTCAGCTCATGGCTTCAGGCATCAGTAAAGGTAGGGCATTGCAGCACTGAAGGTGCGATTCCTCTTGAGTATAAAATATATATTATCTTCTTACTATATATAAAAGTCAATGTTTGTATGTTTGTGCGCCATAGAAATCCATTTGGCACGCGACCCTTATTTGACCCCGGGAAGCTTTTAATGCAAAATCAAACCCTTGCCCCCGTGACAGACTAACAAACACAGACATCACAAATGAAAAGTTTGTTTTTAGTAGTTCTATGAAGTTTTCTTTATGAGCTTTATGGCTTAATATTATTCTGCCTCTGACTAATCCAAGATTTATCCAGGCTATTCTCCCATTTATCCAGACTATTCTCCCTTTTATTCACATATTAAACCATTCAAGTACCTGCGGGCTCAACTAGACGTACAAGATGTACGATGACAGCATTTTCTTTTTTCATTCCTTCAAATGTAATTCGTTCGTTTCTCCTTCGTATACACCCTCGGGATTCATTATAGAAACTGATTCGTGACGTCACGATGACGTATTTCGTTATAAAGTCGGTTTAAATGAAGTTTTTAATGATGTTAGAAAAGGAGAAAAATCTGCTTTCGAAACTCATTCGTCTTTCTCATTCGCACATGCGTAGTAGCTGCTGGCTCAACCCAACGCGTAACATGTACGATGACAGAATTTCCTAGTCTTATTCGTTCAAATGACAATTTCCTCACCAATTCGTTCGTTTCTTCTTCGGAATTCGTTATAGCGGCTATTTCGTAACGTCACGATGGCGCATTTCGTTATAAGTCGTTTTAAATAGTTATCGCACGGTTTAGGTATATTAAGTCTGCAGAGTCGTTTACCAAAATAATGGTGCCCTGCGCATGACGTCACGCGAAAGAACTAGTGCTGCCATATTTCCCCGTTTGGTTGCCAGTTTCGTTTTATTTTTCTTATTTTTTCACAAATAGGGGTTGTTAAACATCAAGTTTCTTAAACATAAAAATATGTATTTCATGAAATAATAAAAAAAACTAACAAATTCTTTAATCTTCTAATTTTTTATTATTTTATTACACGATTTACTCTTTTTTTTTATCTCAATTTTCTTGTTTATGTATCTCATCCGAAAATTTAGCAAGAAATTAAATTACTTCACTGGGAAGATCGAACACCAGTAGCTTTCATTTCACAGGCAAGCATTCTTATACGTGAGTGGATTTGGATACATCTTTCATAAGGTTAAATTGCAAAAAAAAAAAAAAAAAAAAAAAAAAATGTTCAGACGCCTTATTGAGTTGACACTTGTTAATTTTATTGATCCAGAACCTTCAGTCACTTTGAGTGTCAGTCATCTTTTGACCTAAATGAGGATACCGCACTGAACTTTTTTTTTTTTTTTTTTTTTTTTTAACAATGAAGCCACCTAGTTATATATTGCAAAGATTCTTGTTCTGTTTCATCAGATATTGACTTCGAATTATTTGGATCAGCTGAAAAACTGGCCATATCTTCCGGGGTGTTGTCTGTATTGTTGTTCTAAAATTCTAGATTCAAGTCTATTTTATGTTGCTGTTTATGCAAATTTCTAACGGAAGTTTACGCTTATTATAGGATTTGGCTTTGCTTGATGCATTTCATCGGCACAAACTCAGCTTTTTAATTACCTTGGTTTTATCGTTGATTAGTGCAACGTTCTTACCGAGAAGCAGCTTTCTAATTCTATATTTATGGTTAACAGCATCCGGGTGATCATGCGGTAAACTCATCTGCCTGCAACACCTAAAAAAATTTCATAGTGGGTCCTGATTCAATTATCATGTTAATACATACTCTACATTACAGTTTTTTTTATTAACATCTCATATAGACCCACTCATAAGTGACACGTCATTTATCATAGAGATAAATTCCACAGTAACCTTGCAGATACTGCTTCCATACAATAGACTTAATATATTTCAAACGCTGAAGTTCAGCTTTTTCAAGTTTATACGAATTCCACTAATCTTGTGAGCTAGATACACCACATTCCGTGAATGTCTTACTTAACATTTCCCTCATACAAGAATTCGAAATCAGTATTCAATCCTCAAAACAAAACCTCTTATTTACAAAAAGATTTTTTGTCAGTTCGATGATATGTAGGGCATCGGGAAATATGAATATTTCCCTATCATGACATGGTTTTCTCTTTTTTGGGGGCAATTTGCTTTAATTTTATTGAGTCTATCCCAAAAGATGCCTTGATTTATTGTTGTCCGCCACTAGATCAAGAATATAATATGCAATGGCAGGATAGCCTGCATTCTGTACTTCCACAGTCATTCCTATCACCATTTCATGAACACATGATTTGTCAAAATCATAAAAGATGGGTGGTCTCCATTTAGTAGTCAGACCCCTCGATCAGTATGATAACCTGAACTTTTCCATAAGGTTTATTTAATCTATATATATTCCTTTATCATAATTCCAGTGTTTTGCGATTTTCATTTCATCACAAGCTAATACGGCTAGCCTTTCTTCTACAGAAAAAGTTTCAGTTATTTTTTTTCATTGATGGCTAAACTTATGTCTATAAACCTGGCTCACAAGGAAAAAGAAAAGAAAAAAAAAGTCTTTCCTGCGCGTCGTCAGACTTAAAATACCTAGACCGTGATTATCGGGTGATTTGGCAACAACACTTCCCTATATACCTAAGCTCGGTATCCGCAAGTACACATGAAGAAGCTGAACTGTCAGTCGAACCATCAACGCAAACATAATTATCAGTACTTATAAGTTTACATCACAGTATATGACTTACATTCTAATTATTTAAAATGGTTTACACATGGGGCACAGTAGCAAACACGCACAAACACATATGCAGTAATGGTGCTTTAATGATTTTTTGGATTCTTTAATTCATTGTATCCAATATGATTACGTAGAAGATTAATAGTGTTTTAATTATCTTTTTGGGATTCCTTTAACTAATTTTTCATGATAGTTATTTTGGGAAATAAAGGCTATATTTTTAAATAGCGAGAGTTGCAATTCCCCAGAGATTCAACGATTTACTTTCAAGCAGCTACAGGGAAGGCAGGCGATGAAAATCAACAAAGGTAGGTCACGCAATCAGATAGAAGTTATCTCCTTCTAGTTAAATGGAGTCATTTTGACACCCATAACATATATATATTTCATGAAAAGGTATGCAAACTTCAAAGGATATCATATATCCCTGAAAAGAAAAGGGGAAAGAAAAAATTATATATATATATATATATATATATATATATATATATATATATATATATATATGTGTGTGTGTGTGTGTGTGTGTGTGTATGTATATGTATATATATCGAACTACAAATGTCCTTTAATATCCAATTGGCTCTACTTCGGAATTAATATATTTTCATATATGCTTAACCGAGGGGGAATTTATTAAGCGAATTGGATATTAAAGGACATTTGTAGTTCGATATATGTATATGAATCACGGTAATGTGATAGACTTATGTATATGTATATGTATATGTATATGAATACGTATATATATAGTAGCGGTAAGGGTTTAAATGGAGACCGGTTTCATATGGGCGTTTATTCAAAGCAACGCTTCAGGGACCAGCACATTTTCAAGGTGAAAATTTTAATAATAAAATAAAATTATAATAATTACTCATCTAAAAAACACAATTACAATACATAAAGCAAATTAAAAGAGCACCAACTAAACTCAAGTACCATTTCCAGTAGAGGAAGAGAGACGAATGACTAAAAAAACAAAAACAAAACACGAAGGCACCTCTGTTGTTTACGCGTAAAATCCTTAATTATTACGAGACACTTCTATATCAAAAAAAGCAAGTTTGTTATCTTTCTCGTAATCAATTGTGAATTTTATATTCGGGTGGGCCAGATTAGCATAGTGTAAAAATAAGTCGGCTCTATATTTATCTTTAAATAAGATAAGTCTCGTCGACATAACGACAGTAAAATAACGGGTGATAAGCCGGAGGCCAATTGTCCAGCAACCACTCCTCTAACTCACACATAAAAATATTAGCCAGCACCGGGCCAAGGGGACTTCCTATTGCCAATCTGTCAGCCTGCACACAAGCTTTACCATTAAAAATAAAGGCAGTGTCCTGCAGCGTCAGGCATGGTTTCCTGTTATTTGGATGTGGCCAAGGATTACGAAACCGTAAATCCCTACTCTACCAACCTGTGCTTGGCTGCATCTATTCTTGCTCTAGATTGACTGGACTATAATTACCTGTATTACCAATAATATACGAATCTAGTCACAAAGATGTTACACACCAGGTTTTATAGCCGTGGGTTGTGTGAGTCATCAAAGCATAAATTTTGCAAAGGTATTATTTTATTAATTAATTTATGCTAAGAACACATCACTGGATGTGCTAATCTAGCTCTACAGGATTTGTATTTATGGCATAACTTAGTTGAATTACCAGTAGTTGAGTGTGATGGGCGACTTGGCTCCTCCCCTCGCAACCATCTAGACTACTTATAGAAAGTATTTTAATTTGCTATATTTCTCATATTTTAACATATTTATTACATTGTTTCTGAAACTCTTGGTGAAAGTAAATTATGTGAAATGAAATGCAGTGAATGTGTGCATCGATGCATTAATATAATGATGGTAGGGTATAAAGGATGTAGGTGTTGTAAAACTGTATACTATTAACATTGCATTTAGTGTCTCAAATTATTCGGTGACAGTCTTTAGACCTGGGCAGATTGGTCACGTCTTAGCTATATGTAATATATAAGGTGATAATAATTTCATCGGCTCCCGGGCGCGAACCTTGGAACCCAGAAATCAGGACGTACAATGAAGTGCCTTTAATCACGCAGCTACCACGAGAGGATATGAGTTAACGCCGCCTCTCACCTACAAATCCCTGTCGCGGCCAGGGATTCGTTGTTGTGGATTCGGCGCTTCACTGTGTGTGTGTGTGTGTGTGTGTGTGTGTGTGTGTGTATTAAGCTACAAATGTCCTTTAATATCTAATTCGCTCTACCTGAGAATTAATATATTTTCATGTGTTAACTGTAAGGGAATTTTCAGTTGATAAATATAATAATTTATATATAACATATATACATATATATATATATATATATATATATATATATAATATATATGTATAATAGTATATATAATATATATATAGATATATATACATATATATAATATATATATATCATATATATAAAAATATATATAAAAATTATATATAATATTTTTATATTAATATATATAAGTATATTATTATTTTTAAATTATATAATTAGATTATAATATATATATATATATATAATATAGATTAACATATCATAACATACATACACGTCACTAGGACTATTGCCACTAGGAAAACTACCTCTGGGAAAATTGCCCATCTAGGAATATCATCAATGGGAATATTGCTGTCCATTGACATATTTAAAAATACATTAAATGTGACTGCATTTGATTGATAATAGTTAACAATGATGTGGATGACAAAGAAAACAAGATAAAAATGCCATAGTTTATTTCAAGATAGACACTTGAAAATGGAACTGTAAAGTGCACAGTTTATAACCAAAAGCAATAATTAGAAAAATTAGAATGCGACTTATTCATTAAAAATATTATTGTTATAGACAATAAAATTTAAATTCTTCATTTTATCATCCCAATTACTATAGTTTAGGACTTTGTTTCTAGTCTTTCATTCAGGTCTTTGTATACATTGTATCTTGAGGCCTGGCCCTAGGCCTGCTACAGTTTTAAGTCTTAATGAAATGTTTTGCTGTTATTTACCATGTTATCAATAATTTCTTAAACCCCATGTATCAGCTGAAGTTAATCTACCAGAACACTAAAAGGTAGTAAGGTATTCTTCAATTTTACCATTATCATTTTTAGCCTAAAAGAATACTTCAAATTCATACTACATTATACCGTAGTTTTAAATGTAAACTGTACCAAATAGCTCATATACAAGTAAATTATCAAACTAGCTGGGTCACAAGGAAACTTAACAAACTAGCTGGTCTGCAAGTAAACTTTACCAACTAGCTAGTCTACCAGGGTTGATCAACAAATAACTAAAGGTAGCCTACCATAGCCTAACCTTAGCTTAGCAATAGTTTATTATTTTCATCTGTCCCTCTCCACAGCTCAAGTCTTGGGTAGTTATGAAAGTTAAGTAATTCTTCCAAGCTAGCCTGCCTTTGACTGTACAATGTAAATAAGCACATTGAATTATAGGTCTGTATAACTATGGATTATTACTTCGCTTTATATATACCTCCTGGTAATAATTGTACTTGAAGATGTTCAAATAGCTTTTATGTCATGGTTCAGATACCCTGATTTAGTTCTGTAAAGTACTTTCAGTGTCCTTTCCCTTGAATCACACTGTATAAATATGAATTCATGCAGATTATAATTAAATTTATACTGTAATTAAACAAATAGTTTCTCTTTTAAGGTCTGTGAGTAGCCCCAAATGTACCTTAGACAAGTCTGCAGGTCAGTGCAGGAAGCCTGTCGTTAATAAATGTGACATGTGAGAGTCAGAAATGACTTTTGTGAATTTTGTGTTTAAGATTTCCTAACAAGAACAAAGAGCAAGACTACTTACTACCTTAGTTGGGTTAGAAACTGCAGAAGGGATAAAAAGCCAAACTGTGGATCACACATATTGTAGCAATCAATTAGGAGCCCTTCATAAATTACGAAACTCCATAAGGGGGTTGGAGGGGGTATAGTGAAGTCTTATGAGTTACAAAACATACTCAGATTTTTCCTGTTTCTTTGTAGAAGGACAAAAGAGAGAGAGAGTAAAGATTCTGAAATAGAATTTCATTATATTTTAGTAATACCGAGAAATGGTATTCTATTTTTTTTATAATTATATGTTTAACAAATATCACAAATTCAACCCTTGTTTGTACGTGAATATTTTTTTGCTATAAGTATTACATGACATAGAATATGACAAACTCATTCCTTTTCTGGACTTCAAAAAATATTACAAATCAAATCAATCCTCTTCTAATCTTAAGCATAGCCTACTTTGTGCATTATGATAGACTCAAAGAAAAATACCGCAGACACACACACTCTCTCTCTCTCTCTCTCTCTCTCTCTGATAAGTTGTGTAATATATATATATATAGATATATATATATATATATATATATCTCTATATATATCATATATGTATATATATATATATATATATATATATATATATATATATATATAATATATATAGTATATATATATATATATATATATATAATATATATATAATATATATAATATATATACATATATATAATATATATGGAGAGAATAATAAAAAAATCCTTACTGAATGCATTATACACGAACAAAAGTGCTAATAAAAACACTAGATTTCCTGGTCTAAACTGAGTGATTTCACATATATACCACTACACTGTTTTCTGCGCTAAAATACAATCTCTCTCTCTCTCTCTCTCTCTCTCTCTCTCTCTCTCTCTCTCTCTCTCTCTCTCTCTATTCCTTAATACTCTAAGATTACGCTTGTCAATGCAAAGCCTTAAACATAAATGAAGGAAAAATTGAAGAATATCCGACTTTTGGGGCAGGATATGAGAGAGAGAGAGAGAGAGAGAGAGAGAGAGAGAGAGAGAGAGAGAGAGAGAGAGAGAGAGAGAGAGAGATTATTTTAGCAATCTATAACACCAAGAGATCCAAGACATTTTCCAAATCTTTCAAAATACTTCCTGATATATTTTGACAAATCGAAATATCTCTCGTGATAAATAGCAACTCAATGAAGAATCGAGAAAGAGGACTGTGTGTAAGAACTGGGTATGGCCTCTGTAGATATGGATTCCAGTTTGAAGAAAATATGGCCTTGCCTGGAGTCGGCAGCAGCTGTTGTTCGGACGTTGTTGTCCACATGTCCAGCGATTTAGGGGGAGAAGTCTGACTCAGGAATAGTCATCTTGTTTGCTGTAGCGGCCTATTCACTGGTGAGGATGTAGATCTCTGAGGATGAAGCTGAAGAGCCCAAGGAAAAGGAACTGAACGAGAGAATTGAAGCATTACGCGACACCATCCAGCAGGTGAACTTGACATAATAAATCGTTAGTTGCAGCAGAGGTCGACTACTATGAAGGCGTTGGACAGATCACTCATGAGGTGTAGCAACAGCAGGCCTGGCGAGAGAGGGACCACTCGCTCGAGGCTGAAACGTTGTTTCTGAAGGAAAACGATAAATAGGGAGAAACAACAGCTGGAAAACAAGATCCTCAAGATCACAGAAGAAAATCACCAGATGAAGAGCAACACAAAGGAAACTGGGCTAAAAATCGATGCATTATGTGAGGGATCTGTCAGTGCATTTATCAAAGGCAAACTGCCAGCTTCAAAAGTCTGAGAAACTCCTACGACAGGAGGAGGAGGCCAGCAGCTCAGGACTGAATAAGCATCGCGGATGGCGAGGCTCATCCAGGAACAAAATGACGCGACCGAGGCAGCGCGAATCCGAGAGGATTCTAGCGCCTGCTGAAGGAAGTGGAAGACCTCACGAAGGAAAAGGGTCGACTCCAGTATGACCTTAAGGTGGCGGAACTCAAGAGGATGAAAGGCATCCTAAGTCCTCAAGAATCCCAACGGGAAAGCGCCTTTCAAGACACACATGGAAGAGGACGAACGAACGAACACCTTGTCTCCGTCTGTCTCCAAGGAAGGAGGAAGACTTCGAAATCGAGAAGAGACGAGTCGAAGCCTCCGGCAGATTCTCAAACCAACCTTCCGCTTCATGCTCTTTTACTCATTCTCTACGAGAGAGTCTGCCATTAAATACAACCAGGAATAAAAACCCAGTTTTTGGAGGAAACCAAATGTCTGGTACATATATGGAACCTCCAAAATGTGAAAACAACATAGTACAAGCTGTCAGAGGACCGTCCAGAAACAAGTTATTCTTCAAAAGGAAGTTGAAAGGCATGTAACACCATGTCAGGAAACTCTAAATTTATATATATTCTGAAATTCACAATATATATAAATTCAGAGTTTGAGCGATAACACCATGACTGTCAGGAAATTCTAAATATACATATACTCAGAAATTCTCAATATATATAAATTCAGAGTTGGAGCGATAACACCATGTCAGGAAATTCTAAATTTATATATATTCAGAAATTCTCAATATATATAAATTAAGAGTTGGAGAATTAGCACCATGTAAGGAAATTCTAAATTTATATATATTCAGAAGTTCTCAATATATATAAATTCAGAGTTGGAGCGATAACACCATGTCAGGAAATTCTAAATTTATATATATTCAGAAATTCTCAATATATATAAATTCAGAGTTGGAGCATTAACACCATGTAAGGAAATTCTAAATTATATATATTCAGAAATTCTGAATATTTATAAATTCAGAGTTGGAACGATTCAAAACTTCAAGAGCTACAGTATTTTTTTGGTGAGCAGTGCCAATGAGCAAAGGGAAGGCGCTCATTGCTGGCTAAACAAAACCCCTCTACAATGATTTGGCCCTGTGATGACACCCCAGCAGTGAGGCATCATGCCGTTAAAAGCGCAAGGAGAGAGAGAGAGAGAGAGAGAGAGTTAAGAAAAATTTCTGAAGCAGATGGAAGAGATAGGCTACTTTTGCAGGTGCAGGACGAAATACTTCTGGAGGAGTTAAAAAAGAATCCTGAGAATGCCAAACACGGCATAACTGCTCACTTAGAAAAGACAGAGGACAGGAGGCTCCAGGGAGGCAAGAGGTATAAAAGAACGTTCCTATAGGTACTAAGAAGAAATTCAGATGGCATTAGTTGTAGATACTGAAATGGAGGAGGAGGGTCTGACAGAAAGCCTAAGAGAAAGCAGAAACATGATGCATGAAGGTCTGTAGAGAAGAGATACAAGGAGACGAGAAAAAAAGAAAGACTTGATATACGAAGGAGTCCTGGAAGCGGAAATGAGAGGAGCTGGAGGAAAGTCAAACGGAAGGATAGCAAGAACATCGATAGAAAAAGAAAAACTCTGATTTCCTAAGAGACAAAAGAAAATCAAGCAAAATGAGAAAGAAGCTGTTAGAAGATCATCAATAAACCGATTTTGTGCAAGGTGAAATTGTAAATGTTCATTTAAGGGATCCTCCGGAAGACGAACTACAAATGGAAACCTGTTTCAAGGAATTCCAGTAAGTGTTGTTATGGTGAGCAGTGCCAACGAGCAGAGGGAAGGCGCTCATTGCTGGTTAAACAAAACCCTTCTGCAATGATTTGATTTGGCCCTGTGATGACACCCCAGCAGTGAGGCATCATTGCCGTCAAACGTGCAGAGAGAGAGAGAGAGAGAGAGAGAGAGAGAGAGAGAGAGAGAGCTGCTATAGAAAATGAAAAAGGATATTTCCGTCTGAATAATTTTAATAATAATTGTCAGTTCCAATAATATTTAAGGCCCTTTTTTATATAGAAAATATAACGATTTACGACAATACGATGTGATAAGATTTCATAATAATTATTTTCCAAAATATATACGATAACATTTCTTAAAGCAGAAGGTCTCAAATACACCCATTAGATTAATAACTAAAGGTAGGTTTACACCTACGCACTTTCGTGTTGCGGGCTGTTACGGCGTGGGACCGCAAGAAACTGTTACAAAATTGACGCGGTGGGGAGAAAAAATTACCGTTATTGGGCAGCGTGGGGCGGACCCGGGCGATGGGTTACGGGCACCTCACGGCGTGTTCCTGCGGTGCCTAGCGGAGTGTTACGGAGTTGGCGCGGTGATATGGTCATTGTTGCTATGCCAGGCCACGCACTCTTGCGGCTTTGTTACTCCGTGTAGCGGTGTGTTGCGGGTGGGTTGCAGTGTTGTTGTGGAGTAATAATAACATAATTCATGATAATGAGATAAACGAGAAGCAAATGATGGACATGTAAAGCATAGAAAGTAAGAAAATGAACATGAAAAGCATAGAAAGTAAGAAAATGAACATGAAAAGCATAGGCAGTAAGAAAATGAACATGAAAAGCATAGAATGTAAGAAAATGAACATGAAAGGCATAGAATGTAAGAAAATGAACATGAAAAGCATAGAGGGTAAGAAAATGAACATGAAAAGCATAGAATGTAAGAAAATGAACATGAAAAGCACAGACTGTAAGAAAATGAACATGAAAAGTATAGTGTAAGAAAGTGAAATTGGGACTTGGTTTATACTATAACATTTTCAACTGCAAATATCATATATTATCAACTGAGGTCAATATATCTTTAGACTGTTACTGATTTTTCATTGTTTCCCTGTTAATAACTATGTCCAGTCAATGTTAATTATTGCTTCATTATCATATTTGTATGTGTACATGTTCATTTGATCATGTTCTCAATATTATATTATTGTTCTTTACCTTGTATGTTATTATATCATTTGATGGCCATATTTATTTCATGTTACATTTCATTTTATAGTTCAAGTTATTTTCCGAGTTCTACTTGTTTCATATTTCATATATCATATTTCTTGTTAGATTTCATGTTATATTTCTTCATGTTATTATTCTTTATGGCCATGCTTTTTTATTTTTCAATTTCATTTCACCCAATCATGTCATGATATATATTGTCATGACATATAAATTAAGCATCAATAAGGAAAATGTAAATGCAAGTCAGTATTTCAACATGTTTATTACAAAAAGAAACATTACGAAGGATATAAAATGTACAAAATCATTTAATATTAAGAAAATAACTAAAAAATCATTTATTATTAAGAAAATAAAGTTCTATTTATTTATACATTGTCGACAGGCTGGCTGTCAGAGCGCGAATTATGCCCCTGTGATCTGTCCGGCCCGTTTTATCCACCACAGAATGCGCGGCAACCTTCCATCCAATCAACCTATGTTTTTGTCAAAATTAAGAGGTGGTTGTGGAATTATTGATATTCAGTGTAAAGCAAAGTCAATCATGTTTAGTACATTTCTAAAATGTTTAAAAAATCGTTGTTTTGGTTACCAAATGATTATTTATTATTGTAAAGTCAGAGCAACCTACCTTATAGAAAAGAAATGCCAACATCAGGATTGCACTATTTTTACACCTAGTTTTTATGAAAGTATGATAAATATATTATGAAGTGCTGATAAGAAGACTTCTTATCCACATATAAAAACGGAAGTGGTATATGAACATTTAATGAAAAACAGTGAATATGTTCCAAATATTAAAAAAAAAACTAATTTGGGAACATGTAAATAATAAGTATATAAAAAATAAAAGTAGAAAAATTTTGTTTAAGTATGTTCATTAATTATTAAGTACAAATGATAGGCTAGCCATGATGAAAATAAAAGATGGTAAGGAATGCGGTTGTGGATGCATAGAAACAAATATGCATATGGTATATTTCTGTCCTTTGGTTAAGAATTTGTTGAATTGCTTAGAAAATGTTGTAAATTAAAAACTAATAGCAGGTTAAGGATTTTAAAACTAGATTTTGAAGCAAACTCAAAAAAGGATGAAAATACAGCAATGGTAACAATAGCAGATTTTATGTCAAGTATATGGATGGCAAGATATTTGGGAATACTGACCAGCAAATTATTAAATGTATAAAGAATAGACTGTTAAATATATTTAACGTAAATATTATAGGATTTAAGTCTAATGTTAACAAAATTTTCACGAATCAGTATCTTTCTAATTTAAAAACATATTTAGATAAATAATAAATTGTAATATTTTTATATTATACATAGATCTTATAATGTACATACAAAATTGTAAAATATAATCTTGTAAAGTAATATTTCTTAATAAAAGAAAAAAAAAGTATAATATTTAACATAAATATTATAGGATTTAAGTCTAATGTTAACAAAATTTTCACGAATCAGTATCTTTTCTAGTTTTAAAAACATTATTTAAGATAAGTAATAAATTGTAATAATTTTTATATTATACATGGATCTTATAATGTACATACAAAATTGTAAAATATAATCTTGTAAAGTAATATTTCTTAATAAAAGAAAAAAAAAGTATTGAGGTTCACCTAAAAAAAAAAATAAATAAAAAATCTACCTAGGGAGATGCCATAACACGCTGCACGCACGCCGCACGCCCCGCAACGTGTGCGCACCATTTATTAATCATGTATGAAGGCGCCATAAGGGCACCTCACGTGCAATGCACTGCGCCGGGTGCGGTGTGGCACGGCACTGTGTGGGTTCTTACCTCTTTTGTTGCGGGGCCGCGCCACACCGCATGTGGCTTCGTGCGACTTCATCAACCCGCTAGACGCCGTGCAAAAATTTGAAATGATTTAAAATCCGGGCGGCGTAGCGCGGCTTTAACGGTCTTTGCCTGCCCCCGCCAGCAAGGTGGCGCGCTTTTGGTGCATTTATAGTGCGGTTTGTAACGGTTTCTTGCGGTCCCACGCCGTAACAGCCAGTACCACGAAAGTGCGTAGGTGTAAACCAGCCTTAAACAGGAATAAAAGCTCAGTCTCTCTCTCTCTCTCTCTCTCTCTCTCTCTGTTCACTGTATGCATTTCTTTCGTTACCGATCCTCATACTCTCTCTCTCTCCCTCTCTCTCTCTCTCTCTCTCTCTCTCTCTCTCTCTTCTCTTTTCTTGTCTCTTTGTCCAAATATATTCCATTCATTATTGCATTTCCTTGCCTGATTACAGTAATTTCTCTCCTCCTCCCATTCGAACCATTCTAACTATGTACTGTACTGATTGTTTGAACGTGGGCCATCTTTCAGGGCAAGACGGGCATGATCGCTTCAAGCCAGGTTTGGCGGGGCGACGCTGGTTTTGTCGCTGGCTGTACAATATTAAAAAGCTTTGTTTTTCTGATTGCTATTATCATATAATAATGTAAAATAATATTAGTTTGTAAATATCTGGTTAGATTTCATAAGAACTTAATAATGTAATATATATGGGAGTTTACGTCATTCTGGGCAGTCATGTGGTCATTCGTCTATTTGTATTAAAAATGAATATATCTGTTCTTATTGTTCGAGCGATTAATCAAGTAAGCACTTTGTGTGTGTTGGGTGGAGGGGGCGAGTATTACGACATTTTACATCATCCTGCAGAGAGACCCCGTAGGTTTCTATGAACATACACCGTTCTGTCTTAAATCACGGGGGTGGCTGGAAACTTGCCCAAAAGCGCGCGAGTTACATCATCTAGCTTGTGAACACGTCCTGTTATAAGGAGTTACAAGAATGAAGATGTCTCAAAGACTTGTTAGTCCATCCGAGGGGACATCGGTGTGCTCCCTTATCTCTAGGAGTAGATTTTGCTGTTCATTCACAGTGCCCCAGTGATTTTGTCTAGTTTTTTTTTTTAAACTCTTCCATACTGTTGCTGTGTCCAACCTCTGGTGATAGTTTTCCATGTGTCACATAGCTTGTATGTAAAGAAGTTTCCATTCAGTATTTCTTGTCTGGTTTTCGTTTAACGTAAATATGTTACTGTTTACTTATGGTGTGCCTTTCAGTATTATGAATGTTTCTGTTAGTTCTCGTGATCGTCGTGTTTCTAAGCCATATTTGCCAGATAGATGGAATTAACTTTGTGGCTCTTGCTTGTACCCCTTCTAATCTATTTATGTCCTTTCTTAGAGTTGATGACCAAAACTTTAAAGCATATTCAAGATGAGGTCTAATTATTGATGTGTAGAACGGCAGCACCGTTTCCTTCTTTCTGTATTTGAACTGCCTCTGTATGTATCCCGCTAGTTTCTATGCCTTCTTTTCAGATCTTATGCATTGTTTTGTGGATTTCAAAACCTTGGTAATAACACTAAAGTCCCCTTCTTGTTCTACGCTATTTATGTCATCATTCCCAAGCAGCATGTAGATGGCATGAGGTTTGTTTGTTCCTATTTGTAACACTTTACGCTTATCCAAGCTAAAAGGCATTTGCCATCTTTTTGCCCACTCTTCTATTATCATTAGATAATTTCTTGAACTTTCCACTGTTAGAACCCAAAGCGATTTTGATACATACCCAATTCGTTTTGTATCAGTAATGATGATATCCAGTAATGCTAGAATGTTCTATACGGATTTGTGTTTGACTAGAAAAAGTAAATTTGACATCCTTATTCCAAAGGCCTTTTCTGTCGGCTCTCTCTCTCTCTCTCTCTCTCTCTCTCTCTCTCTCTCTCTTAGGATCCAGTTTTGTGTAATTTTAAAGTAACTTAAATTGTTGTTCGTGATCACTTGTAAAATTTATAAAGACACTAATAACTAGTGTGTATCCAGTAACGGCTCCTACATATATAGAAAAATGTGTATTTTCTGAAGAGTAGCTGCAGCTTGTGGAAAATATAATTTTTTTACCATTCATTCCATGGGATACTTTAATTTTTTATACATTGTTCAATTTGATTTGTTGTGGGAGAGGGGGTGGTTTGGCAGTTTAGATCAATTCATCTGTTGTGAACATTTATGTTTATAAAACTGATCAGTTAAGTTAATTTTTTTTTATGTTTTGTGTCATTGTATATTGTATATCATTTCAATTATTTGTTTAATTTTCTTTCACATAGGAAAATTTTTGATGATGTAATTTTTTTCGCAACACTGTAAATTCAAAATGTTAATATTAAATGTTTATATTTAAAGTTTTTACAGTAGTACTTCATTAACTGACCCCCAGTGATACAATTATCTTTAAATGAATCATAGCAATATGTTTTGTTCCTTCGGTTTTTTGTTTAAATGTTGATACCTTACATTGCTAATAACCTTTTTAAGAAATCACTGATACCTTTAGAGTATTCGGTCTGATTTTTTATGACAGATTAAGTTTCAGTCTGTGTGTCAGGTAAATTTTGAAGTCTATGATTAGTAAGTGTAATAACCAGGTATGTAGAAAGATTAGTGTCCGTCAATCAAGCAAAGATTTAGATGTACGAAATAGGTAGCATATGTATTCAGTTAGAAAAGCCCAGACTTCAAGTGCACTATTTATCCATCTGAGCAGAAAATCTCATTGTATAAATTGGGGCGATATCTCTGTAATTGCTAGGTATAGTGATTATATTTCAAGAAATTTACTGGAATAAGCAATTATACAAATCACTGATAAAAAAACCTAATTCTTAATCTGGGATTGCACCATTTGGACCCATACAGTTGTAAAATATTCGTGAAGGACCTTAAAATAAATGAATTAACTACTAAATAATTAATCCCACATGTTTTTAGCTATTATTTTTTCCTCTCTTTATCTCATGCACGCTATATTTATATCTTATGTTCGTTTCTTACTCATTGCTTAAGCACTTTTGGAAATTTCATGCTACTAATACAAAGTGTATTGTTTTTCGAGTTAAATTGTCTTTGACCAGTGTGTTTGACCATACTGCTCTTAAATCCTTAATCTAGCCTTTAGGATTTTGCTAAATTTGTACTGTCCTGTCGTTTATGCATAACTCTGAAATGCATTGAACAAATTCAACCAAATTTGGTATACAAGGTACTATCTTGAAAAGAATACTGTAGATGTAAGACAACACTAGCACCAAAAGGGTTGGGGTGGAAGGGCTTCCCTGAAACAGGGCTGGTTCTGTCCAGAAACTTAGTAACTAAATAAACTCTATGAATTTATCATACCTTATTTCAGTATATATATGAATTAATATCTGGAAAATAATATTGAGGCTGTAAGACATCACTGGCACCAAATTGGGTGTGGTTGGAAGGGGTTGACATATATAATTAACTGAAAACTACAGATATTGTCTCATCTATAGCTTTTGAGGTCGCTGAGATGAATGGTGACACTTGCGATGCCCTTTATGCCCAAGGTCAGCCATGATGGGAAAGAGGGATAAGAAGGGGTGACATATAAAATGTCAAAAATGCTGAGATTTGGAGTGTCACTATTCATCTCAGCAACCTTGAAAACTATAGATTAGACACTATTATCTGTTATTTTCAGTTATTTTTACATGTCATCCTCCTCTCATCCCTTCTCAACCAACCCCCTTCTTATCTGGGCTGAACTTGGAAGGGACAATGGGAGTGTCAATATTCATCTCAACAACCTGGAAAACTATGGATTAGACACTGATGTCTGTAAGTTTTTTTTACTTGCCACCCCTTCTCACCCCATTTCTATTACTGATGATCATGGACTTAAAGGGCATTGGGACTGTCACTATTCACCTTAGAGACCTCAAAAATTATTGTTGAGACACTAATATGGGTCAATATAGATTATTTCACATGTCAACCCCTTCCCACCCTTTTTACCCACCCTTCCTTGCTGGGGTTAACTTGAACTTGAGGGCATCAAGAGTGTCACTGTTCATCTCAGCAACCCGCAAACTATGGATTTGGTGCTAATATTTCAAGTTTTCAGTTATTTTTACATGTCACCACCTTCCCCACAAGTTCTCACCCATCTTCCTACTGGAGCTGAATTTAAACTAATAGGACATTGAGGGGGGTTGGCGGTGTCAATATTTATCTCAGAAACTTCAAAGCTAAGGATTAGACACTTATATCTGACTTTTTTTTCCACGTGTCATCAACTTCCCACCCCTTCTCACCATCTTTCCTATCAGTGCTGAATTTGGACTTGAATTGCATCAGGAGGGCCACCATTAATTTCAGCGACCTAAGAAACTAGAGATAAGATGCTAATAACTATAGCTTTTGATTTTTTTTACATCTCACCACCTTCCCACCTCTTTTCACACCACATTCCTATTGGGGCTGAACTTAGACTTAAAGGATATTGGGAGTGTCACTATTCAACTGAGCAATCTAAAAAACTATGGATTAGACACTAATATCTGTAGTTTTTGGTTATTTGTTCATGTCACTACCTCTCCAACTATTCTCATCCCCTTCCTATTAGGGCCGAATTTGGACTTGAAGGGCACTGGGTGTGTCACCGTTCATCTCAGCGACCTTGATAACTTTGGATTAGACAATAACATCTGTAGCTTTCGGTTATATTTACATATCACTACCTTCCCCACCCATTCTCACTGCCCTTTCTATTGGAGATGAATTTAAGCTAATAGGACATCAGAAACCACAAAAACTATGGATTAGACACTAATATCTGATGTTTTCAGTTATTTTCACATGTCGCCAGCTTCCCACCCCTTTTTACCATCATTTCTTTCAGGGATGAACTTGGACTTAAAGGGCATCAGGAGTGTCACTATTCATATCAACGACCTCGAAAACTAAAGATTAGACATTAATAACAGCTTTATATTATTTTTACACGTCACCACATTCCCACCACGTCTTGCTCAACATTTATATTGTGGCTGAACTTAGACTTAGGGAAGGGAGCGTTACTATTCAAATGAGGAACTTCGAAAGGTAGAATTACAGTTTCGGCCTAATTCACATTTCTGTTATAAAAATATATTTTCCCTAGCTTACAGTGTGTTTTCAACGAATTTGACCTTAATTTCTGCCACAAATTATCAGATTTAGAGATACAGGGGCCCCCTTAATAACTAAAATAATGGGGTTCCACAGTGGGAAATTGAGGTTTTTGGGTGGGGGAATACAGAAAAAGAGTAAAATAAGAGAAGCCCTCTAATCTAAACACACCCACCTAACCTAACCTAAGGGAAAATGTATAAAATAAGAGAAGCTGTCTGACCTAAACACACCCACCTAACCTAACCTATGAGAAAATGTGCAAAATAAGAGAAGCTGTTTAAATTAAACACACCCACCTAACCTAACCTAGGGTTTGGGCACTCCTTACTTAGCCCCCGTCCCATTATCTCACTTACGACTGTGGAAAACTCCTTTAGAAAGCAAATACATATTTTGGTTAACCACTTCCCTTACCTTAAATAGAGGAAACACTGAATTTTCATGCAGAAACCTATTCTCTGCTTCTGAAGTTTCATTGTAATGTCCATGAAAATGTCCAATAACCTCAAAATACATAAAATAGCTACTGTACGTCTGAACAACGGAATCCAAGGCAGTCAACTGATGTGCACTTTTTAGCAGGAAGGATGATTTCCAAAATTGCAGTTAATTGGATAATCTTGAAACAAAGCAATCAATCAGGTTTCAGCAATTTTACCGTACCCATAATTCATAACCAAAAACAAAGGATGATCAAGCATTTTTACCAACAATACATTGACAAAAAACAAAATACTATCGGAAGAAAGACTAACATGGCAGCATAAACATATCTTTGGGATAACAGTAAGGAACAATATTTATCACCAAAAATCTCTGTAACCCTTTGTTTGCGGAAGGTTCGAGTAAGTTATTCATATGAATCATCTCAAAAATATATGTAAGCAAGTATAAAAAATTATACATAAGAATTTGACCGAAACTGTATTAATACTCCTTAAAAACTAATAATTAGATGCAAATATCTGTAGTTTCTACCCCTTCTCGCCCACGACCTGGCACGGCTGAACTTGGACTTGAAGTGTGTTTGGAGTGTCACCATTCATCTCCGTGACCTCCTTAACTTTGGAGTAGAAAATAATATCGGTAGTTTCGTTTATATTTACATGGTACCACCTCCCCACCCTTTCTCATCCCCTTCCTTCCTATGGGCGATTTTCTTTGACCAAAAGGGAAATGGGAATGTTACTATTCATCTCATTGAAGTAGAAAGATATGGATTAGAATTTAATATATGTAGTTTTCGGTTAATTTTTACATGTCACCACCTTCCCACTCCTCACATCCCTCCCTTTCTGGTGGGGTTGAGGTTATATTTAAAGACCATTTGGAATGTCAGCATTCATCCCAGCCACTTCGAAAATTATGGAATAGACACTAATATCTATCGTTTTTAGTTATTCTTACATTTCACGCTTTCTCACCACCACCTACATCAAGCCCCCACCGCCCCCCTTCTCTATGGTGCCAGTGATGTATTACACAAACAGTATTCATTCCCAGATGTTAAGACATATGCAAACCAAGTTTGGATGAAATTGCTCATTATATTTCTAATGTGTATGTGGCACAGAAATATAAACATACATCTTTCTATATATATATATATATATATATATATATATATATATATATATTATATATATATATATATACTATATATACATTTACAATTTTCAGAATGTTTTCAGCAGGGCCCACATTTGGCCATTTATGACGTCACTGGAGCCCCTCTGTAACATTTATGCAAGTGTATTTGCTAATGAACCAAAAACATTTATGCAAGTGTATTTGCTCAGTTCATTATAATTATATATATATATATATATATATATATATTATAATATATATATATATATATATATACATATGTATATACATATATATACATACACATATATATATATATATATATATATATATATATATATATATATATATATATATATATATATATATATACATACATACATATATACATATATATATATATATATATAATATATAGATTATTATATATAATATATATATATATATATATATATATATATATATATATATATATATATATGTTTATGTAGTATATATTATATATTTATAATATTATATATATGTATATATATATGTATAATAGGTATATATATATATATCTAATATATATATTAGTATATATATATATATATATATTTATAATATAAATATATATATCATATATATATATATATATATATAGATATATAGAGATATATATTAGCGATATATATATAATATAATATATAATATTATATATATCTATTATATATTATATTATATATATAGATATATTATAATTATTATATCAGTATAGATATCAGATATAATATATATATATTATATATATATATAATTGACTTGGTAAAAAAAAATTGTTTTCTGAGAAACAACAGAGTTTTCCATCTAATAAAAGGAGCCCATAAAAAACACCAAAATAGAGAAAAAGTACTATATTTCAGAGACTGCTGTCCTCCCTCTTCAGGTAGATGAATGAGAAAAGTTCACAGAAAAGGTGGTATTTATACCAAGAGGTCCATCCACAAACAAGCCATTTTAAGTCAACGCCCCGCTGATAATCTTCCTCTAATCTTCTTAAGGGTTGGTTGAATGAAGACGTTGTCGATCGTGTCCGAAATCCATCCTCCTTTTGAGATGTTCATTACCTGCCTCTCTTTTATTAAGGCCGATTCCATCATTTGACTCTTGTACCGGCAGTTGCTGCTATAAATTACACGTGACAAATTCCAGTTTATTCTATGGTTATGTTCATTTATATGGTTGAAGATAGCCGAGTTCTGTTGTCCATACCTAACTGACCGTTTGTGTTGTATTAATCTCTGGGGAAGGGATTTACCTGTAAATCCGATGTAAGATTGGTCACAGTCCTGGCATGGGATTTCGTATACCCCAGAGTCCTTTGGAGATGTCTTTTGTTGGACGTTAATCAGGGATTTGGCTAAGGTGTTTGGGTAAGTAAATACAAAAGGGTTCGATTTTCCGAGGGGGTTGGTTATTCTCTTAATCGTGTCCAGGTGGGGAATTATTATTTTATTGTTGGGTGTATCTCTGGTCTTGTCTTTAGGGGGTCGGTAGAAAATTACGTTAGCTTTGTGAATTGCTTTCTCAATTATATGGTCAGGATATTTTAAAGACGAAAGTTGCTTGCGAATTAGTTCAAATTCTTTTTCCAGGAATTCATAGGAACAAATTCGTAAGGCTCTTAAGAACAAGTTACTAGCTACACCTATTTTGATAGAAATGTCATGATAGCTAAAGTAGTGAATGTATGAAAGTGAGAACGTTGGTTTTCTGTATATGGTAAATTTGTATTCTGTCGTATCTCTGATTATTAAAACATCAAGAAAAGGAATTTTGTTGTCTGTTTTCCCATTCAACTTTAAATTTGATGCTGGGCACTAATGTGTTTAATTTCGAGAGGAATTCATTGAAATTGCCCACCTATTATCCCAAAATGTTAGGATATCATCCACGTATCTCATCCACAGCATGTTTTTGGGTTTTATTGCATTTATTACTGTAGTTTCAAAGTATTCCATGTACAGATTGGCTAGAACAGGACTTAAAGGACTACCCATACTACACCCGAATTTTTGCTTGTAGAATGATTCCCCGAATGAAAATACGTTATTAGATGCACATAATTCAACTAGCTTTATTATTTTGTCAAGCGCCAATGGGAAATGATCTGAATAGGGGGATAATTTTACCCTTAAAAATTGAAGAACGTCCTGTACTGGTACTTTAGTGAACAAGGAATCTACATCAAGGCTTAAAAGTTTTATGTTGTGAAGTGGTATATGTGCTTCTCTGAATTTGTGACAAAAATCTTCCGAATGTTTAATGTGACTGGGAGAAAAAGTGCCTAAAAAAGGGGAAAGGAGGCCAGCTAACCATTTAGAAATTTTGTAATTGAAAGCACCGGCACATGAAACGATGGGTCTGAATGGAAGATTGTCTTTGTGAGTTTTGGGAAGGCCATAAAAATAGGGTAATTTAGGATTTAATTACTTTAAATTTCTCTAATAGTTCAATACTCTTTTTGTCTTTGCCAATTAATCTTACTTTCCGAAAAAATTCTGTGGGAACGTTTTGGAGGGGGGGGATTTTTCGTCAGTTTTTCGTATGTGTTTGTGTCGCTAAGGAGCTGGTTGATTTTGTCAAGGTAGAAGTCTTTGTCCATTATTACGATTTTGCCGTCTTTGTCGGATCTACTTATTATTACATCTAACTTTTTTAGCGAGATGGATGGCTATCATGAATCTGCGGGGAACAGGATATTTCTTATGTAAGTCAGTTTAAAGCATTTAGTAACACTCCTTTTAAACATATCTCTTCACGGTTGTAGTTTTTATCAGATATGAATTTATCAAAGCCACTATGAAGTCTAGGTTGTTTTGCGGTCTGGCATAAGGGCAAAGGATAAGCCTAAATTTAAAACTAAATGTTGATTTACTAGTAAGTGTTGGATAAGTTTAAAACTTTGTCTTGTTGCTCAAGATTATTCCATGCACTATTGTCTATTAGGTTATTTAACTTGCGTAGAAGTCTGTTGGAATGAGTCACGCTATTATAGGCAGCAATGTCGGAACAGAATGAAATCAGATACCTGTATATGTGGTCCGTAGTGAGGAGGCGAAGATTAGACTGGGTTCCATATATCACTCTGCGTAGTACGAAGATGTCGTTTTTCGTATCGGTGATTCTTTCCTCCAGGAAAATCTTGTGTGAGAGAGGGAGGGGTCCGATTGCAGAGTCCATCTCCCGAATCCGTACATTTTTGGTAGTACTTGTTCTTTGAGGCATTCTTCTCTAAAAAGTGTTTTTGGTTTTTTTTCAAGCCGGTGTAGTCTGATCAGTTCTTTTTCAAACTTGCGAAAAATTGGCTTGACTTCTGGAAGTGAGTGAAGAATCCTGGAAAGGCGGTTGAATTCCATAATGGGCTGAAAATGAAAATGACTGGTAAAAATGTTCTGTACACGAACATTTTTACCAGTCATTTTCAGCCCATTATGGAATTCAACCGCCTTTCCAGGATTCTTCACTCACTTCCAGAAGTCAAGCCAATTTTTCGCAAGTTTGAAAAAGAACTGATCAGACTACACCGCTGAAAAACCAAAAACACTTTTAGAAGAATGCCTCAAAGAACAAGTACTACCAAAAATGTACGGATTCGGGAGATGGACTCTGCAATCGGACCCCTTCCCTCTCTCACACAAGATTTTCCTGGAGGAAAGAATCACCGATACGAAAAAACGACATCTTCGTACTACGCAGAGTGATATATGGAACCCAGTCTAATCTTCGCCTCCTCACTACGGACCACATATACAGGTATCTGATTTCATTCTGTTCCGACATTGCTGCCTATAATAGCGTGACTCATTTTTCCAACAGACTTCTACGCAAGTTAAATAACCTAATAGACAATAGTGCATGGAATAATCTTGAGCAACAAGACAAAGTTTTAAACTTATCCAACACCCCCCTTACTGTAAATCAACATTTAGTTTTAAATTTAGGCTTATCCTTTGCCCTTATGCCAGACCGCAAAAACAACCTAGACTTCATAGTGGCTTTTGATAAATTCATATCTGATAAAAACTACAACCGTGAAGAGATATGTTTAAAAGGAGTGTTACTAAATGCTTTAACTGACTTACATAAGAAATATCCTGTTCCCCGCAGATTCATGATAGCCATCCACTCGCTAAAAAAGTTAGATGTTATAATAAGTAGATCCGACAAAGACGGCAAAATCGTAATAATGGACAAAGACTTCTACCTTGACAAAATCAACCAGCTCCTTAGCGACACAAACACATACGAAAAACTGACGAAAAATCCCCTCCAAAAACGTTCCCACAGAATTTTTTCGGAAAGTAAGATTAATTGGCAAAGACAAAAAGAGTATTGAACTATTAGAGAAATTTAAAGTAATTAATCCTAAATTACCCTATTTTTATGCCTTCCCAAAACTCACAAAGACAATCTTCCATTCAGACCCATCGTTTCATGTGCCGGTGCTTTCAATTACAAAATTTCTAAATGGTTAGCTGGCCTCCTTTCCCCTTTTTTTTATGGCACTTTTTCTCCCAGTCACATTAAACATTCGGAACGATTTTTTTTGTCACAAATTCAGAGAAGCACATATACCACTTCACAACATAAAACTTTTAAGCCTTGATGTAGATTCCTTGTTCACTAAAGTACCAGTACAGGACGTCTTCTTCAATTTTTAAGGGTAAAAGTTATACCCCTATTCAGATCATTTCCCATTGGCGCTTGACAAAATAATAAAGCTAGTTGAATTATGTGCATCTAATAACGTATTTTCATTCGGGGAATCATTCTACAAGCAAAAAATTCGGGTGTAGTATGGGTAGTCCTTTAAGTCCTGTTCTAGCCAATCTGTACATGGAATACTTTGAAACTACAGTAATAAATGCAATAAAACCCAAAAACATGCTGTGGATGAGATACGTGGATGATATCCTAACATTTTGGGATAATAGGTGGGGCAATTTCAATGAATTCCTCTCGAAATTAAACACATTAGTGCCCAGCATCAAATTTAAAGTTGAATGGGAAACAGACAACAAAATTCCTTTTCTTGATGTTTTAATAATCAGAGATACGACAGAATACAAATTTACCATATACAGAAAACCAAACGTTCTCACTTTCATACATTCACTACTTTAGCTATCATGACATTTCTATCAAAATAGGTGTAGCTAGTAACTTGTTCTTAAGAGCCTTACGAATTTGTTCCCTAGAATTCCTGGAAAAAGAATTTGAACTAATTCGCAAGCAACTTTCGTCTTTAAAATATCCTGACCATATAATTGAGAAAGCAATTCACAAAGCTAACGTAATTTTCTACCGACCCCCTAAAGACAAGACCAGAGATACACCCAACAATAAAATAATAATTCCCCACCTGGACACGATTAAGAGAATAACTAACCCCCTCGGAAAATCGAACCCTTTTGTATTTACTTACCCAAACACCTTAGCCAAATCCCTGAATTAACGTCCAACAAAAGACATCTCCAAAGGACTCTGGGGTATACGAAATCCCATGCCAGGACTGTGACCAATCTTACATCGGATTTACAGGTAAATCCCTTCCCCAGAGATTAATACAACACAAACGGTCAGTTAGGTATGGACAACAGAACTCGGCTATCTTCAACCATATAAATGAACATAACCAGAGAATAAACTGGAAGTTTGTCACGTGTAATTTATAGCAGCAACTGCCGGTACAAGAGTCAAATGATGGAATCGGCCTTAATAAAAGAGAGGCAGGTATGAACATCTCAAAAGGAGGATGGATTTCGGACACGATCGACAACGTCTTCATTCAACCAACCCTTAAGAAGATTAGAGGAAGATTATCAGCGGGGTGGGGTGACTTAAAATGGCTTGTTTGTGGATGGACCTCTTGGTATAAATACCACCTTTTCTGTGAACTTTTCTCATTCATCTACCTGAAGAGGGAGACAGCAGTCTCTGAAATATAGTACTTTTTCTCTATTTTGGTGTTTTTATGGGCTCCTTTTTTATTAGATATATATATATATATATATATACTATATATATATATATATATATATATATATATATATATATAGACATATATATTTACACA
>NC_061087.1:68444745-68469745 GCF_015104395.2 Macrobrachium nipponense | reverse complement strand
TGTCATGACTGGTACTTCTAGGCTGAATAATTTCTTTCGAAATATGTGATCTCTACTCAATTTTCTTATCTCAAAGTCTATGTAAGATAGACCAACCCGTGTTTTAAAACGTCTAATTTTGGGGTAATTCTATAACTGTAGCCGTGCACACTTTATAGATTAAATATTGATCAAGATTCCGTTTTTATGAAAATTATATACTCTTTCTTCAACAATTTTTTTGGCAGCTGAAGTAGGATTATTCTCTTCGTATTAAAATTTTCTATAATTATTTACCGTTAACCACATACCTGCGATCTATGTGGAAGAGATCAAGTAAGACGCCCAGTAGCCTCTAACTTTTAAATTGCATTACATTTCTTAGATGTGTTTATCACTACAACACGTACAGTCTACAAGCTTAGAAAAAAAATGCCCGTAAAAGGTAATGGAAAAACAATGGGTTTAAAAAGTTCTTAAACTGACTGAAGATTAACAACCAGCGATCATGCTGATATTGATCTGATACTTTGAGATACCAAAGGACACGATAACCAAGATTAAACACATTTTTATAATAAGAAATCCGATGGCATTTGCTCAAAAGCAAATTATCTTTTGCAAAGAAAGGGAAGTTAAATAAAGTCCAGATTACTTATTTTATATCAAACAGATCGGGGAAAGTCTAGAATATAGACCATGAAACACTCTCTGGCTGACATATTGCTAACTACCTGCAATTACCTGACTTTTACGCATTCATCTAAAAATAACTTTATATTTCTTATGTATGATTAATATGAGAAGATGTCTTTAATAATATATATTTTTGCGCGTACTTATATTTATAAGGATTATAAAATACAATGATATTCCAATAAATTCATTTTACTTTGTGACTCTTTTCAGGATGGAATTGTAGAGAACAATCGGAGGTCTAATTCATGCTATAAGTAAAATGTAGTTTATTCTGTCAACATGAATTAATGATGGATTATATTTTTTTCAGGGAGGGAAAAATCATAAGTATTTGGACACTGAATTAGGTGTGAGCCTAAATAACCATTATGGGATTAAACCTCTAAAATGAGTTACATAATTCAACTGTTCCAAACAACGACGGTAATAGAAATTAGTTCAGATTGTCAGAGGATTAAGTCCGTATTATATCGCCGGTCATTTAAGAAAGTGATCAGCATATTTGAACTTTTGAAAAATTATCTAGCCTTATAACTGATAACTGAAATATAATCTAACCAGTTTGTGAAACAAATCATGTATCATAAGGCAGTAGAACACAGTAGCCTTAATATAAATTATACGAATATGAAAACGTCGTTAATGAAAAATATTACCTACAAAATTGTTCTGTTCCTCATGTCCATCATAATGTTTTTCTTTTTTTTAAAGTTTATTTTTTTTACTTGAGTAATCCTCTTTCATTGCAAAATTATTATTTTATACATTTCCTTTACAACCTTCGTCAGAGATTAAGCCTTTTGTGAACAAAGACTATAAATGGAAAAAAAATGACACTTCTCCTCTACTGAATATAGACTGAAAAGAAAGAATTTGATTGAAGATCGTTTTCATCTTAACACTTTTTTTTTTTGGATACGGAACCAAATCCCTTAGGTATTTCGCTTTTTAAACATTTCCTAAACACCTTCCCAAAAACATATCATCAAAAGAACGAAGTTTATTATAAGAATACATTAAATTTGTTGTTAATTTATATGAACACTAACAGTTACATGTTTTAGAAATTACTTTTAATTCAGTTTTGTTGCTCTGAAAAGTTGCGATAAAAACAAGGTCGTTTAAAAAAATCAATCCTTTTTTAGCACTCTGTGTATATACATTATATGAACATGTGGATAAATAAAGAAATAAACAAGTATTACAACTAGTTTGTTTAACAAATTCAGTTTACCACTCTCTGTTCATTCTTTGATAGCATATCCAGAATATATTCTTGCAACCTTGTTTTAACAGGTTTCTTACCAGTAACCTACATTTATTAATAAGGCGTTGATACTTCATTCATTCTTCTGGGACACGCATACATAAATTCACCGATAGACACACGCACATCACATATATGTATGTAAGGATGATAATTGAATCACGAAAATTTGGAGCGTGATAAATATATAAATAAAGACAACAGCCACGGAGGACAGTGCAACGAAGGAGTTCTGCGAGTCCTTTCGAATCAATGTCCTATTTTTAGCTAAGCAAAGGAAATTGAGTCAAAAGGCCTCGCAGTACTCCTTTGTTTCACTTTCCCTTGTAGCTTTTCCCTTTATTTATATGTATGTATAAAAATATATACAAAGATACACACCTACAGACACACACACACGCACACACACAAACACACACACACACACACACACACATATATATAAAGTGAAAAGCTACGAGGGAAAGTGACTTTATTTCTAAGCCATTGACGAAGGACTGATACATAGTATTAAAAGTTACAACTATACATACTACAGAGACAGTACTGACGAACAGTATATATATAGTTGTGACTCCTAATACTATGTATCAGTTCTTCATCAATGGGTTGGAAATAAAGTCGAAACGGTCAGGACCTAAATCCCATCTCATTTTTCACCTGTGGATAATGTGTGATAAATGAGTCACGTGCTAAAGTTATTTTAATCAGATATATATATATATATATATATATATATATATATATATATATATATATATATATATATATATATATATATAAATATATATATACATATACATATATATATATATATATATATATATATATATATATATATATATATATGTGTGTGTGTGTGTGTGTGTGTGTGTGATGTGTGTGTGTGGTGTGTGGGCTGGTGTGTTTTTGTATGCAGATCTGTGCCTGTAAGCCTGCTTATAGGGTTATGGAAAGGGAGAAAGAGCAAGAGAAAGTGAATAAGGTAATCAAGATCTACAGAGGACAACGAAATTCTGCCCTGTACCTTCTTTATAGGCGTACTGCCTAGCCTATGGATTCATGACGTTTGAAGGAGCTATTATAGATGATTTTTTTTTATTCTCTCTTTATTCTATTACCGTCCAATACATAGTTTATATTTCCTTTCCTCTCTCCTTCAATATTGGGATTATTCCCGTTTTGATCTTGAAAGTGATTCCGTCTTTCTTCTTGAGGAATTTCATTTACTTCGTTAAGGTCAAATCCGGCTTTTATATTTCCTATACAATATTTTCCGCTACATTTTCATTTTCTTCTTGGTTTTCTTTGCCTTTGTCATTGTTGGCGTCACCTTCGTCATTCCCATTTCCATTATTATTGTCATTTTTGTGTCGTTCCTGGTTCACTTTCTCCTCTTCATCGATATCGTCATCTTCATAATCATAACTAGCATCATCATTTGAGTAATATATTTTTCACTTATAATCGTTAATATCACCATTAAAATTAGCATCTTTCTTTCATCCTCTGAGCTATTTCTAAAAGATCTGGATACTCTTAGACGTAATCGCTCTTGTTTTCGTCACCAGGTGGCTCTACTTTCCTGTCTGACCGCCTGGATGCTCTCCCACCTCCCTCGGTTTTCTTTGTCTATTAGCAGAGGAATAAATAAAAATAAAACAACTTGGTTTTATGATCTCTTATTTTGATCTTTTACTGCAATGGTCTTTTGTTTGGGCAAGGGGTAGGGCCATGTTGAGCCGACACAAGAAGTCAAATATTTTTCCTTTTGCTTATTTCGGAAATCGGATACTTTTTTTGTTGTCAATAAAAATCACTGGGAGGGAACCAATTACTATGAGAAAAGTTGACTAATTACTTGTGTTAGTTAGAAAGAAAAATAAAAAAAATTTTGTTTGTTTTGTCCCCAACTCAACAATGGGAAAAAAATGAGTACAGAACTTAAAAATGTGATCATATTGATAAAAATGAAATGCACTTAAAATCTGTAAAATAAATAAATATAAATAAATGAACCGTGTGAGACAGGAAAAATAATTATTATCAAAAGTCCACAGAGAGAGAGAGAGAGAGAGAGAGAGAGAGAGAGAGAGAGAGAGAGAGAGAGAGAGAGAGAGAGACTTGTTTAATTAGAGGACAAGACCAAAAATTTACTTAAGCCAGTACTCTCTTGTCATCTAAATAATATATAAACAAACTAATTAGTTCTGAACAAATTATTATAATGTCATCACTCTGAAAACATCACAACTAACACTAATTAGACTCAAGAAAAAGCTTCAATAGCAGTCGTACAATGATCTTCTCGGTAGCGGTATTCATCAGGTAGACGACAACAAAATTACACAATGGGAAGTGAAATAGATAAAAAAAGTATTTTCAACATTACTGTAGCTGCAACCTCATTTCGTTTTTAATAAATTGAAATGAATTTTTAAACATAAACATACTGGAGTTTCATGTCACATTCATCCAAATAAGAACGTAAATCTTAAAAAAAAAAAAAAAAAAAAAAAAACACACACACACACACACACGGACAATATATAAGTTGCTAATATTTTTTTTACAGTGAAAAATACATGTAAAACAAGGGAGAAAATATGTTTTCATCAATTTACATAATATAACTTGACAATTCCGGTGATATCTATTACCTCCTACCTACCTAGTTGAACTTATATGTTAATAGTATCTAATGATGCAAGAGAACAGCAGATGTATCATATTTAAAATACTTTTTTGTTTTCATATGGTTGATAGACAGATGTGGAGAGCAATGGCATTCTTTGAAATAATAGATATCAGGATCAACTATCAAAGTGAAAAAGTGAATGTTCTTTGTTAAGAGGAATCTACTGTCTCAGAGGTCACATTGACAAAACCTGAGTTTGCAGGGAAGATTCCTCGAACGATCTGTTCGTTTCTGCGTCTGTTTCTGTTGGCGGAACCAGCGAGAGGTAAGTGTTGTTTGAAATAAATTACTTTTCTGTTAAGGAAAATATAGCACCCAGAAAACCTGTCATTTTGGGAACCTCCGAAGTTACGAAATAAGTAATGAGTGAGTTACATGACCGTGACGTCATCTAAAGGCAGTGGTCCTATGAAAATGCTTGTTCGTTTGTGTAGGTGAGCTCCGAACTGGGCCAAAGGTTGTGCGCAAGTCTCAGCCAAACTCGGCTAGGAGCGGCATGTGTGGGACTGAGGCTGAATTCCTCGCATCGACTCGTTTTATCATCTGCAAAATACGGAGGGGGCAGCTCAAGAGAAAAAAAAAAAATATATATATATATATATATATATATATATATATATAATATATATATATATGTATATATATATATATATATATATATATATATATATATAGTATATATATATATATATATATATATATATATATATATATATATATATATATATATATATATATATATATATATATATATATATATATATATATATATATATATATATATATATATATATATATATATATATATATATATATATATATATATATATATATATATATATATATATATATATATATATTCTCTTGAGCTGCCCCCTCCGTATTTTGCAGATGATAAAACGAGTCGATGCGAGGAATTCAGCCTCAGTCCCACACATGCCGCTCCTAGCCGAGTTTGGCTGAGACTTGCGCACAACCTTTGGCCCAGTTCGGAGCTCACCTACGGGCTGCCTCCCTTGCTCACAGGCCTCTGTACCTCCACTTGGCCAGCCTTGGACCCTCACCTGATTCCCTTGGAGAAGTCCCTTCCTTCGCCTGCGCTTTTACAAAGCCATATCTCAGTAAGAAGGGTAAATTCCGGAGGTGTGGTGGCAGAAAAGTTAATTGTATAATATTTCCCTGTGTCGGTGCTTGTACGATTGCTCATTACCAACCACTCCTTCACTCCTCTACAGCTGTGCTCCCTTATCCTGGATGATACTTAGATTTAAGAGCTGTGATTCCCATGGTGTGGTTGTGTTCATATATCCCCTCCTTCTCGTTTCTGTAATGTTCGAGTAGTAATTAATTCTTTCTTTGTCCTCTGACGAATCTCTGAGAAAGTAAGTTTTATGTTAAGCTCATATCTAACCCCTCTGTGTATATCACAGGAGTTTATAAGACATCTGTGTTGCAGGTATATCTGCAGATCCCTACTCTGATGCAGAATTTTCCTATCCTTAGAAACTCTGGGAATATATATGTGCTGGAAATTGGCCTATGTGTTCACGATCATTTGTTCATTGCTCAAATCAATCCTTCCCAGTAAAGATGGTTGGGAAGGGCCATTAGCACCCTTGCTGGTGCACTGAATTAGCAAATTAACAGTAGATGTAAATATATCCCCTTGAATTTAATCTGACCCCCTGCTGACGTCTTGTTTTCTATTTGCGATCAAGCACTCAATTGGGCTTCTTCTTTGTCACAGTCAGAGTCAATAAGCCTGTTGCCAGCCCATCGCGTCTTAATTTACAAAAATTGTGTTAATCCGTTTGATTGTTGCTTTATGGAAGATATTATCTACTATATTGTCAGAGTCCAGGCTTCATTGGAAAAGTTGATTCTATTATGTTGATGTTTTATCATTGAAAATGCTACCATCTGACATTTGTATCGACAGCTGTTTTCGCATAAAATTTGGGATGTGTGATAATCCATGGTATGGTTCGTGATATTGACATGATGGAAAATTGCCAAGCTATGTTGTCCATATCTAACTGAGTGATTATGTTGAGTTAATCTCTCCAACAGAAATTTATTTGAATCCATAGTATGATCTATCACAATCCCTACAGGGGATTTCATAAACTCCTATGCCTTTAGAATCTGGTTTCTGCCGAACATTAATTAAGGATTTTGCAATGCATTTGGATAATTGAAGACAAAAGGATTTGGGTGACCTAATGTTTGTGGGATCTCTCGTAAATTATCCACATGACTGATTATGATTTTGTTTGTGATTTTTTCTTTTTCTTTGTTTTGTGGGTTTGCTTTATGCATGTGCTTGAGGTATAATAACAAGATATGTTGATTTCTGATTGTTTCATTTTCTTTCTTAAGAAAATCTGAGGAGCAAATTCCCAGGGCTCTAAGAAATAAGTAAATTGATATACTGAGTTTAACTGAAATGTCACGATAACTGTAAAAATATTTGTATGAAAGTGAGAATGTCACTTTCTAGAAGACACTGCATTTGTAATTGTTATTAGTTCTCATGATTAAGACATCTTAAAAGGGGATTTGGTTACTGTTTTTCCATTCTACTTTAAATTTCATGCTCATGACCAAGGAATTTAATTTTTGTACAAACACATAAAAATCGCCCCACTCTACAAAACAAAGCCAAATTAAATCTGCAGGTTTGATAGGGTTTACAATTACAATTTCGAAATACTCCATATATAAGTTTGCTAACACAGGACTGAGCGGACTCAACATACTCCAACCGAATTTTTGACGGTAAAAGTTATCGTCAAAGGAAAAGACGTTATTAGTGACACAGAGCTCTACAAGTTGCATTATTTTATTAAATTCTATGGGGAAGTGGTCAGCAAATATTTCAAGTTTATCTCTGAAGAACGTTAATACATCTTTTATGGATACCTTTGTGAATAGAGAGTCTACGTCTAGGCTGAGAAGTTTTGTTATGTACGAAGATATTTGTCGACCTAAATTTGTTGCAAAAGTCTTTCGTATGTTTTATATGACTAAGGGTAAAAGTTCCTAGAAAGACGGATAGTAACTCGGTTAACCATTTTGAAATTCTGTAGTTAAAAGCTCCAGCACACGAGATTATGGGTCCGAAGATGCATCTTTGTGAGTTTTAGGGAGGCCATAGAAGCATGGTAATTTGGGATTGATTGCTTGAATTTTTTTCCAAAATTTCTATATTTGTCTTACTTTTACCGATATTTCTGACTTTTTTGAAGAAATCTATTGGGACATTATGGCTCGGGTTTATTTGTTAATTTCCCATAGTAATTGTATCATTTAAAAGTTCACTGATCTTTTCTTGGTAGAAACTCTTGTCCTTTAACACAATGTTACCGTCCTTATCTGGTTTAGTGAGTATAACGTCTGGTTTGCTGAATGACTTTATACCCATCATAAATCTTTTTGGCAGGGGGTGTGTGTTGTTGTGTCTGATTAGGATGTTTAGAAGAATTCCCTTAAGACATATTTCGTCTTCCATGTAATTGTTGTTAGCAAGGATTTTATCAAATGTTACTAGGAAGTCGAGTTTATGCTTTTTATCAAATGACAAACCTAAGTTTAAGGCTTTGGATTGGTTATTAACTAAGGGGCACGTGGATAGATTCATAACTTTGTATTGTTGACCTAAACGGTTTCAAATACTATTTTAAATTAATGCGTTAAGTTTACGAACAAGCCTATTGAAACGAATAACACTACTGTGAGCAGCTGTATCGATACAAATGGGGGAATGGTAGTACTTATATGTGGGCTCTGAAGTGACGAGACAGAGGAAGTGTTGAGCTTCACTGATGGTTTTTCGGTGCCTGTAGATGCCGTCCTTTGTACTCTTGATCCTTTCTTCGAGGAACATCCTGTGAGATGGTGGAAAGGGATCCGATGTGCCATAACATTTATTCCATAAGGAATACGATCCAATATTATTATTCATTATTATTCAGCAGACGAAACCTATTCGTAAGCCTAGTTATAATCATTGTTTTATTTTTTTTTTTGTAAATTTGTGATGATGATAATTCTGTGAATGTTACATGGCATTTTCATTCAAATTTTCTTCTTATATGCATGAGAATAAGGCCATGAAATCATGAATCGACTTTGTTCAACGCCAGTAAAATATTCAACGGTGAAAAGAATCAGCAACGTTGTCAGCTTAAAAAAAAAAAAAAAAAAAAAAAAAAGAGAGAGAGAGAGAGAGAGAGAGAGAGAGAGAGAGAGAGAGAGAGAGAGAGAGAGAGTTCACAATAGTTTTGCAAAATCCGGTTCAACGCACAACTATTTTGAAATATAGTGCTCGTATCTTTCTAGTTCCAAGACAATAAAGCATAACTCCAAATTGTCCTCCATATCTACTAAATTCCATTTAAAAAACAATCTAAAAAAAAATCTTTTTTGTGTAAGCCAATTTCCGATTTTTTTCATCATAATAAAAAAAAAAAAAAAAAAAAAATGTAAAAAAGAAAAATCGTCATTTATATAGAAATCCTTCCGTCATCCGATCGACGCTTTATCCCTCATAGTATTTTTGCTGCGTCACTAGTATAAAGAAAAAAAGAAAAATCGCATCTGATATACATATCAACATATAGCTCCCACGCCCATTCGATGAATAAATGTAGGGATCGTTTGGCTACAAAGGAAAGCGAATGTATCTATTTCTAGATTTCTGTTATTGTTCTGATATTTATCAGTGTCTGACTTTGTCATATAATTTCCTACACTGAGTTTCGATTTAATATTAAGTGGCATTTAAAGACAATATATTTATTCTACAATAAATTATAAATACGAAAAGACACTTTTATGTGTATCTATTTATCTATCTTTCTATAAATCTATTCATGTTACTCTCAAGCACGTGGACTTTCATGTTGAATTGAATATGGGTGTTTGTTTTTATTTGTGCGTGTGTGTGTGTCTGTCTGTGTTCTCTGTGAGTAACAGAGAACTGGTATATATTACGGATAAGAGTAACAGCATACCAGTGATAGGAAATCTGAATATCAAAAAGAAAGGTGAAAATAACAGGAGTTTAGGTTGTTGATTGTCAGAATACAAGAACAATACTCGGGTATATCTAGAACCGATTATTATACAAGAACAAAGCAATCAGCGGAAAAAAAGGAAAAGTCTTCATCGCCTGAACTATCTTCTAGAGATTTCACCAAAGTAGAAGAGGCTTACCGGTGAATTCTGTTTCAGATATTTATAATTTGAATCGATATCCAACCCATTCTGCCATGTTAACCAAGTCGAACGTTTGCCACACGTGGCCATATTATGAATCTTTTTATCACATCACTGTGATTCATATACATACATGGAGCTACAAATGTCCTTCAATATCCAAGTTACTCCACGAATTAATATATTTTAATTTATATTAACCTAAGGAAAATTTTTTTAGTTGACAATGATTTTCTCCTCTTTTGGGTTCGAACCAGCGCCCCATGGACCAGGGAAAAATAAGGACTTCAGTGATGTTATCGATTTGGTCAACAAGTGAGGTATAAGGTGATGCCTATAACGACCTTACAAATCACTGTCGAACTCAGGTAATTTAATTAGAATCGATATCCGATCCCTCTCTGCTATGTTAACCAAGTCAAACGTTTGCTGCACGTAGCCATATTATGAATCTTCTTATCATATTACCGTGGTTCATATACATAAATTGAGCTACAAATGTCCTTTAATATCCAATTCGCTCTACCTCGGAATTAATATATTTTCATATATGTTAACCAAAGGCGAATTTTTTAGTTGATAATAATCTCCTCCTCTTGTGAGTTCGAACCAGCACCCAGCGGACTTAGAAGAAATTAGGGCTTCAGTGACGTTATTGATTCGTCAACAAGTAAGGTATAAGTTGATATCGATTCCAACCTTGCAAATCACTGTCGAACTCAGGTATTTGTAATTAGAATCGATATCCAACACCACCCCCTGGCATGTTAACCGAGTCGAAAGTTTGCGGCGCGTAGCCATATTATGAATATTTTTATCGCACCGCCATGATTCATATACATACATCGAGCTACAAATGTCCTGTGATATCTACTTCGCTCTACCTGGAGAATTTTTTAGTTGATAACAATTTCATCTCTCGTGAGTTCGAACCAACGCCCAGCGGACTAAGGAGAAATCAAGACTTCAGTGATGCTATCACTTTGGCCAACAAGTGAGGTAGTATAAGTTGGTACCAATTCCGACCTTACAAATCTTTGTCGAACTATGGTATTCGTAATTAGAATCGATATCCAAACCCTTCCGCCATGTTAATCAAGTCGAATGTTTACCACACATAGCTATGTTATGAATCTTTTTATCACATCACCACATACACACATCGAGCTACAAAAGTCATTAATATCCAATTTGCTCCACCCCAGAATTGATGTATTTTCATAATTGTTCAATGAGGAGAAATCAGGACTTCAGTGACGTTATTGATACAGTACAAGTGAGGTATAAGTTAATATCTATTCCGACCTGATAAATCACAGTTGAACCCAGGTCGAATGTTTGCTGAACGTAGCCATATTATGAATCTTTTAATCACATCACTGTGATTCATATACATACATCGAGCTACAAATGTCCTATAATATCCAATTCCCTCTACCTCGGAATTAATATATTTTCATATTTGTCAACCAAAGGGGAATTTTTTAGTTGATAATAATTTCCACCTCTTTTAGGTTCAAACCAGCGCTCAGTGGACTAAGGAGAAATTGGGACTTCAGTGATGTTATCAATTTGGCCAACAAGTGAGGTATAAGTTGACGCCGATTCCGACCTTACAAATCACTGTCGAACACAGGTATTTGTAATTAGAATCAATATCCAGCCCCCTCTGCTATGTTAACCAAATCGAACATATGCTGAACGCAGCCACACCTCTTAACATTAGGATAAAAGTTCTGGCGTAGCAGCGTTCCTGTCTCAACCTCGTTCATGAATTTTTTTATCACATCACTGTGATTCATATGCATACATGGAGCTACAATGTCCTTTAATATAAAATTTGCACCACCTAGGAATTAATATATTTCCATACATGTTAAACATACAGGAATTTTTTAGTATATAATGATTTCGCCTAGCAAACTGAGGAAAAATTAGGACTTCAGTAACGTTATCGATTCAGCCAACAAGTGAGGTAAAAGTTGATACAGATTCCGACCTTGCAAATCAGCATCGAACTCAGGTATTTGTAATTAGTATCGATATCAAACCCCCTCTGTCATGTTTACCAAGTTGAATGTTTGCCACACGTAGCCATATTATGAATCTTTTGATCACATCAACATGATTCATAGACATACAATCTAATTACAAATACCTGAGTTCGACTGTAATTTGTAAAGTCGGAATTTGTATCAACTTATACCTTACTTGTTGGCTGAATCGATAACTCACTGAAGTCCTGATTTCTCCTCGGTCCGCTAGGCGGTGGTCCGAACACAGGAGAGATTGAAATTATTATCAACAAAAAATTCCCTTTTGGTTAACATATATAAAAATATATTAATTCTGAGGTAGAGCGAATTGGGTATTAAAGGACATTTGTAGCTCGATGTATGTATGTGTATCGAGCTGTTGTGATAAAAAGATTCATAACATGGCTATGTGTGGCAGAGGGGGTTGGATATCAACGCTAATTACAAATGCCTGAGTTTGACAGTGACTTGTAAGGTCGGAATCTGTATCAACTTATACCTCACTTTTTGGCTGAATCGATAACTTCACTGAAGTCCTGATTTCTCCTCAGTCCGCTAGGTGCTGGTTCGAACCCAGGGGAGATAGAAATTATTATCAAATAAAAAATTCCCCTTCAGTTAACTTATATGAAAATGTATTAATTCCGAGTTAGAGCGAAGTGGAGGGTTAGTTTCAATAAGAAAAAGGATGTGACGATAATGGTTATATTATGAAACAATCAAGAGGGAAGCGTCGAAGTTAAGGATAAAAGTGGTATGTATTATACATGGACCTAGATAAATCTTACTATAGAATTAATAAAGTTAAAATGCTAAGCTTGCGGACCCTGGATGGTAAAGATAGCCCTTTTCTAAACATTAATATAGAGTTTTTGTTTGTTCGTGTAGTACGCACATGGAGTAGCTTAGTATAGAAAGGTATTCGAAAAGAGGGGGAGCGTTAGGTCTCCTTTTTATTTTATTTTTTTTTTGTGAGTGAGAGAAGCATGTCAAAGGGAATAATATATACATCCAAATAAGGGCCACGACTGAAAAGGAACATTAGATATATAAAAAAAATCGACGAGCGCAGAGAAGTTTCGAGTAAATTTTAACAATGTTATAAAGGATAAATTTTCGAAGAAACAACGGTTTATTGTGCACCTCTTGCAAGTCTTTTCAAGACTGTTTTAACAAAAGTTATTGAAGATCGCTCATCAGGAATTAGCTTATTCATACATTTTCATACTAGGTTGAGCAAATATTGTACCATTTTAAAAACAGGGAAGTCGAATGTATTGGCTGTTCTAACAGATAGATCTTTCCTCGTTTTACATGGAACAGTGTATAATCATATTTTACCAGTACACTCTTAGAATTCTGGCCAGGTACTCCTAAATATTTTAAAGTAAACATCGATATCGATATATTGCGTGGTGTTCAGTATGAATTAATTTTCAAGTACTGACAGGAATAGCAAACGTCCATCCGATGTCTAAAACTTGAATCCTAGCAAATCTTCAACATTCATTAGTAATCTATTGAAAATATTAAGCATTATCACTATGAAAAAAGATGTTGCCTAAGAGCCTAAGAAACAAAGTCATTGAGCTAATGCACGACGATGGCATGGGAGCTCACCCAGGAAGGGATGAGATAATTTGAGTAATATAAAGCACTTTCCATTGGAGAGGAATTCACAAAGATGTTAGTAATTATGTTAAGAGGTGCAACACATGCAACAGTTCCAAAGGGAGAACGGACAAGGAAGTACCTCTTGGGAAATATTCTATCCCACAGACTCCATTTGAAAGAGTAGCTTTAGATCTTATCACTAATCTTCATACCACGAGCAAAAAGGAATAAGAATATACTAGCGTGTATTGACGCGTTCACTAAAAAGGCTGAGTTGATACCACTAACTAGTAAAGAAACTATAGAATGAGCAATTATTCTCTTTGATAAGTTATTTTAAAGATATTCGTCCCCACAGCTTATTATCTCTGATAATGGGACAGAATTCAATAACTCATTAGTTCAAGAAATTTGTCATGCATTCAAAGTAGAAAAGGTGGCGATACAACCATATCACCAAGCTGGTAATGGCTTGGTAGAAATGAATAACAGAAAGGTTTTAGATCCATTAAGACATACAGTAGGGTAGGATACTGACTGGGAAGTCCATTTACCTTTAGTCCAGTTATCATTAAATACTAGGTACCATACAAGTACACAACCCATTCCCATAAATGCTATGATGGGATATGAGCCCACAATACCTCATGCTTGGCTGGATCAGCCAGTACAGCCCTATTACTCTGAAGATGTTGTGAAGATAAAAATTGAAAATTTTAAGGGGTCTATGCACTAAGTAGAGATACTTGTGTGGTAATGCGCCAGCACGAGAACAGAGGAGAAGAGGTGTTGGGGAGCCATCCGTTCTCCCTTTGTGACTGTTGCATATGTTGTTGCTCTTAACATAATTACTAACATCTTTGTGAATTCCTTTCCAATGGAAAGTGCTTTCTATTAGTCTAATTATCTCCTCCCTTCCTGGGTGAGCTCTCATGTCAACGTAGTACATACCTCAATGACTCAGTTTCTTAGGCTCTTAGCCACTATCCTTTTATGGAGCACACTTGAGATTGATCAAGTGGGATTTATTCATGACACATCCAAACTAATACGTCGTCTATATCGCTATACTCATCTACCTAATTCCACTAACTTTTGTTGGCTGAAATCTCTCTCGTTTCTCACATATTTGAAGATCTTTATGACTTCATCTCATGTGTTTCTCTTATGAAATTTTGCTGGGAAAGCTCCTCTGTATTCTTTTTATACATTTTTTGTCGTTGCATATTGTTTCATTTAGTTCTTCTTGTTTCACCTCTATATCATAGTCTTTGGCTGTCATAAACCAACAGGCTCTACATCCAGAAAAATTAGGGTTCTTAAGCATTTCGACTGCAGCTGAGTGTTTGGTAAACATCGTAATCTTATAGCATAATATGATATACCTGAAATGCCTTAAAGCGTCTATTATGGCTGGAGAATAAGTCTGTTACCAAGTAGTTTACTTCTGTAAGGTTTAGTTTCCCACTGTAATATGCTATAGCATGATCTTTATTATCTTTTCTTTGCATTAAGCACGCTCCTATACTGATGCGACTTACATCGGTACCTAAAAATAATTCTTTAAAAAAAGTCTGAGAAGCTAAGCGAATGCGTTAATCGTTCTCTCACTTCATCAGATGCTTCGTAGTGCCTTGTTGTCTACATGAATGATACGTGTTCCTTTAGCAACTCCATCAGCGGAGCGCGGATATGATTGCAAAGTTCTTTATATACTTGCGGCAAAAGCCTACTAAACCTAAAAATTACTCTACATCCTTCTTACGTTGAGGTTGTATTCCTTAATTGACTTAATCTTTAAGTCGTTTACTTCTACACCCCATTCCCTTTATGTATGTCCTAGGTAAACTATTTTCCTTTTAAGAAAACTGCACTTTTTTAGCTTTAGCTTGAGGGTGGCTTTTCTTAATCTACTTAGGGCTTCTCTTTCTAATTCTATGTGTTCATCTATTGCATCTGTTGCTATTACCAACTCATCTATGTAACAATGTACGTCCTTGCCTAATAAGTTGCCCAAAATGTTATCCATCATTAATATCTGCTGTTACTAGTGGAGAAAGCAGTCAAAGGTTTACTTTCCTCGTCGAGAGGGATTTGTTAGAATCCTTGCAACAAATATGTTGTTGTAAGATATTTCTTGAACCCTGTAGTGAAGATAAGATCTCGTATTAATGCCACTGGATAAGGATGATTTTCAGTTATTTTATTTAACTTTCTGAAATCAACAACTACTCTGTAGATTTTTTTCCTTTTGGGAGCTAGCAAAAGTGGAAAAGACCACGGGGGTTTCGATGGTTCAGTTATCACTTGACTATTCATTCTTTGTACTTTTCTTTCGATGATCGCTTTATGGGAATGTACTGCTCTATAGGCTGGTATGTAGATTGGCTTTTTTGTTTGGTGGAATGTGTATTCTATGCATTATTTCGCCTATATTACCCAATGTATCGCTGTCAATAGCGGCTATATCCTTATATTCGCATAGTAAGTCTATGAGTATCTTTCTAACAACATTTTCCTTAATATACTTTAAAGGAGATCCACTCTTAGCCGTTCTCAGTTTTCTGTCCTGAGCTGAATTTTCATTTTCTTTATTGATTACTGCTACCGTTTCCCCTTCTACAACTCTGTAGCTTTTGTTAACCTAAACTTTTATCCTCAGTTATTTGTAAACTGCAAAGCTATTTTTCCCTGTCTAACTACATGTAAACTACAAGAATAATGTATTCCATTTACGTGATCTCTTTCAGTAAGTGTGAGAATTTCTCTCCCTTCAAAAATTGGCTTTACTGTACATTCTATCCACGTGCTTTTTCCAGGTTTAAGTCTTAACTCTCTCTTTAATTTCAAGTAGGTATTGATTCTATGTGGTTATTGATCTGCTGTGAACTTGTGCTGCATTCTAGATATCTTCCCTCTGTCTTATCTTTCTTTAGAATACTTTTCAGTGAAGAGTTCTCTCGAGTCTGGTTTCTCCTAATTAATCTGCACGGAGGTATTCTAGATATCTTACGGCCGTTTTTAATCTGTAATTGTTCTGTAAGGGCGTCAATGCTGATCCCTGGTCTGGCCATATATATATATATATATATATATATATATATATATATATATATATATATATATTATATATATATATATATATATATATATATATATATATATATATATATATATATATATATATATATATATATATATATATATATATATATCTATATATATATATATATATATTACCAGTGAGACCAATTTTATCCTCTATTCATGCCCTTAATTATAAACTGGCCAAATATCACGTTCCATCTATTAGAACTGCTTACTTCTCATCAACAAAATTTAAAAAACTCAGAACTCAGGTCATATATTCCACAACAGGACTCACATCTTTATATGAGAAGTTTTGATGTTGAGTCATTATTTGCCAATGTTCCTGTTGATGAAACAACTGAAGTTATTCTAGATAGGATTTTTATTTAACCCAATACCATATGTTTAGATTATGATTGTTGCTCATTTTAAGAAGTTTGCTGCGTTTTGCAGTGATGGACACTGTCTTTATTTTTAATGATTGTCTGTTTAAACAGACTGATGAGATGGCAATGGGATCACCCTTAGCTCCTGCCTCCCATACTCATTTATCTTCCATCTTCCGACACAAAGGTGCTCTTTTAATAGTGTCTTGAATCTGTGTATATATATATATATATATATATATATATATATATATATATATAAGATATATATATAAAACAAAAATTATAAAACTGTTTCATATTTAGGGATTTTTAAGTGCGAATTGTTTTCTGTTTTGACTTATATGATTTGTATTTTAACTGATCTGTGCAATTTATTTCAGCCTTGATGATGTAACTAGAGGTTACGAAACGCATAGGCAATAAATGTATCACTCCTAGCAACTGTGGTACAAATATACAAAGTCAGTTAGCATGAAGGAGACGTGTTGAATGCATTTCAAAGTTTTTAAAACTGAATTTGACAGGAATGTGTACAGGGAAAGGAAGAAATGAACGTACATCTACCTTGATGACCGAGTATTCAAAATCACTGTCCTTTTAGTTCTGAGACAACATGTCATTAATTTGAAGCCTTGTCGCCATCATAATGATTCCTTGCAATGACTGAAATCATCTACCATAATATTGTTCTCTCAAACCTTACTTGTATTGTAAGACCCGGAATCTATATATAATATATATATATTATATATTATATATCTATATATATATATATATATATATATTAATATATATATATGCATATACATATATATATATTAAATATATATATATATATATTTATATAAATCTAATTATATATATATATATATATATATATATATATGTATATAATATATATACATATATATATATATAGATAATATATATATATAGCTATATATATATATATATATATATATATATATATACATATATATATACATATTAATATATATGAATATATATATATATATATATATATATATATAGTATATATAAGAAACCCAATTCCGGAGCAACAGCTCGAAGAGCAATCCAAGGCAGGCGGGTGAAGGAAAGGCACTATCCATAAGCTTTTTATTAAAATACATCCCGACGTTTCACAACTCCACATAGTTATATTTTCTAGGCTGCAAACAAGCGAACATGGCAATCAATAAACTAATAAAATCCGAATCACATATTAAAATTACATTAAAACATTCAGAATATAATTGCTAAAACATTTACTTAAAGAACAAGCAAATGGCTGGTGACAACCTACCCAGAAGGAAGTTAAAAACATACTAATGTACTCGTATAGAGTTACAACGAGAGGGAGAGAGAGAAAAAAAAAACAATAACAAGCATACAGACAGAGAAAAGAAGCTCAACAAGACCATCAGGCAATAGACAATAGTGTGGATGACGTTTGGGAGTTTAATGGTGGTACGGTCAATTTGATAATAATGGATTCCAGTATTGCTAAGTCGTTTTCTTTTTGTACCTGTCCTACTATCGAAAAATCATTATTGTCTATAAAAGTTTGACATATTTTTGTATGGTTTTTAATAAAAGTTTGTTCATGGCTAGACAATCTGCTACCAATTCTGAAGCTGACCTCTCTGTGAGCATCAATGCGCACTCGCAACAGCCTCTTTGTACATCCGACATATATCCCCTGACTACATCTGGGGCACTTGTACCTATATATAACGTTGGATGTAAATAAGGACTGAGTTTGTCTTTGAACTTGAAGAGAGAGCCAACTGTTCGGGGATTCTTCGGAATGAGTTTCAGGTTGAGGGCCGGTAATGCCTTTTGGATGATGGTTATAAATTTCTTCCTGCAAGTGTCATCTTGTATGTAGGGGAACGCCGCATTCAAATTTATTTTAGGGACAGCGTGATATAGAGGAGGTGGCGTCATCTTCTTATTCAACATACTAGTTAACTGTCTATGTTTTAGCAATTATATTCTGAATGTTTTAATTATGTTATAATATGTAATTCGGATTTTATTAGTTTATTGACTGCCATGTTCGCTTGTTTGCAGCCTAGAAAAAGCAACTATGTGTAGTTGTGAAAAGTCGGCATGTATTTTAATAAAATGCATATGGGTAGTGCCTTTCCCTAACCCGCCTTGGATATATATATATATATATATATACTATATATATATATATATATATATATATATATATATATATATATATATATATATATTCGCTCTTTTATAATCTAGATTTCTTTATAATAAGCTTTTAGATGTCAAATATTTTCCATTTATGTCATTCATTTATTAATAATAATCCTTCTTTTCTAAGAATATGAACCTTATTAACGAAAGTGCAGTAAATCAGTCTCAATCTTTTTGAACGACAGATAGTACTTTAACTTTAATGCCTTATTTGTGTAGTAGAAAAAATAATTTTTCGGTCTACTTGATTCTATAGCAATAACAATCACAAAAAAGTCTTTTCTGACGAGACAAATTTTCGAATCTTATATTATATCAAAAAATTAAGGAAGCAATTTAAAAAAAAAATAAAATAAAAAGGAATCCTTCCATCATTTATTAACTTTCATCATCCGATCGACGTTTTATCCCTCATAGTATTTTCGCTGCCTATCTCAAATCAGCAAAAAAAAATCACATCTATCATAGATATCTAGATATTATGTCCCCCACGCCCTATCTTGATGAATAAATGTAGGTCATGGGATCGTTTTGGTTTCAAAGGAAAGCGAATATATCAGTTCCCAGATTTCCGTTATTGCTCTGATATTCATCAGGGGCTGCTTTTGTCATATAATTTCATACACTGAGCTGCTATTTAATTTTCCATGGCATATAAAGGACACACACACACACACAAACACACACATACACACATACACACACACACACACACACACACACACACACATATATATATATATATATATATATATATATATATATATATATATATATATATATATATATATATATATATATGTATATATATATATATATATATATATATATATATATATATATATATATATATATATATATATATATATATATATATATATATATATATATATATATATATATATATATATATATATATATATATATATATATATACATACATAAGCAAATACCATGAGGAGAATTATAGGAAGAAATACCAAGCGTTTTCGTATTTATTATGACATTCGTTCCTTGAAGATGTCTTAACAAGGACAAAAACGCTTGGATTTCTGCCTATCACTTTCCTGTGGCATCTGCTTATTTAATAAAGTCACGTACATCTTCTGTGACTTTATATATATATATATATATATATATATATATATATATGATATATATATATATATATAGCTTATATATATATATATATATATAGATATATATATATATATATATATATATATAAATATATATTATATATATGTGTATATATATATATATATATATATTAGTATATATATAGAATATATATATATATATAGTATATATATATATATATAGATAGATATATATATATATATATATATATATATATATTTAGATATATATATCTATATACAGATATATATATATATATATATATATAGATATATATATATATATATATATATACATAGATATATGTATAGATATATATATATATATATATATATATATATATAGATTATCTAGGATAAGATATATACCATATATATATATATATATATATATATATATATTTATATGATATATATATAGATAGATATATAGCTTTATATATTGATATATTATTATATATATATATATATATATATATATATAGATATATATATAGTATATATATATTTATATATATATATATATATATATATATATTTATATATATTGTTATATATATATATAATATATATCTATATTTATATATATATATATATATATTTATATATGGATTTATAATATATATATATATATATATATATATATATATATGATATAGTATAACGATATATATATATATATTATATATATATATATATATATATATCATATATATATATAAATATATATATATATATATATATATATATATATATATTATATATATCTATCCATATATATATATATATAAATATATATATATATATATATATATATATATATATATATATATATATCCAATATATATATATATATAAACTATAATATATAATATATAATATATATATAATATATATTATATATAATATATATATATATTATATCCATATATATAAATATAGGATATATATCCATATATAAATATTATATATACATTATATAATATATAGATTATATTTTATATATATATATATATATATATATATATATATATATATTATATTTAATATATATATATATATATATATTATATATATAGATATATATATATATAGGAAGTAAACTGAGTATATGGGTTAATACTTCGAACAGAAATTGAAAGATGAGGAAATTAAAATTCTGATTCTTGTGTGCCATGATGGAAGATCAATCTTGAGATAAATATCAGAACAAATTATACTACGTGAGGTATCGTATTCCACTGAGAAACGCAAAGGTCTACAACCCCTGAAGTTCAAAGTGGAAGAAGCTCTCTGTTAAATCCTGTTTCTGTAACCCATCGCACGTTCGTATTTTGTACTTTATTTATCATATTTTCTGCAGTAAAACCTCAATGCAAATAAGGATTTATAAGGTTATGAGACTGAATTATCTCTTTATAATATCCCAAGAGCTTCAGTTTTTTAACACCAGCACCAGAACCTCAGAGTATATCATAACTTTTAGACAATCACATAACTAAACGGTATATCTACTGAAGTAACGTTTGTAATATTCCTAAGATAGATTCGTAAAATGACACAGTTTTTATAAAAGAAACATATCTAAATTCTTGGATATTAAACGATATTTGTGGCTTAATAACTGTGAATATCTAAAAATTACTGCGCAAGTGACAAATTATCTATATATATATTATATATATATATATAATATATATATATATATATATATATATATATATAGATATATATATATATATAATATATATATATATATATATATATATATATATTATATATATATATATATAATATATATATATATAATAAATAAGTAAATGACAGATAGCGATTATAAATGGATATATAAGTTCCTTGAATCTAACACACCTGGAGAATCAGTAACCTTCCTAATAAATAGGGGTACAATTTCAGAGGTTCACTAAAACCGCTCAAAAACAGCGACAAGACATTTAAAGGATCATGCAGGCCGGCAACTGACCACACATTTTTTTTTCTTTTAAACGATAAAATCTTTTTTGCAAGGCAAACTTATTTTAATAAATGTAGAGATTTTATCTTTCAGGTCATTCTTAATCATTTTATTTATACAAGAGTCTAAAAAATAAAGGCCAAAGCTGACATGAAAATTCCAATTAGAAATAAATTGTATAATGGGGGATTCTAAAAGATTTTGTGACAAGACAGCTTTTGATCTTGCAATTACTGAACTGCCAATCCAATTTATCCGGTGTTCATTTTCACTTAAATGAATGAATATTGCATTGGATGTTTGCCTAGTTTTGACAGAATATTTATGCTGTTTAATTCTTACTTCTAAATCCTTACTAGATTGGCCGATATAAAACAAGGGGCAGTCCAAATATGAAATTTTATACATTGCGTTGATGCTTTCCTTGGGGCCATTTTTAACATTCCTTTTAGTGTGTTATTATACACAAAAACAAGGTTGACTTTAAAGGATTTTAATAATGATCTTATGGTTTCAAAACTGTTAAAATATGGAAAACTGGGTATGCTCTAAGAAGTATTATCCTCCATGTTAGTTTAACTATAAAACTTTTTGTGGGCTTTATTATAACAAATATCTAATATATGTGAAGGATAACATAAATCTGTCCTATTTTTCGTATGTATTCAATTTCTTGATCACAATATTGGGGACTGACAATGTATAATGCTTGTAGAAACATAGAATAAAAAACATTATAGTTTGGTATTTAGAAGGTGGACTGAGTAAAAATGGACATAAGTTAAGTTGTTGGTTTAGAGAGTAAATCATTTACATCAATACCAGCAGGTAAAACAGCAAAAATATCTTCAACATATCTATACCACTTTAAAGGAATATAAATGATATTTGGTAAATAGCATTTTTCAAAGACTTCCATATACAAGTTTGAGAGGTGTGGTGATAAAGGGTTGCCCATTGCCATACCAGTTATTTGTTGATAAAATTCAGCATTGAATATAAACTTACAATCACAAATATGACTTACAGGTAGAAGTAATTTATGCTGGGTTAGGTCGTTACTAAGATACTGTAAAATAAAATCTATATGGACTTTTGTTAAGTTGAATATAGAATTTAGGCCAAAGGCCAAGCATTGAGACCTATGAAGTCATTCAGATCTGAAATGGTAAATGATAGTAAAAGGTTTGAAAAGTGTAACAGGTGGAAAACCTCGTAGTTGCACTATGAATCAAGTGTTAGGAGAGGGTGGAAAGTAAGATGAACAAAGAGAATATGAAAGTGGGTATAGTAAAAGGAACGAAATTAGTTGCAGCTAGGGGCCGAGGGCACGCTGCAAAAAAACCTTAAGTTATTCCTACAGAGCATGGCATGAGGTCCACTGACGGCACTAAGCCCCTACAAGGTATAGGGACTTTAGTAAAAAGGAAACATACATCACAACTAACAAGTCTATCAGTGAGGCAAAAAGTGATTTTGTTTAATTTATCAACTAAAGCTAGAGAATTATATAGGTGAGAATCTGAGACAGTTCCAAGTAACGGGACAAGAGATTCGAAAGTTTATATGTTATTGAGCCAACAGTACTCATAATAGGCCGCATAGGATTATTTTCTTTGTGCGATGGCTAATCCGTACAAGTAAGGTAGCGAAGGAAATTTGACTGACAATTCACTTAATACTAGTTTTTTTATCTTTAAGGATTTTTTCATTGCGCTATTAAATTCTTTATGACTTGATTAAGGGGATTTTTTGCTTTTTGTTTTTTGTAAGCCATACTATCATCCATATGACTTGCATGCGTGATATGTAGTCAGATTTATCAGTTTTTGAAAAGTGAATTGTATTTTTTTCTTTTTTAAGATCTATCAAACTTTTCTTATAGCGAGTAAGAAGTTATTTTCATGACTAACATTGGCAGCTCCATAAACCATACCTTTAATTATATCAACATGATATTCAGGGAGATCATAATATTTTTCGAATTTACTTAAGTCTATTCGATATAAAGAACGATAAACCATATCTATGTGATTAGATATTTTCTTTTATAAAACATCATGTCATTTTACGAATATATATAAATGCATCTATCCTAAAAATATCACGAAAGTTACTTTAGTAGATATATCACTCAATTATGTGATTGTCTAAAGGTTATGATATACTCAGAGATTCTGGTGATGGTGTTAGAAAACTGAATCTCTTGGGGTGGCACATCGTAGAAAGAATTCCGTCCCATATCTTTATAAATCCTGATTTACACTGAGGGTTCTCTGTAAAAAAAATAGTAGAAGCAGAGTACAGGATATGATCGCGCGATGTTTAACAGAAACAGGATTTACTGTTCAGCTTCTTCCATTTTGAAGTTCAGGGGTTGTAGACCTTTCCCCTTTTCAGTGGAATACGTTACCTCACGTAGCATAATTGGTTCTGATATTTATCCTAAGATTGATCTTCCATTATGGCACACAAGAATCAGAATTTTAATTTCCTAATCTTTCCATTTCTGTTCGAAATATTAAGCCGTTTTTTCAGTTACTTCCATAGTATTACTTTAACTGTAGAGTATATATCTAATGTATCATACACACACACACACACACACACACACACACACACACACATATATATATATATATATATATATATATATATATTATATATATTATAT
>NC_061087.1:68434745-68442245 GCF_015104395.2 Macrobrachium nipponense | reverse complement strand
CCGGATATGCAAGCACCCTACACGATAGCAACACACCGACACCACCACAAACATTCCATCTAAATATTCCTTCACCAGGCACTGTTAGCCAAGTCTCTGATACACAGTCAGAACATATTGATAGTTTGTCTCCTAGAAACCAACATATTCGGTAAGTAACAGAGAAATAGAATTAATAAATATTTTATTTATATATAAACACACTTCCTTAAAAAAAAACTGATTATAATAAAGGACTCACCTTAACGTTATGACAAGTTTTTGTTCTGTGCAGATGGAATCCCTCATCAAGGTGCTGATCTTCGATGTCTATCTTGATTAAACCTAACATGCAAATTCTGAAATAATGAAAAAAATTCTTCAGTGTTACAAATAAACTAAAGGTATTCCTATCATGTAAAACTGGGTGTACCCGTTGCCGTCTTTGGCTATCTCCTCTGCGTCCATTCTGATACTGGATGTCACAAAAAAATAAAAGGAGAAAAAAAAAGGCATTACCGCACGTGGCCGTTGCCGTCAAAAACGCTTCGTCTAAACGATTGCAGCGATGAACGAGCGGATGCCACCGCGGTTGAAAACGCCCTGCGTGAACCTACCGTAAATTTTGACACCGACTATTTGATATCCACGTTAACGTGAAAATTAGGCATGTTACCTTCTAACAATTTGATGGTGACTAATTAAATATGCAATACTAAATACAAACAACAAAATTCTAAGACACTTTCAGATAGTAAGAAAGGTTTTCCTAATTTGTGAGTTGGCTATGAGCAATGTTAGGTGAACCGCAAATGTCTAGAAGACTGAGCGAGCTTCCGAGTAGGTTGCCAGAAATGAATTTCTATGGCGAATGGTTATCACGACTTTCAACCAGGAAATACGCACATTCTCATAAAGTTTACACTCTCCCCGTATCACATGACTGGTTTTGAACTCATTAACACAGCTGAGACATAGGGTCTTGTAAGTAACACGCTAATTACTCTTAACAATAGTTATAATGTTAGTGATAAACGGAAACTTAGATATAAAGGTTACTGGTGGTTCCACTAACACTTTGAGTTGCGCGGTCACTTTAAGTACTCACTATTACACTTGATATAACTTAACACTTCGAAATAACACTTAAGCAAAACGTAATAGAGAATAATCGCCTTTACCGTTGTGTGCTTGCAGTCAACAGATGCCAATAAAATGCCATAAAGTAGAACGTAACTTTCAGTTTTAGCCAGTCGAAACTGATCTGCAAATTAACTGAATGATTAAATGTTGTTTTGCAGTTGCAAGGAAATCTTATTGCTTGCATTGCACTATTCCTTTTTGGCAAAAGAAGACATTTTCTAGCGGTTTTCACTGATGGTTCCAGAAGCAAGGAAGCTTGTTTCATAAGATCAACCATTAATGCAAAACTGATGGAAAGTTATCAGAAAATATGACATGTGAATCCTTATTCACTAATGGCTGCAACTTGTCCATAATGACTTGAGATCCAAATGGCAGCTTCCTGTTTTCATTGAAAAGTTATATGGACAGCCATCAGCGCATTGCACATCATACACATCTTATAACCAATTCTGACAGGTTAATTTCACATGCTGTGCTTTCACATGCAGTGCATGATAAGGGATCACAGAATCATCGATGCTCAGAAATTCATAAAAAATACTAACAACAAGAACAGCTCTATAAACAACAACATGATGATGGTGGTTGTGGTTGTCAAAAAAAGATGATGGCGTAACACCCATATAACGAAAAATGACGATGTAATGATGAAGACGACGACGACGACAATAATAATAACAATAATGATGATAATAATAATAATATCAATAATAATAATAAAAAAATAATGAAACCTCACCCAGAAAAGCTTTTACCATCCATGGGTAGCAGACCTATGATGTTCATTCCGGTTATTGAGTAAATCAAGGTATCCAGCATACCTAAGTGTCCAACGTTCCCATTTTGGGAAAAATTTTACAAAAATATTTTCAGTTCTATTCTCATAATAAAAGTCATAATAGATACAATATATTATCGAAGAAGTATTCAGGGTATATATGAAATAAACAAATGATAAAACATGAGTTTCTTCTGATTGAAATGAAATTTTATTTCGAGTCGCTCATTAAAAATAATCTTAGTAAACATCAGTAAAAAAATAAAAGAAAAATTTTCCAATTTTTTTCCCGTTATCTATAATGATTAATTATATATAAGAAATCATAAAACCATTATATTTGAATATGTAAAGCTAGGAATGTACAGGAAAATCATGTTCCCAAAATGGGAACGTTGGAGTGTAAACGGTAGAAGCCTTCAACATTTTTATTATTACAGTTCAACTTTCATGACAAAACGGGATCATTATCATTTCCGTAACCTCAGAATTTTGATAATGATTAATGATGCATTTGCACTCTCGCTGCGTAGGTTTTCAAGCGTTAACTTACGCCACGTTTGACTGCCACTTTTTTCATTTTCATTTCCGCTTATTTCTTTTACCTTTTAGTGAGATATCTTTACGCCGGAATTACAATGCAATTACTTAAAAATGCAGGCTAAATTCTTATATAATAATCATGAAATCTTGGCGTATCAAAAAGAACAAGTAACAGGCATAATCATAGTCTCTTGTGTAAAGATTCAATGTTTATTATTATTATTATTATTATTATTATTAGTTTTTTTTTTTTTTTTTTTTTTTTTTTTTTTTTTTTTTTGCTTTATCACAGTCCTCCAATTCGACTGGGTGGTATTTATAGTGTGGGGTTCCGGGTGCATCCTGCCTCCTTAGGAGTCCATCACTCTCTTACTATGTGTGCCGTTTCTAGGATCACACTCTTCTGCATGAGTCCTGGAGCTACTTCAGCCTCTAGTTTTTCTAGATTCCTTTTCAGGGATTTTGGGATCGTGCCTAGTGCTCCTATGATTATGGTACGATTTCCACTGGCATATCCCATATCCTTCTTATTTCTATTTTCAGATCTTGATAACTTATCAATTTTTCCCTCTCTTTCTCTTCAACTCTGGTGTCCCATGGTATTGCGACATCAATGAGTGATACTTTCTTCTTGACCTTGTCAATCAACGTCACGTCTGGTCTGTTTGCACGTATCACCCTATCCGTTCTGATACCATAGTCCCAGAGGATCTTTGCCTGATCGTTTTCTATCACTCCTTCAGGTTGGTGCTCGTACCACGTTATTACTGCAAGGTAGCTGATGTTTCTTGCACAGGCTCCAGTGGAGGGCTTTTGCTACTGAATCATGCCTCTTTTTGTACTGGTTCTGTGCAAGTGCCGGGCATTCACTTGCTATGTGGTTTATGGTTTCACTTTTCGTATTGCACTTCCTACATATGGGAGAGATGTTATTTCCGTCTATCGTACTTTGAACATATCTGGTTCTTAGGGCTGATCTTGTGCCGCTGTATCATTCCTTCAGTTTCCTTCTTTAGCTCTCCCCTCTGTAGCCATTGCCAATTGTCATCGCTGGCTAGTTCTTTAGTCTGTCTCATGTATGTCCATGCATTGGTTTGTGTGCCAGTCCTCTGTTCTTTCTGTCTTTCTTTCTCCTGTCTCTGATATTTCTGGGTCTTCGTCTGCTTTTATTATTAGTCCCTTCTTCCTGCACTCTTTAGCCACTCGTCTTCACTGGTTTTCAGATATTGCCCCAGTGCTCTGTTTTCGATGTTGACGCAGTCCTCTATACTTAGTAGTCCTCTCCCTCCTTCTTTCGTGTTATGTATAGTCTGTCCGTATTTGCTCTTGGGTGTAGTGCTTTGTGTATTGTCATATGTTTTCCTGGTTTTCTGATCTATGCTGCGGAGTTCTGCCTCCGTCCATTCCACTATTCCTGCGCTGTATCTGATTACTGGCACTGCCCATGTGTTTATGGCTTTTATCATATTTCCGGCGTTGAGTTTTGACTTGAGTATCGCCTGAGTCTCTGCATATATTCTTTCCTGATCGTGTCCTTCATCTCTTGGTGTTTTATATCTCCTCCTTCCATTATTCCCAGGTATTTGTATCCTGTCTCATCTATGTGTTTGATGTTGTTCCCATCTGGTAGCTTTATCCCTTCAGTTCTCGTTACTTTTGCCTTTTTGTATGTTGACTAAGGCGCATTTTTCTATTCCAAACTCCATCCTGATGTCCTCAGATACAATCCTTACAGTCTGGATTAGGGTATCTATTTCCTTGATGCTCTTACCATACAGCTTGATGTCGTCCATGAACATCAGATGGTGATTCTGTTGCCTCTTTTCTTGAGTTGGTACCCGACATCCATCTTCTGTAGTACTTATTATAAAATGGCATCAAGTTTGAATTAATTTTTATTATTATTTTATTATTATTATTATTATTATTATTAATTATTATTATTATTATTATTATTATTATTTCAAGCGGCAAAACTTACTGAATGTATTCATGCAATAAAAATTAATTCAAACTTGATGCCATTTTATAGTGATTGTCATGGTTCACATGAAGCTACATCTTTGTAGAATGATGTTCAGGTAGTAGGAATAATCCATAACAAAACCTTAGGTCGAAGGCAAAGTGTTCATTCGTGTTAATATTTAGGGAAAAGAAAAAGAAAGATTTAACGTTGGAAAAAGAATTATATGGTTTATGAGGAATGAAGAACTTCTAGAATCATCACAAGGTAATCTAATATATCTAAAAAAATAATACTAGTATATGTTTAGGGTCACATTCATTTTACACAGTACAAATAGCATTAGGTAAAAATAGAAAAGTCAAAAGAATGGCAAATCTGATATTGGATGTTATGGAAATGAGTAGCTTTGATCTCGTAAACACCTGAAACGTTTTTGCGACATGAAACCGATTTCATTCGAACTTGTCATGTAGACACACACGAATCGCGCATCATCCCATTTCCATGTGATCTCTCTTGCCCACATTCTGTTTGCCTTTTATCCTAAATCGCTACGAGAGCCACTATCTCTGGCCATTGACTCCTCCTATGTTCCATGATGATTTTGTTATGGATTACTGCGGCATTCTGCACCAGACCGTCTCCTTGTTGACAAACAGTGCATTTTTTTTTTTTTTTTTTTTTTTTTTTTTTTTTTTTTACAAACTTAGTACAAGGGTCTAACAGTAAAATTGCTTTCTTTCTTTCTTTTTTTTCTTTTTTTTTTGCTGTAAGTAGATGAGCAGAAAAACATGAAAATTTTCCCAAAGTGTGCGTCCAGTTTTTTTTAACGTACACTTTTACCAGGGTGCACGTGTAAGATAGGAATAATGAAATCACATGCTGGTCTGCATTTGATGTCAACAATGTTGTTCATAAACGGCCCTGACGTTTTCCACTTCGCTGATTTCTTCTCTCAAAATATCTAGATAAAAAAAAGATTAAACTAACCTGAAAGTTAGAATTTCTCACTCTTGCCAAAAGCAGACAGACATTCAAAGCTATGATCAATACTTTCTGGAATTCTTTATAAATACAATTATTAAGAGCATTTTTTCCTTATGGTTTGTTATAAGATGAAGTTCTACAGGTCACATTATACTTACGTTACAAGACTTTTATGGGAAAGTTGGTGAACAACTGCAAAATGGTATGGCTACTGTGACGCATAAATTAAAATATGTCTGACTCTCCTGGATGAATTATTTACGTTTTACTACTTTGGTGCATCATATATATAAATATATATATATATATATATATATATATATATATATATATATATATATATATATATATATATATATATATATATATATATATATATATATATATATATACTATATATATATATATATATATATATATATATATATATATATATATATAATATATATACTATATATATACACATATATATATAGAGGTAAATTTTCGTTAAAAGCAATTGCTTTAGTGGCATCAATAAGTTTCTTGCAGGTATCTTCAAACCGACGAAGTTTTTTCAGATTCTCGTTCGTCAATTTCTGATGAAAAATACGCAGACTTCTTTCTTCCATTTATTGAATTTTGTTGCGACAGCTGTTTCGCCTTGTGGCATTATCAAGCAACTACTTACTTACAATCTGGCCTTTCGGCCTATTTATTCCATCGTGTAGGAAGTATGACCTTGAGGTATGTGTACTGGTTAGTCTAGGGATTAACAGCTTAAGGGTGTTGTTTTGGATACAAAGAACATAAGGACATATGTACTGTGACAATAAAAGTGAAAGTTTAAGCGGTGGTTAAATAAATATTCAAAATGCAATGCCATGTGCTAGTGTTTCCTTAAATATATGTTTAAAATTTAATGTTACATGTTTGTTTTAAATAAGAATTACAAAATTACATACAAGAATAAAAAAGAATATAGAAATCTAAATACAGGAGTAAAAAAAAATATTTTATAGCATGCATAAAGGTACAAGTCAGATAATTTCTGTTTATACATAAATGTGTATAATTTAAATTTGAGTGAGTGAGCGTGTGTGTGTGTGTGTGTGTGTCCAAATGGTTTACGTTGGTTAACAGCTGCAGATTCGTGTTGGGCGGGGTCTCAGCGTCCTGAGGAAAGATGTTACTTGGCTCTCTCTTGGTCCTCTCATGTCTTCTGAGGGGCGCAATGTTCTCGGTGGGTTGGGGCGCGCTCTCTGGTCCCTGCTGGAGGGGAGTATTTGGTCCGATTCTTGTTGAAAGTTCAATGTCGGCTTCTGAATAGCGATGCTCACCGCTTCAGATGCTGGAATTCTTGCTGCGGATTCTTCTATATGGTGTCAGAGTATCTTCTCTACCTCCCTCCATCGTATCCATGCCCGGCCACTTCTTCCAATACTTTTAGGGCATAGATTTTGTCTTATACAATTTTCGTTAAAAGCAATTGCTTAAGTCGCATCAATAAGTTTCTTGCAGGTATCTTCATACCGGCGAAGATTTTTTCTGATTCTCGTTCGTCAATTTCTGGTGAAAAATATGTAGACTTCCTTCTTCCATTTATTAAATTTTGTCGCGACAGCTGTTTCGCCTTATGGCATTATCAAGCGACTACTGAATTACAATCTGGCCTTTCGGCCTATTTATTTCATCGTGTGGGAAGTATCACCTTGAACAAGAATCGGACCATATACTCCCCTCCAGCAGGAGAAGGAATACACAAGCCAACAGGGACCAGACAGGACGCCCCAACCCACCGAGAACATCGCGCCCCTTAGAAGACATGAGAGGACCCAGTAAGAGCCACTTAACATTCTTGCTCCAGCCACTGAAACCCTGCCCAACACGAATCTGCAGCCGTTAACCAACATAGACCATTTGGACACACACTCACACACACACACGCTGTTTAAACTTTCACTTATATTGTCACAGTACAAATGTCCTTATTTTCTTTGTCTCCAAAATAACACCCTTAAGCTGTTAATCCCTAGACTAACCAGTACCCATACCTCAAGGTCATACTTCCTACACGATGAAATAAATAGGCCGAAAGGCCAGATTGTAAGTCAGTAGTCCC
>NC_061087.1:68422179-68434245 GCF_015104395.2 Macrobrachium nipponense | reverse complement strand
TAATATCCTTTATTTCAGCTCAGGGCCATATACATGGAATATACAAAATACAGACAGTAACAGACAATCTCGATACATGAGACAACATGATAAAAAAATGAATAATCGACACTTATCCACAAAATAGCTGAGGTAGCATAAAAGATAGTAATCATAACACTGGTAATAACAGTAATAATAAAGGTGAGAAAAAAAACATGCATTGAGAATTATAACCGTTAGTGCACAGATTATATAACTTAAATTTCAACTAGAGACCTTAGGTGGTTACAGTAGTCAGGTCCAGAGGGCTAAATACAAAAATTGAATGTAAAAAAACTTTAACGTGATAGTATTCACAGTGATAAAGAAAAAGTAAAATATCAGCAATAAATATAGTAATAATGACAGAATCTGCAGATGACATCTTGCCAAAACAGAGATTAAGTCATTTAAGGGACAAAGGCCTCATTTTCCCATCTTTCCCACAATTTAGATCTTCTTTTTCCTTCACTCCTTAGGATGCTTTGTATGAGCGAGTTGCTGCTGTTTCTCACTCGGGTTACTAAACTGGTCATTGTTTGCCTTACAATGATTTTTAAATTATCCAGGTGTTTTTCTATGAATATCTGTGCGGCGGAGTATAGTTCATCCAGAGGGAACACCCATACATATTGTAGCAGTACGAGCGGAAGAGCAGCAGTTTCACGTCTCGGTGACAGAAGGCAAAGCTCCTTGCATTCATGTTGCCAGTTGCACATAGTTTACGACACTTCTGCTCAATGTCTGCCGTATCTTTTAGGTGCTCGGTGATAATGTGACCCAAATACGGATATTCGTGCACAAATTCCAGCCGATGGTTTCCGAGGAAAATTTATGGTTCTGCAATATGCTTAAGTGATCTCGGGAGCAGCGACATGCACTGGGTCTTGGTTACGTTGTAGATTATATCAAATTCCCCTGCATACTGGCGGCAAGTGACGATGAGTCGTTGGAGACCTTGCACTGATGGGGAAATCAGAACCATATCGTCGGTGTAACAGAGGTTGTTTATAGTAGTTTCATTGACAGTGCATCCGATTGGGAGTGAGTTCAGTCACACATTCAAGGCATCTGTGTACGTATTAAACAAGTAAGGAGAGAGAATGCCCCCATGTAGAAGAATTGCTCTGTGGAGAACCAGCAATGTAAAATGCCAATTAGATACAGGGATAGGGGTGTGCCTCTTTTATTAGCTTCAGGAAGAGCTTCAGGCAGTTTACTTTGTCAAATGCTTTTCTCACATCTACAAAACAAAGGAAAACAGGAGAGGCTGATGATAGGTAGTAGTTCAGCAATTCTTTCAGTATGTAGATGCAGGTGTCGGTTGAGTGGTTTGCTTTAAACCGAACTGGTTGTCAGTGGTATGTAGAAAGGGGGAGAAGTTTTACTAGAAGAACCGACTCAAGTATTTTCGATGCGATCGTTGTGATTGAAATCGGCCGGTAGTTGCCAGGGTCAGCTGCATCCTTTGGGTTGTTTTTGATTAATGGTATCAAGTGAACTAAGAGTAGGGAGTCTGGAAGAAACTGGTGAATTATGGACACATTGAATAGGGCAGCTAGCAAAATGTAAATTATCGGATGGAAAATTTGAAAGCCTCTGCGGTAGGTTGTTTATGGCATCGCTGATGTTACCTGGCGTAATATGGTCTGCAAAATGAAATTGAATATTTCCGTAAGGAGGTTATCTACATCCATTTGGGAATCTTGATCATTTATGCAATTCAGGATATTGTTGAAGTGATCGCCTTACATACTTGCGATAGCCTCGTCTCCGACTGCTTCCCCTACTCTCTGTGATAGCTTTTTAGTTTTGGGATTGAAGGACTGGATATCTTTCCAAAGACGGGGCATGCCATCTGTGATGACATCCCCTATAGGGTGGATTATGCAATCACTTTCAGAATCAGTAATCACTTGGAATATTGTAATCTTATTGTTAAAATTTAATGCATGGTTCAGTGATAAAATAAAAAAAGAAGTGTTTCGTGATACCATCTCTTGAACACCCTACATATAGTTGACCATATGGTGCCTTGTTATCGCTCATTGCCAAGCTCAGTTTTAAGAGAAATTGAAGGCATTAGAACTCAAAGGGTGTGTCAGTTGGATAAAAGGAATTTCGGGGTATGAACACTTTCTACCCACTTGCTCTGCCAGTCAAGACTCTTGGCATCATCATTTAGATGATAAGGCGAGTTACATTGCAAAGTTTTGGCCGCTCCAAGTTTCTCAAAAGCATTACTGGTGTGTCGATCATGAGATTTAAGTGGTTAGGTGTATTTCCATAGGGTGTGAACTATTCAAGAACTCCACAGGATAGTTCATAACATCATCTGGATCATGATCAGTATCGATGGACTTATAACTACATTCCTCACCGGGTAGCTGCTTCAGTAGTTGTGGATTCGTGTTGTTAACAGCATCGTTCTTCGGCTCCAAGATGGCAAGCGTTTTCACCCCTGCAGAACTCACAAACTATATCCATTCTGCCAATTATGACCATTAGGTTACTTGCATTTGCAATTAAAGCCATAACAGAAGACAACTTCGTGTCAAACAATGTTCATAGCTTCATTTGCCGCTGTATTCCTGTCACCTCTTTGCCTCAGTCTTCTAGTGGGGAAGTCTTTTAAGTCTCTTGTATGTAGACGAGACAGTCTATTTCCAGTAAGTTGAGCTTTTCTTTGCGTCGCAGTCTATGCATGTCTTGCTCTCTCATGCAACAACTGACCCTAGGCAAGCCTGTCTTGCTCTTTCCTTTGACATTCTCTGTGAAGCAAGGGGAGCTTCTCTCTTTACAGGAATCTTTTGATGATTAAAATGTTTTAAAAATAAGTCTAGAAAACTTGTTTTACTACGAATGACAAATGGAATATTTGAATTCATTTTTAGATTTGTAGAATTGCGTCATACCTGTCCTTTTTTTCTTTTTTTTTAGCTCAGCTGCGATCGCTTCCGTGGTATTGTGTTCTTATATTCCAAACCTATCGGAGTGAGCGGAACAAAAACAGTGAAATATGACTGCTACGTTAAATCAGGCCTGTATTTATAACAGCACTAAAATTACAACATGGAGCATATGTATCTTTCCCATTAGTGTAGAAACTTGGATATTCGTCAGTGTCAAATAATCGCAGTATGTGTGTGTGTGTGTGTGTGTGTGTGCGTGCGTGTGGTGGAGGGGGGAGGGGTGCGATAGGTGGAAAAGTTATAGAATAATTATGTGATTTATTGCAGCAGCCTACAAGTGAAAGTGTTGTGAGTGCCCTTGGATATGGTTCATCTTTCTTTATATAGAAAAATATTGTGATCCTCGCCAAAATCTTGACATAATTAAAGGTATTGTTCATGGAGCTGCCAAAGTTAGTAATGAACGTAACTTCCCTGCTCGTTATAAGAAATGTTTGACTGATCTTAAAAAAGACAATACAGTCCATATCACAAAACCTGATAAGTCAAAGCATCGCAATTTTAGATAAAGCTGACTTGGTGATGATACGACTTACCAAAACTAAAAAAAATCCACTTGATTAAGTCATAATTAAAGCTATAACAGAAGACAGCTTTGTGCCAAACAATGTTCATAATAAATTTCAACAGTGAAAAAAAAACCTTAAATATAAAAAAAACCGCTAGGACTAGGTGAAGTGTCAGTCAAATTTAGCTCGTTGCCTTACTTGTACTGATTAGCAAAATGCACAAAGAACATAATCATATGCGAACTACTATCAGTACCGTTGGCTTAATATCACATAAACTTTCGAAATATATTACCAAGTAATTGTCCCCGTTCCTTGGAACTATCTCCAATCCTAACATATATAATTCTCTAGATTTAGTTGATAGAATAAACAAAGTCACTTTTTTGCCCCACTGATGAATATTTTAGTTTTGATGTTTGTTCTCTTTTTATTAAAGTTCCTATAGATTCTATTTCAGGGTATCTTAATAATGAACTAACCTATCATGAATTACCTCTACCTGTAAGTCATATATTTCATTCACTATGTTGTGCATTTGTGATTGTAAGTTATATTCAGTGGTGATGTTCATCAACAGATATTTGGCATGGCAATAGGCAACTCTTTATCACCACTCCACTCAAACTTGTATATGGAATTCTTTGAAAAACGCTATTTACCTGATATCATTTACATTTCTTTAAAGCGGTACAGATCAACAATATTTTAGCTGTCTTGCATGCTAGTATTGATGAAAATGATTTACTCTCTAATTTGAATATCCAGGTATCATCGATTAAATTTACTTTAGATTGCAAAAAGATAATTGCCTCCCTTACTTAGATGTTTTAATACACAGAGAACCATTTACATGCAAATTCATTATTGATAGGAAACCAACCAAGTATTTAACTTATGTCCATTTTTATTCAGGCCACCATCTTAATTTTCAAAATACACATTTTTGTTCTATGTTTTTATTAGTATTGCACGTTATAATTCCCCAATATTTGGATCAAGAAGTCAAATACATAAGTAAAATAGATAGATATATGTTATCCGACACATATTAGATATTTACTATAATACAGACCACAAAAAAAATTTATAGTGAAAATAACACGGAGAAGAAACTTCTAAGAACATTCTCTGCTTTCCTTATTTCAGCTGTTTTAAAACCATAAAATCATTGTTAAAATCTTTCAAGGTCAACCTCATTTCTCCTGCAATAACACACTAAAAGGAATGCTAATAAAATGGCCCAAAGGAAAGCAAATACGTAAACTACAAAATTCCATGTTTGAAATACCCTTCTTTTCATATTGACCAATTTAGCAAGGATTTAGAAGTAAGAATGAAACAGCATTAGTATTCTTTCCAAATTGGGAAATATCCAATGCAATATTCATTCAGTTAAGTCAAAACAGTTACAGGCTAAACTGGAATGGCAGTTCAGTAATCGCTAGATCAAAAGATGCCTTTTCATGAAATCTTTTAGAATCTGCAATTATGCAATTTACTTCCAGTTGTAATTTTAACCTCACCTCTGGCTTGTAATATTTGGACCCTTGTATAAGTCAAATGTTTATGAATGACCTTAAAGATAAAATTACTGACTTAATTACAAGTTAGTTACCTTAAAGATATTTTCTTAGTGTCTCTAATTTTAATATTTGTTTTGTAATAATTTTCACCATGTGAGAGGAAAATTTTCATCACTTAGTAAAATTTTGTTTATTGAATTGTATTTTCTTAACAATCTTCTGGTCATTCATCTCCCTCTACAATCTTTTAATTATGTGGTCCCTGCTTCCGAGCAGTTGGACTTAATTTCTAGTAAACCTCTTTTGGGTAGGTCTACTAATTCTCCAGGTGTGTTGGATTCCTGTACATAATTTAATTTATATTCCCTATCTGTGATTTATACGAGCTTTCTTTGCAAACTTACTTTCATACTTACGTCACTCTGCTCAGTAATGGACAAGAAGTAGAAAAACCTTGCAGTAGGTCTCCATTGTTTCACTTGTCCTTTCGTAGCATTTGCAATTTATATATAATATATTATAATAATAATATATTATATATAATATAATATAGTATATATAATATAGTATATATCATTATATATATAGTATACATATTATGTATTAAATATATATTATAATATAACTATATATATAATATATATAATTATATATATATACAATATATATAATATATACATATATTTATGTAATATAATCATAATATATATATAATATAGTAATATAAAATATATTTATAATATATTATAATATATAATGTTAATATATATATATGTATATAATACACCAGCCCAGCCGACGGGGGTATTTCTCACCTGTCACAATGGCAGCGTAGGCCATCCTGAAAGAATATTCTTAACACCCAGAAACAACTCCAAATTAACGTAGGTAGTTGATTCAAACTGTGAGGCGCATAAATAAATTTAATTTCGGGAAAAACAAGCAAAGCTGTATCCATCAATGAAAATGGGAATAGGTAAATCTGCGACAAATACAGATACACCTTATAGAGAACAGATTGACGTGTCCATTGTAAAAATAAAATGTCACATAGTAAATATAGTCTCTTCTTATCTTTCCTTCACTAATCAAGCATTTTTATGGGCCTATTTAAATTGTTCCTGTCAGACAGAAGACATAGCACCATTAGAATTCAACAATACTGAAAGTAAAAAATAAAACAATCACTGCATCAGTACATCTTATAGAGAGTGTAAAATAGTAACACAGACACTAAAAATAAATAAATAAATGAATGAATAAAAAGATCAGTAACATGTGGCCTTCCTCACAGTTTCTTTCAGTTTCACTTACAACTCTAAAAGGAGCAAGTTCTGAAATGGTAGTGAACTATAATTCTACAGACGGCCCTCAAGCCAGGTGTAACGGCTTAGACAAACGCACGAACTCTCTGATAAGACTCCCTTTTATTATGAATTCACTGACACATAACGAATTCGGTTAAGGAACATAACATTGCATCACACACCACCTGACTTCCATGATCCTGGTCATGTTGTTCCCACACTTCTAGTTATGCCCAACAGCCATGTTTTGAGCGGAGCGGAACAACGGCCGTGTGCTGATTATTTCCATTATTTCAATTTCAAAGAATGTAATGGCAACGTATGAAAGTGTTCAACAAAGCCACGTTTCGACCTCCCAAACTTAAGGCCTGTCCACACGATCGGGCCAGATCGGCGGACTTCCCCTCTAACGGGCACACTTGAGGGGCAAACCGTCAAATCGCCCGATGGGTCTAGTAGCAAAATCACCATGGTGGTGCCCGATGGCTTGAGCTTCGACCCTGGCAGACATACGTTAACCATATACATTTCTTTTACTGAGACATTCTTTGCACCATATTCTCTTCTTTTTCATCACACACAAAGCAATTATCATGCTACACTTTCTTCTTCTTTGCGGTAGGCACCATGTTTATCGTACCGCACTGAACACACTACTGGCATCGTCGGGCACGACCACCTCTCCATCGCCTCCCGTGTGGAAAACATTCACGGATAAGTCCGCCAGAATTTGCCCATCAACCCCGGAGCACGCCGACCAAGCCCGGTCGTGTGGACAGGCCTTTAGATTCTGCAAATCTTTCACCTGCATAAATGCTGGAACATAAATATTTACATTATACCCCTTATATATATATATATATATATATATATATATATATATATATATTATAATTATAAATATTATAATATATGTATATATATATATATAAATTTATATATATATATATATATATATATATATATATATATTATATGAATAATATATATATATATTATTATATTATCTTCTATTCATTTCATCAAAATAAAGGTACAGATGAATTCAGAAACGTTTTCATTTTACTTATGTAAATATACAATTACGCATAGTAATATCGAAACTGTAAAATATGCTCATCAGCATTTTTTGTAGATCATCACACCTTGGGCTCAGGTGGAATATTCATAATGATAATATCCAATATGATGAACGTTCCGAAAGTACAAGTTAATACGTCCTTGCAAATAAAACTTAACCTTAATTGAGCTTGATATACGTTAATAATTTTGCTAACACTAGGTTATTCATAAAATGTGAAAAAAGAAACTTCTATAGTCACAGAACCTAACAAAAATATTTAATTTTCCTCAACTATTTTTTTTCCGATTGGGTTCCTGTATTCTCTTGACATGTTTTTCTCTGTATTACGATTATGGCACTTGATCTAGGACCATATTTTGCCAGAAAAAAAGTAAAAATCATCTTTTCTCTTGAATCCTGAAACCTTGTCTTTGAATAGAAAAACTAATAGAGACGATAGAGTTTAATACCGGATTATTGTTAAGAAACATGAAGAATAAACTTGTAATGAAATAGCTGAAAATATTGGATGCACTGGATATATCTACTCATTGCAGCCCATTATTACATTTTAATATTTCTATTCAATTCTGAAACTAGAAGTCTGCGTTCTGCAATCAGATTATCGGATCACCCCTAGATGAGAAGTAACCAAAACAAATTGTTACAGACAAAAAAAAAAAAAAAAAAAAAAATTATATAACCTTCGCTCCAGACTCTCTCCAAATGCTGTCAAAAATCATGCAGATAAAATAAACCAAATATGAAATTCGAGACAGTTGTCTACTTGTCTAACCAGCTCTATTTGAACGAAGTTGGGTTGGCAGGATCCTTCGAGGCATTCACATGTTGCAACAATAGCAAATCAGCAGACCAGAAATATCCTACTGTTACGCAGCAAAAAAAAAAAAAAAAAAAAAAAAAACCAAAAAAAAAAAAAAAAAAAAATCCAAAAGAAAGGAGGAAAATATTTATATCTTTATATTTTTTGGCGGGAGGAGGTGGTGGATGTGAGTGGGAAAAATGTTTGATGGCGTTTTGTATTTTAAGGAGAGACGCATCTCCTGTTTAATAATTTTAGTGAGGTAACAAAATTTAGTAGGAATTTCAGTGTCAACAACTGAATTATTCGTGAGCAACAATAATTATCCCAATAATTGCTTTATTATTTTTCTGTGTATGAAATGAAACAGACAGTTTGTGTTCCTTCCCTGAGGGAGGAAATGTAATTATATTCTTCTAACTATCCGTAATATTTCATTCGGTATTGAATAAAACAAATACGCCGACTACTAGTTTAGCTTGAATACAAGATAGTTAAAAACTACTGGAAACAAGCAAGTAAAAAAGTCAATTTCGAAGGGAATTTCTTCAAATCTTGATAGTCATGTGTGTTCCGAAAAATCTTAAATCGAGATTTAATAAAATGTACGAGTATAACCAATTACAAATAAACATAATATGCATGGAACCTGCACGGATAAATTTTCATTATCATGGATCCATAATTTTATTTTGCTTTCTGCAATAATAACATAATAATTATTTTAGTTACCTAAAAAGAAATACAAAAAAGTATGGATATATTACCGACTATCTCCAAAACGTGAAGAAAACTCCTCAGCGAAAAATATGTCACTAATCATTGCTAAAAATTGTGTACCATACTAAAAATAAAATCTCTTTACGTTTGTTCTATTGGTAAAAAAAAAATCAGAAAAAATCACAGATGATGAAAAATTGCCCTGAATAGTTTTGGAATTACATTTCATTTCTTTCTGTGTGTGTGTGTGTGTGTGTGTGTGTGTGTGTGTGTGTGCGTGTTTGTAACTACTTTTCCTTCCATTCGTTATTTGTAAACAGAAATAACAAAAACACGAATAACAAACAGAATAACAAAAACACGAAGTTTTATTTATTGAGAGAAAATTTTTTGTTAGTCTATAGATTTACATTTATTTATAAGACAAGGGATCTACGAGAGAGAGAGAGAGAGAGAGAGAGAGAGAGAGAGAGAGAGAGAGAGAGAGAGAGAGAGAGAGAGAGAGAGAGAGAGAGAGAGTGTTTTAAAAGAATGTCTAACCCAGTTATGAAGTGTTAATTTCCCAAAAAAATTTCAACACTGTTTTATTATATATCACAAACATACAAAATTAATTATGTAAGATAATTAAAAAAATATGATTTATTGTCAAAATAACTGGCAATGATGGATATCACTGAATGATGGATGTCGGAATGCTTATCTTGAAAAGATTTATGGCTTAATAATTCATCTATAACCAGACAATAACAATCAAACAACGTCTGTGGTAGTGTTGTCTGCATTAATAATGGCATCATCATTTCCTTTAATCGTTATTTTGCATGAGGTGACCGGCTTTAGCAAATTTTTTAATTTGCTGATATTCCATGATATTTTCGAGAGCTACTTCACTTCTAAGAAAAGAATGCATTGTCAAGGTCAACGGAGGCACAAGAAGCCTCAACGGATGGTAACGTACTATTCGTTTTCACCTGCATTCGAGGCCAAAGCCTCTTGCCAATAAAGATTATGTCTCACATTCAATCAACGTCTAGAGATTGAAACAGGCAAACTCATCAAATGGGATAAAGTCCCGTGAGCCTTGACAGTGAAGTCATTTGGGGTCTACGACATCCAGCAGGCTACAATAAAGTTGCTCAGCTGCTATCAGTCAAACGTTGAGAACATTTCAGTTTCGGTCTTTTCATCGTGAAAAACACACACACGCACACTTGAAAGATGTCGTGTGCATGTGCTCTGTTTGGATGTTTTGGTGACTAAAGAAAAGGAGAGAAAATATTAGTTTTCATGGCTACCAAAAAAGCAAATATGAAAAATCAGTTTAATGCAGTTATAGGTCATCTTTGCTTAATTAAAGAAATAGAAAGACAAGCTTAAATTGTTAACGTAGGTAAACAGTTAAAGGCTGCAAAAGGGTCATTCATATGTGGGTACAGAAAGTTTTGTAGCGTGTTTTTAGCATACAGATAAGAAACAGAGCTATTTAATCCTCTCGTAAGAATAATAAGTAAATGATCAATATTGCAAACTAATAAAATAAATAATTTAAATGAAGAATACCGAATGTTTGATTTTATCATAATTGGGAATCCTCGCAATTCATATCAAGTTCTTTGCTGTCATTTTGAAATAAGCAGAATTTAGCTCTGGGACTAAATTTATTACATTTTAAATTAGTCGTGACGTTTATTATCCTGAGCATAACTCTCATTAAGGCAATTATACGTCCAAATAAGTCCGCAGGAAAATTCCCTCTCTGTCATCATGTATGAAAGATTAATCACCTTTGGAAATTAGATCAGCAATGCTACATTTCACCCTCTCTCTCTCTCTCTCTCTCTCTCTCTCTCTCTCTCTCTCTCTCTCTCTCTCTCTCTCTCTCTCTCTCTCTCTCTTAAACGAGAATACCAGGAGAATTGATTTAAAAAAAATGGTCTTTATACCAAATGAGACGCCACACAATGAAGCCATTTCGATTATGCCACGGAATAAGATTCTTAAGTAGTATTCTTTCATTGTTTCTTTACACGTATGCTAGACTCTTTAGCTTTAATGCATGTGACGAAAGAATTCACATGATAATTTAAAAAACGTGATTTTATATATTAAAAAAAATTAAACGTAGACTCCACTTGAAGGTATTGCTATAAGAAGATTTACTCGATTCGCTGACCTGTTCCAATCTCTGCTCCTTCAGTGCAATCCCGCCTGTCCTATTCTTACTACAAAAGAGGTCCTATTCACATTTTTATTTTTTTACTCGTCTATTTCTACTGTATGTATCAAGTTGGATCACTAACAATTCCACTTCTATTCTGTAGCATTACACTTACATTTCCCTTTCGCTATCCTACCTTCAGAGTGCAGCTGCCCTACTTATTTCTACTTATTTGGTTTGCATCCAGGTCTTCTATATGCTCGCCCAATTAACTAGAGGCTCTGGTTTTCCTCGTAAAAAATCATCTCCTATATAATTCTATGATTCATTTTTTTTATCCGTTCTTTGGTACTCAATGTGATCCATTACAAAAATTTTATGTGTTACTTACTATTTTCACTTTACATATTCCCTCAGGATTTTATCTCTATTTCACATGAATGGATGGTGTTTTATTTGAAGGTTTGTGACAATTTGTTAAAATCTTTGTAGACGGAGAATTTTTAAAAGGCAGAGAGAGAGAAAAAATGTACAGTTGAAGTAATTCATTACATCTCTCTCTCTCTCTCTCTCTCTCTCTCTCTCTCTCTCTCTCTCTCTCTCTCTCTCTCTCTCTCTGTTCAGTATTAGCACTTCAGATATATTTGTCTTTTGTGTCATTTTATTACTCCGTTCATACTTTCAGCATATTAACTGCATTCTTGCTTAGGGTAATTTATTTCTCATTATTATTGAAACCCATTAGTGTTTCTTTCAAAACATTCATACTCGTATCTACCGTCTTAGAGCGATTCTAAAATATTTTTCTTCATCGATGGCTATCTTTTATTTTCATGATTATTTTAACCCTACCTTTTAGCAACCTCCATTCGATAAATTCTTCACTAAAGCAGACTTTACTTCAGTCATCTCGTGTTTCCAAAAATCAAGATAATTTCAGGACCTTTTCAATTACATTGATTCT
>NC_061087.1:68399679-68417179 GCF_015104395.2 Macrobrachium nipponense | reverse complement strand
TTTACATTAACATTTAGGTAGATATTATTCCTGACCATGTTCTGTTTAGTAATGCCACACATGCAGTAAATAGTACCTCAAAGCTAATGCATGCTTTTATTCCTCAAAATTAGAAATTTATGTCAATTTAAAATTGGTATTCCTACATTTTTCTTTGTTTATTAAAATCACAGTAAGGTAATTCCTAGATGCTTACAGAAATTACTGCTCATGATGTCAAATTAAAATCAGTCAATGACAATAATAAAAGAGGGGGTGAATTGGAAAAGTAAATCAGTTAGGAAAATAACGCCTTGTGCCACAAAGGAAAATGATAAACATCGTTATTGCCAATTTTCAGGCGAAAAAAACTCAGCCTAGGACCATCATGAAAAACCATATTTGTCACTATCCAGAATTAAATGTAATGTAACTGTATTGAAAATTTGTCCCTGAGTAAACGGTTGGGCACCAGGTAGACTCATCGACGACTTTCAGTCAACCTCCTCTTTTCATAATGTCATGATGTCATCTAAAAGTCATGATACATGTTGCGGGCGTTTGAGTCTCCTAGCTACCTAATGTCTGAGTCACACATTGGCAATTCAATGATGATGATAGATTAATCCATCCTTATGCTGGCTCGGGCTCTTGCTCTTCAGCAGCTCGTAACTACGATTCAAGACCGCGGCCGTCGTAATAGCTGGGTTTGGCGATCAGTCAACATCAGTAGCAGGACTTGGGTAAAAATAAAGAAATAAAACAATAACATATAACCAGCCGATTACGACACCATGAGAGCCTCTCGGACATCGACATGAGATTACGTACTTATGTTTTCATACACGCAAGTCACCGATGATTAAGGCTACGCTCACATCTAATAGTTTTTACAGGACAGCATCTTCCGTGGGTATAAAGATTCATGACGGTTTGACTGCAATTTAGTACCGTCACAAAAGGCGACAGGTCGCAACGGTACCGTCATGTGTCGTAAATATGAATGCCATCATATGTAAAAAGTATGTCAACAATATTGAGAATCTTGTATCCAATATACATTTTACTATCAATAGAAAATATCTTTTCATCTCTTACTTCAGAATATTATAATAAATTTTATTTGATTGCATGATCAACTGACTGACTTATTTATATAAAAGAAAAACATGTTTGAAAAACTAAGTAAATTCCTGAAGATACTGAGAATCTTGACTTCCACACATATATAAATTTACGTTTTACTAGTTCAGTGCCATTTTCTATTTATCATCAAAATATTGGAGATGGTTTGTAATTGAGGAAATTGTCACAAAAAATGGCTGTTCAACATTTTAATTTATGAAGTAACGTGAAAGTCATTTTTAAATAGAACAGAAAATTTTAGTAATAATATTAAGATTAGAATAAGAGATTTAAGCATAAAGCTAACCACTAGAACCTATCGGGTCATTCAGTGCTATGATGAGACGTAACAAATATGGGAATGGAATGAACAAGGAATTTATAATACACATTCTAAAGGTTACTGTAAAAAAAGGTTAAAATGAGAGAGATTTCATTTCTAATGAAATTATTGCTGTCATAAATAAGGTTAAAAAAGACACATCGATAAAAAAACCATAATATTTTCATAAAAAACACAGAAGATTACGTATACTATTTCCCTCTCTCCCCATTCATGCCGATCTACGTAGTATTTTTAGAAGTCTTCTCAACCTCGTTTTAAGAACTTTAATCTGGCTCTTTCTATTTTTTTCTGAAATGTTTTATGTTTTTCAACGGCGCATTTACAGTTTGTAGAGGGTACATGTAAAATTAGATCAATTAAAATTATCTACTGTACAGGTAAAGACGTAGAGAGAAATAGTACTGCGTAGGCGGTAAAATATGTGTGAGCGCTATCTATGAACAGAGAGAGAGAGAGAGAGAGAGAGAGAGAGAGAGAGAGAGAGAGAGAGAGAGAGAGAGAATTATTGTTTTTATTATTTAATGCTAGTACTGTACATATATACACACACTTTCGTCAGACATGTACGTATGTCTTATAATTAGTTGCCAGGACCTCTTAATTTCTAAATTTCCCCGCACTTTAATCTTAAGGATATTGAGTAATTTCAAGTATTGTCATAGAAACTAAAATTCAGTTATTCGTGCTTTTCAGGAAATTTTAGTACATGCACAATTTTAAGCAAAATTTATTATATTATGAAAAATACAGATACAATTTAAAGTGGCATATGTCTTTATAGAACAGTTAAAGAAGAAATTACAATAGTCTATTATAGAAAAAATATAGGAAGATATTACGGTAGGATTGTCTTAAAATTTTTCATGGGTATTTTCTTTCCTTGATCTAAAATCCTGACAGCTAACCTGATCAAGTCTGGCAGCAACAAGTTGACACAGTTTTGACTCACTGCCCATCCCCATTGCAAATGTTTTGGGTTGCTAAGTACTGTCGGCCAAAAACTCGTGGCAGAGTTTCATAATTTTTCGTTCACCTGCCTGACCGCACGATTTCATGCCTTCTTTATCTATTTTTCTTTTCAAAGATGGATGAAATCATGTGTAATGACATTAAAAACAGTCACTGATATCTTTAGAACATTATGTTATGTTATTGTGTAAAACTATTTTCCATATAGCAAAATTGACGTGAACGAAACGAAGTGATAAAAAACGTCATATCACAACCATAGATATACATTACCAAATAGATAGGAGACACCTATCACTAGTAGTATCGCATAAACATAGTCCTTAAATTATCATTTCAATATTAAGTTGAAGGTAGTTGAACTATTCCATTTGTTAAATTTTACAGAAAAACATTGGAATCTCACAAATGCTATCAAATTTAAAACAAAAAGAAAAAAAAAACGATATCTTAACAATGTGAACTAGGCGACCTCACTCTATTACTTTTGATGTTATGTGCACGGGTATCTAATGTCAATGTGTCATTTATCGGTCTAAGAAACATCCTTCGATGAGCGAGAGAATTATTGCACTGCATTCGGTGCAAGTTTCTGTTGGAGAGATATCAAGAAAGCTTAATAAACCGGAGAGAATCATACATAGATGAATAAAATTGTTTAAAGGACGGCAAAGTTTAGAACATGGGCCTAGAGGTGGAATACTCGAAGCACCACATGAGACAAGACAATACAGTAGTGAAAATGTTTGCTGAGCAACATTCATTTGTGACTTTGAATTCTAGTGCCTCGTCCGACCGATTGCTGAACCAGGGATCATAACTAGCTCTACGCTTATGACTGGTGTCTGATGAATACTTTAGAGGGAGAGGAGAAGAGATTTTTAAATCTACACTTGAAGTCTGATAGTTGTCTAATGAATAAGCAAACTTATCTTTGATGGATGAGAGATTCAGTTAGGCTTACTTTTTTTCTTTTTTTTTATCGGTGGCCAGTGAATACCACGGATAGGGAGGAACGGTTTCAATGTGTATGCATTTTTTTTTTCTTCAAAACCTAAAGAATACATTTTATTGGGAGATACTTTACTAACATCGGCCTAATCCTTCCATCACTCCTATAAGCCACCTCCGCTCCGCTCTCTTCTACATCTCAGCGACTAGATCCGACTTCTCACTACGAACTCCACCTCGTGAAAGCATCACTAATGATAACGGTTATTTTAAAATTCCCTGCACCCGACAAACGGACGCCTTAAAATACAAATGTTTGATAAAAACATTTTCTGTTCAAAGAAACTTTATCTTTCATTCCACAAAATGTGTGCATACCCTCGTGTTACACCCTGTAGCCGTCAAAGAGCAACCCTTGATTAAAGCAGTAGGTTTTTCTTGAGAGAAAAAAACAAAAAAAAACATGAAATAGACTTAAACGAGAACGTCACCTTTCCTATTTCTTATTCTTTCAGCTGCTTATAATATGCTTATGTAAGTAGGTCTAGTAGTTATACATGTGAACTAATTTGAATTAATTTCTATTTAAAAGAAAATGAATAGCTTACAGAAAGATCAACCTAAGAAAGCTTTAAGGAAAGTAAGCCTTTCTTAATGTATTCGTCAGTTTTGACTCCCACAGCTTTCCAAGGTGTCCAATGAAACAGGATGATATGCAAGGAATTCGATAAAATAAGAAAGAATTATATTCGTTTGATTTTTTATAATTGCTTTTTGACTTTGAATAGCTAGGTCTGAGTTAATTATGTTAAGCAGTTATTAAAAGGATAAGAAGAAAGGCGAACATGGCTAATAAAACAAGAATAACGGGAATAGTCAAATAAGCAGATTTATCTATATATATTAATATATTATATTAATATATAAATTGTATAATCTATATATATGTATATATAATATAATATAGATACGTATATATGAATCTAATGTATATAAGTTGTCGATTTAAATATTCATTCAATATTACGTATCCGAAGAGAGTATGCTGCTGAAAATAGACCTAGGCTTATCATGTGGGAAAATCAGAAGTCCAATTTAGGCCCACTAAACGTGTCATGCAAATTATTTTATTGATCAAAGGACAAAATTAGTTTAACTAAACATCGTTTTCAAAGAATGTTAACGCCTTGATGTATTATTTATCGGCTGTAGGAGACGAAATGACAACACTCAGTGCTGTATCGATATGTTGAGTCAAGACTCGAGCGGCAGCAAAGCCAACTTCAAAATCTTCGGAATGCTGTTTACGAAGCTAGAGTTGAAAATAAAATTAGAAATCGTGGACGGTGGACCCATGGGTATATAATTTTCCTTACTTTGCAAAATAATTATCTTTCATACGTTGAATAAGTCTACTCAGTTCTAATGTCATTTATTTCAAGTATAGCACCTTTGAAAGGAAATTTTATTTATTGTTAAGTAAATATTCTGGCACCTGCATATGGCAATATTTCCATAACGAACAATGAATTAAGAAACTACGCCAATTCTTTGTTGGCCGTCTGTACATGACGTATGTCGTACTGGAAGCCACATGTCGGCATTGCTAGTTACGTCTTCCGTAATCAAATGCCAAAGCCGTTGTAGCAGTCGAAATGGCATGACACTATTGCGTCTTCCGGCAAGACATGGCGACCTTTGACAGTTGTGACTCTACTGCGGAGGTGCTAGGCAGCCTTGCTCATCCGCCATCACTTGGAGGATATTGTCAAACTTGCCGACGCGGTTACCGATCAAGCCGATTGATGGTGTCTTGAATGTAATTACACTGCAGTGGCCACATAATGAACAAAACTTTTCGGCCATTATGTACATATATGAAAATGTAATAGCCACAATGACCTCTTAACTTCTCAAATTCTTTGCTCATTCATGATACGCTTGTCACTACAAAGTCTGAAGCTCCAACTTCAAACATATTTTGAAGAGATCATGATGTCCGGTAGCGGGAAACGAACCTCGACACCATAATCTTGACGAGGTCACCTTGCCAACCTGACCACGAGAAGGATAAAAGTCTGTAACCTCTCGTACATACATATACCTGTCATTTTCAGATATTTATTCATTAGAGCTGAAATTGACCCATCCTCACCATCATGGTCAAATGAGCAATCGTGTTTATCGCTTTTTAGGCTGAAATATATATGTAGAATCTATTGGTAATTTTTACCAGATGCATATGAAATTGTAATAGCTACAATGCTTCTTAACTTCTCAAATTCTTTGCTCTTTTCTGGATATGCTTGTCACTACAAAGCCTTGAGCCCCAACTTCAAACATATTTTGAAGAAATCATGATGTCCGTTGGCGGGAAACGAACCCACGACACCATAATCACGACGACGTGACCTTACCGACCTGACCATACATACATATACCTGTCATTTTCAGATTTATATCTATTACAGCTAAAATAGAACGAACCCACGACACCATAATCACGACGACGTGACCTTACCGACCTGACCATACATACATATACCTGTCATTTTCAGATTTATATCTATTACAGCTAAAATAGACCCATCCACATCATCGTAGTCAAGTGGGCAATCGTTTTTATTGCTTTTTAGGCTGAAATATATGTATAATCTATTGGTAATTCTTACCGGATGCATATGAAATTATAATAGCCACAATGCCCTCTTAACTTCTTATACCCGTCGTTTCCAGATTTGAAAACGACAGGTATATTTATGAATGAGAGGTTATAGACTTTTCTCCTTCCCGTGGTCAGGTCTGGAAGGTGACGACCTCATCGTTATTATGGTGTTGCGGGTTCGTTTCCCGCTACCAGACATAATGATTTCTTCAAAATATCTTTGAAGTTGAAGCTCAAGGTTTTGTAGTGACAAGTGTATCCAAAAAAGAGCAAAGAAGTTGAGAAGTTAAGAGGCATCGTAACTATTACAATAATTCATTTGCGTCTGGAATAGACCAATCCTTTCCATGGTAGTCAAGTGGGCAATCGTTTTTATTGCTTTTTAGGCTGAAATATATATGTAGAATCTATTGGTCATTTTTACCAGATGCATATAAAATTGTATGAGTCATAATGCCTTCTGAACATCTTAATGGATCACAGTCCCCTCAAGTACCTTACCATTTTCCGAATTACAATAAATGCACTGGCACATCGACCTTCAAGATTATAAGTGAAGGATCCAGCATATTAAGAGGTAGGATAACAGAATAGCTGATGTCCTGTCCAAGCACCAGTAAGGTTAGTATCTTCGCAAGTCATTTCTTGAATTCTAACCACCCCCCCCCCCCCCCCCCCCCCCCCCCCCACCCCACTCCCCGTGTAACCGGGCATCCCCTCCAGAGTGAGTGCCCATCAGTAGCTCCCAAAATGTAAGTTACTGCCTTCCTAGTACTATCCTATTTCTTGATAATTTGTTAACCTGGCTCCAAAAGCCAATTTTATGTACTGGTATGTCACATGTACTGACTGATAAAAGTGCGTTCTGGCACTTGTATTTATGATGTCCCAAGTTAAGTATCATGGAACCAGCTAATAATAAGGCCATGAATACTTCACTGCATTGCCTCTACAATGTAAAATAACCACATGACCTTATGACCGAAGTCTGTTACAAATATCTGTGTGGAGTATCTTTAGGAATATATATATTAACCTCCCAATGTTATGTTTGATTTTCTTAACGATTAAATAATAATCTGACTTCATTTTGTTTCATTTAAATCCTACTTAGTATCATCATAAACTAATGTTATTTATTGTTATTGGTAGCATAATTAAACCTGCGATTTGTCAATTCCTTAACCAAACATCTTTGTTTTTTTATTACAAATTAGGAGTTAGTCAGCTGTAGATATGTTCATCACCTTGTGCATAGTGGCATTCTCACTGTATTCAAATCCTTACTGCACCCTAATGTCTGTTAATTTCATTTATAGATATCCATGATGATGTAAATAAAGGGTCACGAAACGTAGGATTAAAACTATTGTTCATGGAATCTGCTTCTTTTCCTGCACTTGCTCCTTTTAACGTGTGGAAAAAAGTTGTTCCTGTTCTTTGCTTGCATATATATATATATATATAATATATATATATATATATATATATATATATATATATATATATATATATATATATATATATATAATATATCTATATATATGCATATATATATAGATTATATATATTATATATATATATATATATATATATATATATATATATAATCTATATCTATATATATATATATATAATATATATATATACGTATATATATATATATATATAGATATAGATAGATATAATATATATATATATATATATATATATATATATACTATATATCTATATCTATATATATATATATATATATATATATATATATATATATATATATATATATGCATATATATATATATATATATATATATATATATATAGATATATATATATATATATATATAATATATATAGTATATATATATATGTATATATCTGTATATGTATATATATATATATATATATATATATATATATATATATATATATATATATATATATATATATATGCAAGCAAAGAACAGGAACATGTGTATGTGCATGCGCATGGGTGTATTATGTTTGAACATAATGTATAAGTATACAAAGAGAGAGAAACGGCGAGGAGCGTATGGGGTCTCAAAGAATGAGTCCTCAAATCCTACAGGCAACCATTTTCTCTTGGGATCATATTTCTGACGCCAATTTAAGTCGGCCTTAGTGAAAAGCCTTTTCTTGGGAAGTTTGATAGTGTGCGGGATTTATCCAAAGGTTTATGTGAGCTGGAGGTGTCAGCTAAAGTAGCAGTACTTCTGAATTATATCTTTGCTGTTGAGGGGGGTAAGCACAGGGCAAAAATATCGAGTTACAAATAGCTAAGGTCTGGCATTATTCAGCATTTTTAGCATTTGTGTTTTTTCCGTCGTCGTTGTCCATTTTCAATTCTGTTTTTGAAATATGTGTCGATCATTATTTCCTTTTTAAATAGTTATTTCTTTCCCTGCTAGTAATTCCATTGTTATATTAGAATGTAAAAATTACTGAGTTTGTAGACTTTCTTTTCTTTCTTCATCTAATTCTTCTATTCCTTTTACCATTAAGTACATTCCTCACAATTATTTTATTACACATCATAAATATTATAATTTTGTTTTAGGAAATAAAATCTCATCATTGTTTCTTATAAATAATTGGACAAAGAAAATTTGCTGATAAATTTAATTAGTTTCCATCCAGAGCCTTCCTGTTATCATTTCATTTGAATAGATGGAGTAGTATTTGAAACTGTGTAATAATCAATTAAAATCTATGCTGAGGCAGATATTTTAATAGAAGCAAAGAGAAAAAAATGTACAACTGAATTAATTAATTACATCTGTATGTGTATGTATGTCTGTATGCATTATTAACTAATACTTTTTTCCACCTCGTCCTATTATAAAAAAGAGTATTATGGTAGAGTTATATTGCATACTCTAACTAATCTTGTAATATCCTTGTAAGCAATGTAGTTTTTTCCCGCATATCTTTGGACCTTTAAATTCTTACAGTAAAATTAATTTTAGACTGCTTTTGAATCATATATTCCCAATACTATTTATTACGAGCCAACCGAAGTCTTACTGGAAACTGGCTCCTTTCTGGCTGCCCAGAAAAGCCAAGCCCTAACGCCATTCAAATGCTAATATCTCCAAATGTGTTGGAGATAAAAAAATAAATTCTTTCGGCAGATATAACCTTATATCGTTAAATTTCATCCCATATAATTGTTATTTTTAAGATATCATAAATTCACGTTTAAATGATGTTTTAATTATTGCATTAGTACCTAACTCTTTTCAAATGCTACTATCTCCAAAGGTATTGAAGATGAAAGATTTTTTCTTTCGGCAGATAAAATCTTGCATCTTTCATCCCATATAAGATTTATCTTTAAAATATCATAAATTCACATCTATATGATGTTATCCCTCTTTTGGTTTAACTTGAATCCCCACGAGTTATCTCCTTTTTAGTGCACTACTGGTTATTTAAATGCAATTATTATGTTGTTCCCTAATTCTGTTAGATTTGCTATCATCCTCTCACTATTAAATCAGTAGACATATATTATTGACCTAGCGTTCATGTACGTAGTAACATTCGCATTAGTTTTGTTTATTGAATTCTGTATTGTCTAGAGCAGTGTTTCTTAGATATTCTTGTGCAACGGACCACTCTTATTAAAATGACTCATGTAGCGGACCCCTTATTATGATAATTGATTTCCCTCTTGGGTTTAAAAGTGTTTTCAGAGCAAAATATATAGTACTAAAATTGCTACTGAATCATGAATTAATTCCTTACCTTCAACATAAATGTTTACATTTGGCTTAAAATTACTTTCACATTATTAATTTAGCAATTTTGCACACAAATTTTAGTGAACTTAAGTAACGCTTCCTCCTCACATCTCGAACCGTACTGAATGCGACGAATGGTACTAATTTTGCTGATTCATTACTCTCGGAATATCTGGCTCCAATCTGATGAGCTTCAGTCACAGTCAGTACATTGTTGCCTGATTATAAATACCAATGCCTTCTACAAATTGCACCCATCCTAATCAGACGAGCGCCATTGTCAGAAGCCAAGAGTACAAAAATGGAAACTTAGCACGTTTTGGCCACAAATGTTTTTGAGCCACGTTTTGGCCTGAAATTTGTCTAATACCGACGGCTACTTTTTCCTGCGGACTCCTTCCGCAGACCACACTTTAAGAAAAACTGGTCTAGAGCAAGGGTCGGGAACTCCCTGCCCGCGGGCCACATCCGGTTCGCCATCTTCACCTGGTTTAGAGAAGTTACCGAACAATAGGAAGAAAATCGTGTTTCATTGAATAGTTTCTAACTGCATTTCGTTTGTAGCAAGGAATTCGAATTGTATGTTGATTGTATTCGTTGTATCCTGTTACTCCTACAGTAGAATAAAGAACCTTGTTTAAATAATATTATTCAGTTTTTTATCCCCTGACCAAAGCAGCCTTCTAGACAGAGAAGTCTGAGGTCAAGACAATTTATTATAGTACATTAGATATCATGGCACTCTGAGACACTGCATAGCAGTCTGGCCCACTCAATCCAAAAAGGTTGCTGACCTCTGGTCTAGAGTTATATATTGCGTTGTACATCAGTGGATAATTAGCATAAATTCCGGAGATATTTTAAGCAATTTAATCCAGTAAAGTTTTGATTTTATGACTCAAGTCAAGGAACAAACTAATGCATCATTTTATTCTAAGCTTGATTCTATACTTCATATCTTTGTCATCATATGTTTCTATAGCGATTTATTATAATGTTCTAAATATTTAATATTATTTTCTGCATTTTTTAATATAGTAATATTTCAGTAGATTTCTTCTTTAAATAACATAAAAAAAAACACCAAGTACCATATTCAAAGTAAATTCTATTGACCGCCGATATAAAAATGATTTAAAAAGGGGGCGGCGGTTATTGAAAATATAATTCTAGATACTCAGGTTCTCATGCTAATGATAATCTATTTTATTTATTTCTCTAAAACGAATGTTAAAAGTGCAGAGAAACAGGACTAATGAAAGATATTAATTTTAGTGTACTTGCAATACCTTCATTCACTAAATATTCTCTTATAACCTATTCGAATCAATACCACATTTGTGTATCTTCCACACATTCTAATAAAGCGTAAAGTAACATTATTCAACTTGAAGTGACTTGAAAGCCTAAGTACGTATACCAAAGAAAACAAAATTAATAAGGAAAACCTAGAAAATAGGATGGGAAATATTTGTTTATTCAAAACATCAGGATCTCCAACTTAATGATGTACTTCCTTTTTATTTACCAATCAGGCGGACAACACAACCTGCTCCACTTCCTCTAACTACCTTGAAAAGACTAATGAGTAAAGCTGCAGGCAAGTTCTATAGAACTGGCTGAATTCCCTGAATAGAAAGGTACTTTTCTCCTGATGAACTATTGATTATCCCGCGTCTGTTTGTCGGTATTTCTCCTTGCTGTATATGCATGCGTATGTCTTACGAAAAAAGCAAAATATGAATATGTCAGTACGTGATTAATACTAGTAGTTTGCAAGACACAAACGCACAAACACAGACACAGATACACACACAAACACATAGAAACACACACACACACACACACACACACATATATATATATATATATATATATATATATATATATATATATATATTATATATATATATATATATATTATATATATATATGTGTGTGTGTGTGTGTGTGTGTGTGTCTATTTGTTTGTGTGTGTATGTGCGTGTGTGAGTGTCTATAGAATGTACTGCTCGCATTTTACCTGATACATGTGTAGGATTTATTATCCAAAATACCCTCTTCACTTCTCGATTTCTTCACATTTTTTAAAGGCCTGTCAATGCGAAGCCTAAAACCAATTTAAGAAAGAAATTAAGTTATTCAGATGACCGACTGAGGCTCTATCTTGGGTCCGGGCTATCCGAACAAGTATAGCCATTTCTTTATGGCCAGGTAAGCATCGGTACGTCGTTCGGATACAATGAACCCGAGATCGAGCCTCAGCTGGGTGTCTGGATAATTTCATTTCCTTCTGAAATTGGTTCTAAGCTTCATATTAACAATTAACAAATGTTTCCAAAATTTGGAGAAATTGAGAAGTTAAAGTGGCATGATGGCTAATAATATGTGTGGATGTGTGTATTTAAATCTCGGAAGGGCTAATATATGCATTTACAGGAAGTTTAACTCTTGCATAGATAAAACTTCACTGTTCTGGGAAAAGCAGATAAGCGATATGTGTGCATATCCGTGTGTTTTGAAAAAGCAATTACTTATAACGTAATTACTCCTCAGTCTCTAAATAGATGTTTTCGTGTAAGGAATATCAATATGTAGAAGTATATTTTAAATGATAGACGTTTGCCTTCTTATCACCGGCTCGAATTTATGGATTCAGCAAACTTCATGTAATGGGACAAATCGCATTGCGTCCGAGTACAGTGTAGTGGATTTGGTTACGAATGTCAGTGAATGATCTTGCCCATCTTAGTAAATGGATGTCCCTTCCTAAAGACAGATGAGACTTCTCCTGAGACCTATGACAGTCCTGTCCTGCATTCGGATATGTTCCATGTGAAGTAAAAATTCAGCAAATGAGGTTTGGACTATTACACCTGCAACGATATATCAGAATGGAGAGAGAGAGAGAGAGAGAGAGAGAGAGAGAGAGAGAGAGAGAGAGAGAGAGAAATACAACACTGATGGTCATGATGGCCTCTAATTTGTAGATGTGGTGCAAAAGAGCGGAAATTGGCACTCGTGTTAGCTGAATATTACTGGATGAACATTGTGTACAGAAATAGATAGGACAAAGTGTGTGCATTTCGGTTGGGTAATGATTAACGTGTTCCTGGAGAGCATAAAAAAAAAGAAAAAATATTGTGACTCCTGTGAATAAAAGGCTAGGGTAGGAATCAAGCTAAGAGATGGCGTAGTCAGTAGGTAAGGAATCATGGAGTAAAGAAAATGGAGAATAATTTATGGAAATACTTTTGTAAAGATGTTGATTGTTGTCAGTACATGCTTCCCAAGGAAGAACGTTCATATGTATACTTTGAAAAGAGGAAATAACATAGAAAATCAATGGTTTGTTAGGAATTTGTTAGGCTACAAGGAATGTGTATCTTAATGTAATTTAAACGAGTTTGTTTTATAACACCGTTCATTTTAGTATTCATTGCTCCATCATCTTAATTGAAATTCACCCATATATTCTTCATATTACTGACATTTACTCTTAGCTTCTCCTTCCGGAAACAAATTCGAACTCTTTCATTAGTTACTGCAGTTTCTCGTATCATCCACAAGTATCAACCATTCGGATCTCCGTCATGAGACTCATTGCTTCACGCCATTTATGAAGATTCGAGCTTGTTGGCGCTCTCAACCACGCTTGACCTTGGCGCTGCTGCTTCCTTTAACTTCACGAACCCCCTACCTACCAACCGAATCTCAACACCCACCCCCCAACGGGAAGAACAAACAGGTTTGCAGAGGAGGAGGGTTAATGTCTACCCTACCCTCCCGTTCCCCTACCCCATCCCTACCTGGGGAGGACAAATTGGTTTGCCGTGGTTGGGTGGCTGTGTCATATCTCATCAAGTATCACCTTGGGGAACACAAACAAAAACTGCTTAAACTTTAATATTATTATAGATTAAATAGCCATGGTGATATATCCCTCACGTCCCCAACCACTAAAGTTAAAAGAGTAGACATCTCGGATAAGAAATAAATATTGGAAAAATTCATTATTAATACCTAAATTAGCAAATACTTGTTCTCATAACGGCTGCCTTATTGAATGAGAAAAAAATACAGAGATTACCACCAAAAGACTAAAGCCTGAATGTATTATACGAAAAATAGGCTTCTTGGAGTGTAGTACTATTCCTGGTATATTTTTGTTTAAGATACAAAATTAGAAACCGCAAAATTTCTTTATGATAATTATATATACTTTATTAAAGTTGTAAGCAGAGAAAAATCTGGAATATATGAAGGGATATCGGAACATCAGCTTTATGATGGAAAAGTAAGGGAGTTAAATGCTTATTAAGTAGCGATTTTTGAAACCCGTGAAATAAACCGTCTGATACTAATATGAAAGATGGAAATGCGACAGATGATGATGTAAAACCTAATGAAACTAGCCGTTTTAACTGCCTTGAGAAGAGTAGCAAATAGAATAGCAAAAGCAGACATCTAAGGAATATACGTTCGACAGTAATGTCTAATGACGGAAGACACAATGCAGTTCAGAGATATCAGTGAATTCTCATGTTAGCCAGGACCGTTAGGCAAAACTACCATGAGATTCACAGCCGGCGTCCTGGTGTTTATCAGGAATAAAATTTTATCAACGTACCTGACAAAGATGACACTTTGTCACAGGGTATCTTACATTCCTACCCAATTTTTGACAGTATTCTGTATTACGAAAGTTGCATAATTCTGGTAATTATAAGAGCAACACCGACTTCTTGTAGACATCGCCAGCAAGCTCAGAGGAATGTCTTTCGAAGATATAATGACGTAACTTATGACGTAATTAACTTGCCAATGAAGTACAACCAACACTCCTTGTTTACACTTTTTAGTAGTAGTAGTAGTTGTAGTAGTAGTAGTAGTAGTAGTAGTATATAGGATTTATGCAATGAGGTCGAGTGCTAGAATCCTTGAAGATAAGGGTTTCCACAAGTAATCCGAGCTTTTACTTTCTATCACTATTTCTCCATTGAAAAATTAAATAACTAAAAATCAGTTAACAAAATGAAGAAAACTTTGGCATTCGTCGTAACTCCTTTGACATTTCTCCTAATATGAGAGTGACAATCATTGTAATAAATAGACAATTGCATAGGATTAGACTGGATTATAGAATTAGCCTTCAAGCCAAGCACTGGGACCTATAGAGGTAATTCAGTGATATATTATAACCCATGACAAATTTTTTTGGGGGGGCAAAACAAGTTTTAATGTTGTTCTGCAATTTATATTTTACTGAGCAATCAACAACTATTGCTTTATAGAGCATATATAATTATCTTTCTGGACCTTACTGGAAGTCAACAAATGACGAAAACTTGGTAGCCTTGGATATCCGGGCCCTATTATTCATTCAACTGTTCAAGCTTATGCAGGGTTTGCCACGGTCTTCCCCATTCTAAACAATTATGCAAGTCGAATCACAAAAGCTGTCCTGCACCAGAGGGATGATGACTTATCGTAGACGCCATTCTTGAAGCCTTGACAAGGTACGTATATTTATTCAGAATTTCAGAGACAGCTGTTTGTCGTCATCATTTTTTGGGAGGAGTCGGGAGGTCATATGTTTACGTCACATATAAATTTGAACCCATACATTAGAGTGTTCCACCACTGGCTTCAGCTGCTTTATTTTACTCTTATGAATATACTTTCTTCCAATACAAGTAAAGAATGCTGCCGAAAATTAGGTAGTGATATAAAGTATAGTATGACTAAGTAATATCCTTGTCAAATGCGCAGAAAAAAGTTATTCCGGAAAAAACACTGAAAGGAAGGCTCTGAATCTCATAGTAGTACATAGTTTTAGTGGAATAATTAGGTAAAACCTGAAACTTTGCACAAATGTAGAGATATGTGACATGAACAACATATCAAAAGACCCATGGACTCCCACGCTTGCATTAGCCTCCATATTGGAAAATGGTCACCTAATTGGAATTCGCTTAAAATTTTAATTTCAAAATACATCTCTGAGGAAAAGTTGTTCAGAACTTATTTTTTAACAAGAATGATTAGTTTTGTTTATAAAATTACGACATTTTATACGATATAAGAATAAAAATAGTGAAACTAATCCTATAATTTAATTTTCATGAACAAATTCCACGGAACTGGTGGTCTGTATGACCAAATGTTTCTAAATAGAAATTATAGAAAAAATCATATTATTCTCAAATATCTATACGTTTCTACATATCTAGACAAATAAAGTAGTTATCACAATTAAAAAAAAACCTTGTGGGGATTGTGGGCTTCACTAGGTTTTCTGAAAAGAATTTTTTGTGGATAGCTTAAGAAGGGGACAACAAGAGCTACTACTATAATTTTACGCCTTATATCTTCTAAAGACCAAGCAGTTTGAACAATTCGTATATCAACATCATCATTAAGAACAATAACAATTATAACGTCAGAATGAAGGAGTTCCTTAAGCTTATTGATCAGACGTGGGAGGCCGAGAGACTAATGATATGTTGCTCATGTTGTGCAAAGTTTCAGCTTTTACCTAATTATTCCATGTCAAAACCTTGAAGTTCCTGGGGAACATCTAGACTAACGCTAATTACATTTTTTATTTTTTATTTAAAATTTTGCTATTACTATCATGAACTTTGGTCTGGGTCTGCATGCACTAGCACACAGGCAGCTTTGATGTATTTCATCTTTCAAGAGAAGTTGTAGTGCAGAAAAGGATACAGTGTACAAATCAACAAAGGAATGCCTTTACTTAACTCTCTTTCTCTCTTTAAAGTGTTGATTCCCAATCGAAATATAAGTTTTTGTTTTGTAAACAGTAAAGAAAAAAAAAGAAGGAAAAAGAAGGCTACAGTCATGCTGGTAACGTAAAGTAGGGAAAGATAATAGAAAGGAACGGCCCCCTTACCGTTCGTAAATCTGTCAAAGACAAGAGGCCCAAGCGAGTCATAAAACACTGAGAATGGAAGACCATATACACCAGCGACTTTCATGTCCACTCTATCACTGATCCTGATCTCTCCTAGCATGTAAATCAGGAATTCTCTACGTGAATTATGTAATATAAACATATAAGTATATATATATATATATATATATATATATATATATATATATATATATATATATATATATAGTATATATATATATATATGTATATATGTATACATGTATATATGTATATATATATATATATATATATATATATATATATATATATATATATATATATATATATATATATATATATATATATATATCCTTCGAGCTACAAATGTCTTTAAATATCTAATTCGCTCTCCCTCGGAATTGATATATTTTCATATATGTACCGAAGGGGAATTTTTTAGTTGATAATTATTTCGTCCCCTCATGGGATGGAACTATCGTCCAGAGGACAGGCACGAAATCAAGACGACATTGATGTTACCGGTTCAGCTAGCAGTGAGGCTATAAGTTTATACCGATTCTGACCTTACAAATCACCGTCGAACTCGGTTTTTTCGTAATTAGAATCGATATGAAACCCTCTCTACCATGTTAGCCAATTTGAATGTTTGACGAACATAGCCATGTTATGAATAATTATCACTTCACCGTGATTCATATGAATCATTCGAGCTACAAATGTCTTTCAATATCTAATTCGCTCTCCCTCGGAATTGATATATTTTCATATAAGTACCGTAGGGG
>NC_061087.1:68369679-68392179 GCF_015104395.2 Macrobrachium nipponense | reverse complement strand
ATTTATTCATTCCATTTCATTACGGTATTGCATAAACACAGATACAAAAACATATGTACGGGAGTGTGTGTGTATAAGGTCAAATTGTGTCCTTATTTGGCCCTCCGTCTCAGTTAGATGGAAAGAATACAGCTTGTCTGTTTAATAATGACCATACTTTAACGCCTTTTCATACCACGTACCTTCCAAGTTTCCCGGAAACGCCTACGTTCTAACCAATCTTCCAGCCTCTAATTCTTCCAGCTTTTCGTTTTGGAAGAATAATTCTAAACCCGTTATTACGCATGTTTATCGCTTTCTTCATTTAGTGCTAAACTTTGGTACGCTTATATGTTGTTTCCGATCTTACTTAACACCAGGAATTAAGCAAATCGCTTCCAGCGGTGTCACGGCTCACTCGTTTTCCTTCTTTTACTTTGTTTCTTCAGGTATGGCATCTGTTGAGTTACCTGACCCAATGCACACAAAGCCTGAAAACACATAATTATGTGCCACATATTCTGTTATGAAATTTTTGCGTAAGTGCAGTGGCATACAAGTCGAATCGATAGCAAGAAATGAAGGAGCATTATGTAGGTTCATCATCTATCTTCGAAGAATAATGGAATTGATACATAATTTTAGTAATTTATTTTAGATACATTCATAGAAATTGTGTATTACTTGTAAGTATTATCTCTCTTACCTATGGTTATAGTTTTATCCTAAGTAATATTATCATTTTGCGAAAATTTTCCTCCATGCCAAAACATGGAACGATTATTCAAATTTCCATTTTCAGGAAATAAAAACTCAAAATGCGGAACCGTACAATGAAAGTTCAAAAGAAAAGACATTAGTCTTCCATTAATGGACTATCAGAAGCAGCAGCTGCGACTGATTGCTGAAAGGTTGTTGAAACTCTTCAAATTTATATTGATGGTTCCTGACTTCTGAACGGGACAGAAATTGTAGGTGATAGCAAGGAGAAGGGGAATGTTATTTTACACGGTACAGGTTTGAGCATTTTATGATCGGGCTTCGCTTGTATATGTATTGACGAAGAATTGGGTTCGCTTGGAAGTAGTTTTCATCCCACACAAATGCTTTCTGATCTCTCAAAAATGGGAAAACTATTTGTTTTTTATCGCTTGAAGTAGTAACTTTTGTTCACGTTTTGACTGATGGGTATGATAACCAACACCTGTCCAGAAAGAAGAATAAAAGTAATTCAAAAGAGTATGTCAAAGATAAAATAACCCCGATAAAAGCACACACAATTTCAGGGTATAATTTTTATGTGATTTTGACAAGCAATCGTTTTCGCAGAGTGCAATTCTTTAGTGTTTCACACGGAAACATCTGCAAAATTCTATTCATTTTACTTTTTTTTAACCTTTGCAATTTTTGTTACTTAACCTATATTAATTAAAAGGAATTTATTTGAAAATATAGTTATTTTTCGCTATAAACAAATTTCTATAATTTTGAACGGAATAGTAAATACACACATCAAATACTTTAGTATTAAAATTTATATGTGATAGAAAAGGTTGCAGTTGATGAAAATACTTAAAAATTAATCAAAATTTACCTTTATCTTTTATGAGTTCTGATTTTGCATAGTAAGATGAAGGTGGAAAAGTATCCTTAAATCAAACAGAGAACGTCATTTTGCTTAAAATATCTTCATTCTATTGACTTCAAGGTAATATTTTGAGGAAGAAAAAGTAAAAAAGTGTAATGAGAGCTGAATGGATTCTCCGTTCAAAACCATAGAGACCAAACGGTATCTAGGGTGATAATTCGCAGTACATTAAATGGAGAGGAAGGTAAATCAATTTAATGAATTTTTTTTATTAATAGTTTATTTTCAAGTCCTCAAAGACATTTAATGGTACGAAGTGCTGTGAATCACTCCAACTTCAAATAGATTGTTTTGAAAATATGCATTCATTTGCGCGGGGTACAGAAGTGTTAATAAAATGGGAATTAAAAAAAGATGTGAAAAGCAGTGTGATCTATATGCAACAAAATAATTTTCGTAAATGTGATTTTAATTTTGCATTTCTTTTATTGTTAGATGCGATAATAAATCTACGTTTACAATTACCAATGATTTACCTGGGAGACCCATACTCACTGTTACTTCCTATATTTTAATATATAAAATAAGTTCCTTAATACTTTAGGTCTGAACGCTCATGATTTACCAGTTCTCCCCCTCACCTATGCCACTGTCTTTTGTAAGTTGTTAATATTCTTGTATATACTGGCTACAATAAGCATCCTTCTTTAGATAGTGAAGTCAAAATACTAATATACAATAACATTAAGTGGACGAGTGGATTTCGCGCTCGGCTACTAATTCGGTGGTTCGGATCCCACAATAAGCTGTAGATCCCGTTGCTAGGTAACCAATTGGTTCCTAGGCACGTAGAAATATCTAATCTTTCGGGCCAGCCATAGGAGAGCTGTTAATTAGCTCAGTGGTCTGTTAAAACTAAGATCTACTTAACTTTTTCATCTGAGATATAACAGGAGAGTCCCATGAGCGACCGACATGTTCTACATAATACTAGTTTAATTTTGATAGTATTTTTATACTATGGAACATAGAAGGCAATAAATCTACACACACATATACATGACAATTATATTATACGTATAATATATATTATATATAATAATGATTATATATATATGATAATTTATAAATAAAATATAATATATATAATATACTATATATATATATATATATGATATTTTTAATCAATACATAATCTATAATATATAATATATAAAATCTAGACTCTTCTTGCTTAGACAACGATTAAACGCATCTGACTTATTCAAAAGGAAGACCTTATGAGTTCTAGTTTATGAACAGAATTTACAGCTTAGGGCCGAAATTAGATTTCAAGGGAAGATGTAAGGAAAACCCTAAGGATCAAATTTAAAGGGGATATATTTAGGTGATAATTAATCGACGTCCTAGGACTTTCCAGGTCCAGCTTATTACTGAGAAAACAGTTGCTTGCAGCACTGAAATCACCTGGCTGGATTGGTGATACGCGCTGAGGACTTTGAGCGCAAATATGGATGTACGCCCAAAGCGTAGGATAAAGAAGAGCCACCTCTCACAGCAGGTATGAAGGCGATTGGATACCTGAAACAAGGTATTTATAGATACACGTGCGACACACAAGTCTGATCAAATGTAGTGATGCCGCCAATTACTTCATGGCAAGTTATGGTATTGAATGGGAGAGTTAAGAGTGTGAAACACAGACAGCGACTTCCGATATCTCCCTTAGTAAATTCTCCTAGTTATTGCTAACACTGGGAGGTCTTCAAGCAATGGGCACTAGTAAATATCATTCTTAGATTAGCTTAGTTCCATAAAACAGAGGAGCACGGCAGAGGGGAGTTAACAATGAGTATCTAAGAACGTTTGCACAAGCAGAGATGAGAGAAAAATTTAATGCAAGAGACAAAAGTGGCAGCCAACTACACCCATACTTAAGTCTTTTAGTCGATGGTTTCTGCTTTCTTTCTTAGGGCTCCGATGAAAGAAGGGAAATTCACTCCAATGACGTCAAGGTAGGGTCCAGAATGCAGCCACGTGAAACACAAGGGCAGGGGGACAAGGAGGCAGCCGCTAAGATACGAGGAGCTCTGAACTGGTTTAGGTCTGGTCGCATTTTAGAGCTAGTTTCTCTTGGTGACCTCTTTTATTAGCTTCATATGTCCTCTGGCGGTTTCTATCTATCTATCTATCTATCTATATATATATATATATATATATATATATATATATATTATATATGTATGTATGTATGTAGGTATAACACGAGTTTATGAAAATATTTCAGTAAAAAGAGTCATTCAGAGCAAAAAATATCAAATAAACATATGCATTATAAGGCGTTGTTTGCCGGTGAGGTGGATCTTTAAAATAACCGTTATCTTTAAATGGCCAAGTGAAATGGCGCGCACGCCAAGGGTCCCTGGAACGTTCCAAGGGTTACGAGGATAATTTTGCCGTCGGTATCAGATACATTTTAGGTCAAAACGTGGCTCAAAAACATTTGAGGCCAAAACGTCCTAAAGTCTTATTTTTGAAACACCAAATCCTCTTCGCCTCTGAATGTCGTACATCAGATTAGGATGGGTGCAATTTAACAACTTTGTAGAAGGGAGTGGTATCTATAATCAGGCAACAAGGTACTGAATGATGCCCGGTCGCTAGGAGGGGGGCCGGAGGGTGGGATTAGGGAGCATCAGGATAGTCAGGTCACTTTCTGGCCGTAAAAAACCTCCCGCCCCCTCCCCTTTCTCTCTCTCTCTCTCTCTCTCTCTCTCTTTAAAATATTAATGAATGAATAGAATGAACTAAAACAGTACCATTCTTCGCATTATCTAAGGTTCGAGATGTGAGGAGGAAGAGTTGCTGTTAAATTCACTAAAATTTGTGTGCAAAATTGCAAAATTAATAATGTTGCGAAATTAATAAAGTGAAACATTTATGTTGAAGATAAGTCATTAATAAATAATTCAGTAGCAATTTTAGTACTATATATTATACCCTGAAAACACTTTTAATCCTAAGGGAAATTATCATAATATGGGGTCCGCTACATGACCAGTTTTAATATAAGGGTCCGCTGCACAAGAAAGTTTAAGAAACACAGCTCTAAGCAGACGTGCTTTTCCGCCAAGAGCGTGTTCAAGTTACAAGTGTCACATTCAATATTCATTTTGTGAGCAAGAAACTGGAGACAGCGCCTTACCGTTCCAGTAATATGGACTATGCAGATGTGAGGTTTATTTGTGTGTTTTGCAACAGTGAACTCTACTGTTATATGAAAAAAAAGGACATCTTCGATTAGGCAGACGCAAATAAAATACTTCCAAATTAAAAGTATCCTTTAGATACAAACTAAGTGAAAATAAGCATGTATCATAGAAAACCTCTCCCTCTCAGTCAAAGCTATTCGCTATTCACTGGACTCCGATAAAGAAGAGAAAAGGAAGCCGAATGGAATCTCCCCTTTATCAAAGATAGAACTATTCATTACACACAGATTGAAGATTTAAAACGTATCAAAAGCCTCTCTTTCTCCATCAAAATTATTCACCATACACCACCAGTCGAAGGAAAAACCACACCTAAGAAAATGTTTTCGTCTCTGTCAGATAAAAAAAAAAAAAAAAGACTTCTTGGTACATAAGGCTACCATTAAAATTAGATTACCATGAAGTCTATTCACAGGTGATTTACTAGCTGAAGGGACTGTAATGTTACATTTTTCAAAGTCCTACAAGAAAAAAATCGTAATTAAAAGGCTATATCAATCCAGTTGCCTAATGCATTTCATCCATCCTTCCCCCTATATCCCTGACCACTCAGACATCTTAGCCGCGAGCAGCTTAAAGGAAAAAACAGTTATTTTGAAAATTCACCTCACCGACAAACAAAGTCTTGAAATACATTAGTCTATAGGACATATTTTGCGTAGAATGACTTTTTCTTTCATTTCTCGAAATATTTGCAAAAACTCGTGTTGCAACGTATAACGTATATATATATATATATATATACTATATATAATTATTATATATATATATATATATATATATATATATATTTATATATATATATATCTATGGATATATATATATATATATATATATAATATATATATATATATATATATATATATATCTATATATATATATATATATATATAATATAGCTGACGGCCGGATTATGTATGTATGTATATGTGTGCGCTCGCTATAGACGGCGAAACTACCGGACCGAATTGAACTAAGTCGGACCATATTTGTAGATATTATAGTGGTTGGTTTTTAGCCTTGTGCCACTTTGATCGGGACATCCGTCCAAGCTAACTTCTTTATTATTATTATTCGTAGAGAAGAAATAAAGCATTATTCAGATGGAACGTTTCACGGGGATTCCAAATATGCTCTTGCCTTTCATATGAGATGAAAAATAACGACGACATTATGGAATTGTTTATACAATAGTGTCCTTTTGCTAATTTCTTTAATATTAGTTGTAGAGAGAGAGAGAGAGAGAGAGAGAGAGAGAGAGAGAGAGAGAGAAACCTCATTCTGGTAGAGCGTTTCACGGAGATTCCAATTTTGTTCTTATTTATCTATTTGTTCTTATTTTGTTATTATTTATCTACGATAAATAATAACGGTGGTATTACGGTTTAAACAATGCTGGCATATGGTTTCCCGCCACCAGGTGCCACCGTCACAATATGTGTGTATGTATGTATGTATGTATGTATGTATGTATGTATATTAGTATGTTCACTATAGATGGTGATACTACTGGACCGAATTGAACCAAAGTCAGACCATACATGTAGATCTTACAGGGGATGGGTTTTACCTTGTAGTTTTGATCCGGGTATTCAGCCATGATAACGCCTTTATTATTATTCACGAGTATTCAAAATATGCGATGAAAAATAATGATGATATTAGGGGATGCTTCTGAAGCTGGGGCTATTTTGATCCGAATATCCGGTCGGATATCTGGCCATGCTAACTTCTTTAATATTAGTTGTAGAGAGAAAAAAAACTTATTCTTATAGAACTTTTAACGAGGATCCCAAAATATACTCTTACTTCTCTTCTGCGATGAAAAAATAACGATATTTGCAGTTCAAACAATGCTAGCCTAACGGTTATGCCCGCCGCCAGGTGCTAGCCAGCTAGTATATAGTAGTATATATAAGTGAATGTTAATTATACTTCTTTGTATTCTATAGAAATCAGAACCGCTTGACAGACCCAGAAAAAAATTTGGCATAGCCTCTATGTAACTCCTAAAAGGTATATAACTCAAAATCAAACTTCTCCCTGTAACAGACATACAGACACAGACAAAACAAATGAAATTCTGATTTTTATATCACCTTTTTCTTCGGTGCTTGCTGGGTTAACATTATCACTCTTCTACTGATGCTACTCCTTTTAGTTCAGGTGCTATCAGACGTATGATTTCATTGAACGTCTTGTACCTGTAACCCTATAATCAGTACTATATAAAAAAAAAATAAAAAATAAATGAAGAATTGCGTTTGGCTGTATAAAAATTACTTTCATTCAGTTATAAAACAATATCATTCAAAATATAACTTCTATCACCACACCTGGAGAAAAGTAGCAATAGACCAAATGTTCCTGCATCATGCTTACACCCTCATTAAAAACTACACTTCTCGAAATTGAAAAATTTTCTTCAGTGGTCATCTAGAGCCAAACTGATCCTAATCAGATCTACCCCGCTACCCCCCCCCCCACCCCCACCCTACCCATAAAGAAATTACTCGCGAAGAAATGACCAAATTGTTCCCAGTATGCATCTTAAGCCAAACGCATGTTAATCAAGCAATGCCTATAAGATACAAATTCTTAAGTGCATTGAAGTATTACTATCTTCTACGAAGGAATATAAAAGAGAGAGAGAGAGAGAGAGAGAGAGAGAGAGAGAGAGAGAGAGAGAGAACTGATACCATGGTAAGAAAGACTCCTACTTATTTACTATATCTATAACACACACAAAACATTCACAGAAACGTAATAGCAGCATACTTACCTGCTTACCTTTTTTTTTCCAACCATTTCTCAGTTTTTATTTCTTGGTGCTTTATAATAGTTATTTTCATTGGATAAGGGAATGGGAAGCCAAGAAAAAAAAAAACAGTGAAACTGACAGAATGAAAGATATCGATCCTAAGAAATTAAATCAATTGCTGATGGCTATTTCAAAAAGTAAGGTCTGACCCTGGCAAGGTCATCAAATTCAAGACAAAATGACCAACCATAGTAATTGAGTCAAAATTGTTCCTATGAAAATTACACCATTTTAACTGAGTTTTGCCATGCTGCAAATAGAATTTACCATACAGCTGAGCGAAATCACACAAATTTCTTAATGAGGAAACTTGAAGCAATTCGTCAGACTCATCTGTGGTAGAGGGTATCACTCAGACAAATCTGTGGTCGCCCAAATTTGGCATTACCCCTCTTTAGGTCAGGCTGGTAGATTGGTTACAGGTCCTAAGGAAAAGGCTGTACTGCTTCATCGAGTTTTCGAAGCTAAGTGGTCAGCTGAGAATGCCCCTCTACCTGATACTTGTCATCCTAAACGTATTCCCCACCCCTTTTCCTATTCTAAGAAAATTTACACTTCTCTCTGGGGATGTAAAGAAAATTCTTGATAATCTGGATATCAGGGGTGGAGAAGACTGATGATTTTATCCATTTTCTTAAAGGATTCAAGTGTGGTGTATTCCAAGATTCGTAGATTTAGTGGATTTTTTTTATATCAACATAGCATGTTTCAGGATTAGCACAAGCTTAAAACAATCCCTGTTCTAAAGAGTTGCATTTCAGCAGACCTCATTAACAACAGGCCAATTTCTATTCTCCCTGGGGTCTGTCTCCAGAGTTGCAGAATAACCTATTTTTTTAAGCCCACTATATAAACATCTTTTGTTATCTGGAGTATTATCTGACAGTCAAAGAGCATATACGAATCAGTTAGGTATCTACAGAGTTCTTCTAGACATTTCAAGCCATTTGACAGAGAACCTTGTTAAGGGTTTTGAGTGTTGAGTTCAAAGAGACTTTAGTGCATTTTTCTATTTAGTAAATCACAAGACACTTTTTAAACTCAGAATTTTGCAGTGGGTGTATACGTTTTGGAATCACTTCGAGAAATCCTTACACAGCAAGTTGCTATTGATGGGATCTTAAGCAAAGCAAGAACTATTGTGTCTGGAGTTCCATAGGTAGTATTTTTGGTCCTCAGTTGTTTTAAGTGTATAGAGGTTATATGGTTGTTGTCTGGGAGACCAAGAATGTTCAGTATGCCGATGATACAACACTTATAGGTGTAGCAAACTCTACCTATGGGAATGAAAGCGGCTTTCAATCTCAGTCATGACATACTAGTGATTAGTGAATAGTATAGTAAATTGGTATGAGGCTGAAGTCCAGTAAAAAAAAAATATTATTAACAGATCTTTAACTATTTGTGGTGTAACTTTTGGCTCACATCTTACTTATGAGAGACATCTGGTGACAGTGTTAGGAAATGCCGGAAATTAGGTATAGTACAAGGCCTCATAGGTTTATAACAATAATAATACCAGTGATACCTGCTTTTACTGAATTTTGTTCTCTGGTGAATGTCTGCTTCTGCCAGATATTGTCACTTTTAGATAGAGCTGTCCGTGGTGGTAGGTTTTTATTTGCTAATATCAAGCACTATGATTAGGACCATCAAACTGTTGAATAGTAGCACCAAGGTACGAGTAAATTGTGTATTGCTATGAAACTTCTTATTTCCGGAGATCCTTTATCCCTCACACCGTTAGATTATGCAATTAGACCCTGAAAATCTACTTGTATTTTAATATATTACATTTTCATCCATTTATTCATTAATTTGTTCATTAATATTTTCTTTCCAATTGATCTCTTTCTCTGTTTCTTATTACCTCTGTTACTTCTTTTCTAAGCCACTATTTTCCGTTGAAAGCTTGAATTTCAAATCAATGGTCCTTGTGAGTTGTTCTTATGGATGTGTTCAGTTCTGAAAAAAATTATAATAATTTTTGTCGCTGTTATTGGCTTTAAAGCATGATTTACTTATTAGCATGGCATGAGGCGTCACTTTGCTTGTAGCTTTTTTATTAAATGATACGGATATATACTTAGTTTAATTTCATATGGTAGCGGGAGGGTGGGCAAGCATTCGTATTTTATGAAAGCTATCCGCAATTGGTGGAAACACACAAATCATTACAGGTCACCCACAATTTCTTAAATTTTTGAATGACCGATAGGCATATACTACATCAAAAAAATCTCTATCTGGAAATGATCAATGTGCTTGGTAACAAAGAGCATTTTCCTTCTATGCACGGTAATGAGTAATCAGTTGTTTGTTTGAATTTTTTTCAGATGCTTATGAAAAGCAATGCGTTACCCAAAACGCGAGGTTTTCATTGCAGTGTCTGCATCATTGTAGGTACTGCTAGTTGCATAAAAAATAAACATACTGGCCAAGGGATTATGGTTTCGCATGTGTGAAACAGGCAGTGTCGCGACCAAAGAGTCGTACACCGTCGTAAGAACCACGCAAAGTAGCGAGGATGGGACTCTGCAATCGACTCAATCACTCGCTGATGCAGCAGCACTTATTCAGTTGTCAAAACTACAAAACCACCATTAAAACTAATTCTGTGATACACATTATTAATGGTTACTTGAACCTAAACATGAAACGCGGGGCGCCTATTTGTCGAATCTTACATTTTTTCCTTGATATCCACAAAAGCCTCCCTTGGTATGCACGACGTTTGCACTTATTTATGCTTGAAAGTAAAATCGTGGGCCGCTCACCGCTACTTGCGTACAATTCTATACAGACATATACTGAACTGTATTGCATTGCAAACTTGTATTGGTGCAATGTGTATATATAAGCATTGGTAAAGAAGAGGCTTTATGAATCAAAGTTTCACGTCAGTAATGCGAATAAGGATTTTCCAACAATGACGTGTATAGCCTACTCGTATTGGTTCTTGAGGAAGCTTAGAACTACATTACATAAAAGACTTTGATAAAAATCACTTTAACGCCTTCATTGGTTTCACAGACCTCTTCAGGTCTTAACCAACTTACATCTTCACTGGGTATACAGCGAGATTTAATCCCACACATCCGTACTATGAAATCTTGCTTCGGAACTTCTCAATTTAAATGTCTATATAAAATTGAATGGAAGTTGAGCAAAAAGGCGCCCAATGTTTTTATGTTTAGGCGTAGTAAATAACCATTAATATTGTGAATCACAGAAATTTTTTTTTTTTTTTTTATACTTTTTATTGCATTTTAAAATACAAGCGTGGGTTTAATTAAATTTTCTTTAATCAGTTTTATCCCATATTCATCTTTCCGAAAATTGTTTGATCTGTTATCACGTTTGAAATCTAAACTTTCTAGAAACGTTATGTGCTTCCATTTTCTTTACTTTCTACTTCTATTTTCTGCTGTGGATTCATCTTTTTTATAATTGCATATTTACAAGCCACGATCAAATCTGTAAATCTGTATCCTAGTATTAAAATCTTGTTAAATTAAAGACTGTAATTACCGTAGATACTTCATAATTAAAATCTTAGCGTTCTATGGTTCCTCAGTCTAGGCAAGAATGACTTCGTAGAAGCACTTCTAGCCTTAATTATGGTTATGATAGCGGAGATTCAATGTCATCCCTCAGTCTCTTTCTTTTTCCTTCCAAGCGGCAGCACCACAAGGGTCGAAGAAATCCAGGAAATGATATTAGTTCCTTACGTCAACAAGGCATACTGAATTTTAACGAAACAGCACACGTCATTCCCTTCCTCACTGTGCCAAGGATCGACAATGCATGGGATGTTGAACAACTACCTGCAGATCATTCTAACATGTTACTATGACAACTCAAATTTTACTTAGTTCAATATGTTTTGGGATATCGGAAAATAAATATACTTTTCTGATTACAACACCATTGCGTCTTAAGCAATTAACTATAGCGACAGCACTAAACACATCGAAATAAGATAATATACGTACATAGCCGTTCAAGCAGAGATCACAATGAGGTCGCTTGCGAAAGATTGGTGACCTCTTGTGTGGCTGCTGCCTTTTAAGCTCAGTTACGTGTGAGAAGCAGTACTGTTACGTTTGAAAACAACACGGTGCAATATGCAGGCTGCCACATCGCCTTGGTTATTCATGGTACATATCGTAATGGATGGTATATGTAAAAATTTCGAGTAACGACTTGCGTAATCAAATGGCGACGCCATTACTTAGTCATGACACCATTGCCTCAATGTTGTGTCTTGCACAATGACATGGTGACAAATGACAGTTGTTGGGACTTGACTATGTATGAGTTGGGTTGGGTTTTGCGCATGCGTCATCACTTGGCACATGTCGCCTAACTCAGCTACGCGGTTACGATACATGGTGATTGTTGGCGCCTTGTAGTTGTTGCATCGTAATGACGTTGTAATGAGCAAATTTTTGGTTGCTACGACGTGTGCGGTCTTGAATCGCCAATGTATGAGTCGAGCATTATCCTGCTTACAAAGATTTTCTGGATTACTATCCAGGAGATGTTTCAAAAGCAAAACTTTTTCTTTTATCATAGTGCTCCAACGAAAAGCAGCTCCTTGCTAAGTCAAAATGATTCATAATTGAGCCAAAGCATCGTACAGCACATTTACTTCTGTAATACCACTGCATTACACCTTAGTTACCAAAAAAGAGTCCTCTGACCTTATTATAAATGACAAATCAATTTCTGATGTTCGTGACAACATGCAAGTTCACATCAGAAAGTCGGTCTTTTTCTGCCTTTTGCCTGTGGACTGTAATTGTAGCGAGGCCGACATTTGCAAGGATCAACTTCTCATGGACTTTCTTTTTCTTATCAAAAAGGTTATAATGCAGGTACGACTGACTCGGACTAACATGTGAGCGTAATGTCTGTAATTACATTGAGACTTCCTGCCTGGTTATATTTCACTGTAATGCAGATTCTCTTCAAAAAAATTTAAATAATGCAAATATACGCTTCTCTTTATCACTTTCGGGTGAATAATGGAGCTCGTTTATTGCAGTTTTGTAATCTTGAATAGAAATATCGAAATCTTGATTTTCCATTTAATTGCATTTTGCTTAATGCTGGAAATTTAATTGGTAGCCATAATGAAATCTGAATATTTGATACATTTAAGCAAACACAGGTCTCATGATGATATCTGCCATGTTAAAAGGCTAACGCAAGTGAACACTGAAATAAATACAGAAGCTTAAGGATATGAAGCCCTTGCATGACTTTCCTCGCCGATGCATTATAGAGACTTATCTTGGTTCCACAGCAGATTGCGTAGTTAATGCTTATTAAGCTAAATTAAACTTAATCCAGCTTTATTGTATTTCAAAATAACCACGAATATCTAATATACGTGAGTGAATTTACGTCAAAATAATATTTCTCGAGCTTACTTCAATGTCCTTAGATAATCATTGATCAGTCCCTAAATCAACCAAGAACAACTCCATGAAATGTTTCATGTAAATATGTCTTTTTTATCATACTGGTAATGAGGCTATTGTTTTACTTTACCAATGAATAATAATAATAATAATTTAGATTTTTAGATTTATCTTCCCGCCACTGGCCAGTGGCATAAGGCTGATACAAGTTTTCTCTCCATCTGTCTCTATCCGAGCCATTTCCCTCGCTTCCTCTAAGTTTGGATTTCATCCTCAATATCCCTGACAATTATGTCTATCCACCTCGTTCTTGGTCTACCCAGCGGTCTTCTTCCTATTTGTACTGCTCTCAGTGCTCTCCTGGGGTCTCTATTCTCTTCCATCCTCTCAACATGTCCAAACCATTTCAGCCTTCCCTCTTCAACCTGGTACTGACTGGCCTTTGCCTCAATCTCACCCTGATGTCTTCATTTCTAACATAATCATCCCATTTAATGCCAAGTATTCTTCTCAGCAGCTTCATCTCAAAAGCATCCAACCTTTTCTCCTCTGTTCTGGTCAGTGCCAGGTGGACGAGCAATAATAATAATAATAATAATAATAATAATAATAATAAAATTAATAATAATAAGACGACAGGGAGGATGAGGTATCAACAACGACACACGAAGAAACACCGACGAAGTAACAGAGAGGACGGAATGGGTAGAAAAGATTAGACAATGGATGGAGCCAGATACAGAGACAAAAGATCCCCTCCATGAAAGCCTACAACACCAAGAAATTAATAAGGAGAAAACAAGTGAGGGTCAATGAAATAATGGGCATAATACAGACCACCAGTATCACAGAAACAAATAACTTGACATATGCAGGAGCAAGATTAGTAGCAGAACTGATGGGGATTCGAACACCAACACCACCAGCACAACCAACCCAACAGAAACCAAAAACAGCAACCTCCTTGGAAAAGGCGCCTGGAAAAGCAAATCATGGTGATGAGATCTGACTTGAGTAAACTGAAAGAGATGGCAGAAAAAAGGCTAAGAAGCAAGAAAACAAGGGAGGAACTCAGCGAGAAATACAAAGTACAAGAGAGGACTAAACAGCACCATAGAAGATGTAAAACAGAGGCTTAAGGCCAGCACATAAGATCCAACGGTACATGAACAGGAATAAGGGATACCAAACAGAACAAACTATTCGGAACCAACCAGAAAAGACTACACAGCCAACTAAGAGGGGAAGACAACCACCCAGAAATTCCTGAAGCCGATCCAAGTAAGAGACTCTGGGAAAACATATGGAGCAATCCGGTATCACACAACAAACATGCAACATGGCTCCCAGGAAGTCAAGGAAGAAGAAACAGGGAGAATAAAACAAAGATTCACAGAGATCACGACAGACACAGTCAGACACCAACTAAAGAAAATACCAAACTGGAAAGCCCCAGGTCCCGATGAAGTCCATGGTACTGGCTCAAAAAACTTCAAGGCCCTACACCCACGAATAGCAGAACAACTCCAGCATTGTATCTCAAATCACCAAGCACCAAATGGATGACCACAGGAAGAACATCCTTAGTACAAAAAGACAAGAGTAAGGGCAAATATAGCCAGTAACTACAGGCCTATCACCTGCCTACCAATAATGTGGAAGTTACTAACAGTATCATCAGTGAAAGGCTATACAACTACCTAGAGGAGACAAACACCATCCCCCACCAACAGAAAGGCTGCAGAAGGAAGTGTAGGGGCACAAAAGACCAGCTCCTGATAGACAAAATGGTAATGAAGAACAGTAGGAGAAGGAAAACCAACCTAAGCATGGCATGGATAGACTATAAGAAAGCCTTCGGACATGATACCACACACATGGCTAATAGAATGCCTGAAAATATATGGGGCAGAGGAAAAAAAAAATACCATCAGCTTCCTCAAAAATACAATGCGCAACTGGAATACAATACTTACAAGCTCGGAATAAGGGACTAAGCAGAGGCTAATATCAGGAGAGCGATCTTCCAGGGCGACTCACTGTCCCCACTACTCTTCGTAGTAGCCATGATTCCCATGACAAAAGTACTACAGAAGATGGATGCCGGGTACCAACTCAAGAAAAGAGGCAACAGAATCAACCATCTAATGTTCATGGACGACATCAAGCTGTATGGTAAGAGCATCAAGTAAATAGATACCCTCAACAAGACTGTAAGGATTGTATCTGGGGACATAAGGATGGAGTTTGGAATAGGAAATGCGCCTTAGTCAACATACAAAAAAGCAAAGTAACGATAACTGAAGGGATAAAGCTACCAGATGAGCAACATCAAACACATAGATGAGACAGGATACAAATACCTGGGGAATAATGGAAGGAGGGGATATAAAACACCAAGAGATGAAGGACATGATCAGGAAAGAATATATGCAGAGATCAAGGCGATACTCAAGTCAAAACTCAACGCCGGAAATATGATGAAAAGCCACATAAACACATGGGCAGTGCCAGTAATCAGATACAGCGCAGGAATAGTGGAATGGACGAAGGCAGAACTTCGCAGCATAGACCAGAAAACCAGGAAACATATGACAATACACAAAGCACTACACCCAAGAGCAAATACGGACAGACTATACATAATACGAAAGGAAGGAGGGAGAGCACTACTAAGTATAGAGGACTGCGTTAACACGAAAACAGAGCACTGGGGCAATAATCTGAAAACCAGTGAAGACGAGTGGCTAAAGACTGCATGGGAAGAAGGACTATAAAAGTAGACGAAGACCCAGAAATATACAGAGACAGGAGAAAGACAGAAAGAACAGAGGACTGGCACAACAAACCAATGCACGGACAATACATGAGACAGACTAAAGAACTAGCCAGCGATGACAATTGGCAATGGCTACCAGAGGGGAGAGCTAAAGAAGGAAAACTGAAGGAATGATAACAGCGGCACGATCAGGCCCTAAGAACCAGATATGTTCAAAGTACGATAGACGGAAATAACATCTCTCCCATATGTAGGAAGTGCAATACGAAAAATGAAACCATAAACCACATAGCAAGTGAATGCCGGCACTTGCACAGAACCAATACAAAAAGAGGCATGATTCAGTGGCAAAAGCCCTCCACTGGAGGCCTGTGCAAGAAACATCAGCTACCTTGCAGTAATAGTGGTACGAGCACCAACCTGAAGGAGTGATAGAAAACGATCAGGCAAAGATCCTCTGGGACTATGGTATCAGAACGGATAGGGTGATACGTGCAAACAGACCAGACGTGACGTTGATTGACAAAGTCAAGAAGAAAGTATCACTCATGATGTCGCAATACCATGGGACACCAGAGTTGAAGAGAAAGAGAGGGAAAAAAATGAAAAAATGGATAAGTATCAAGATCTGAAAATAGAAGTAAGAAGGAATATGGGATATGCCAGTGGAATCGTACCATAATCATAGGAGCACTAGGCACGATCCAAGATCCCTGAAAAGGAATCTAGAAAAACTAGAGGCTGAAGTAGCTCCAGGAACTCATGCAGAAGATGTGATCCTAGAAACGGCACACATAGTTAGGAGAGTGATGGACTCCTAAGGAGGCAGGATGCAAACCCGGAACCCACACTATAAATACCACCAGTCGAATTGGAGGACTGTGATAGAGCAAAAAAAAAAAAAAAAAAACTATATATATATATAATAATAATATAATATAATAATAATAATAATAAAAATAATAATAATAATAATAATAATAATAATAATAATAATAATAATAATATGTCCAAAGAACGATAGATGGAAATAACATCTCTCCAATATGTAGGAAGTGCAATACGAAAAATGAAACCATAAACCACGTAGCAAGCGAATGTACGGCACTTGCACAGAACCAGTACAAAAAGAGGCATGATTCAGTAGCAAGAGCCCTCTACTGGAGCCTGTGCAAGAAACACCCGCTACCTGGCAGTAATAATTGGTACGAACGCCAACCTGAAGGAGTGATAGAAAACGATCAGGCAAAGATCCTCTGCGACTATGGTATCAGAACAGATAGGGCGATACGTGCAAATAGACCAGACGTGACGTTGATTGACAAAATCAAGAAGAAAGTATCACTTATTGATGTTGAAGAGAAAGAAAGGGAAAAAAGTGATAAGTATCAAGACCTGAAAATAGAAATAAGAAGGATATGGGATATGCCAGTGAAAATTGTAGCCATAATCATGAGGAACACTAGGACGATCCCAAGATCCTGAAAGGATCTGGAAAAAGAAAAAACTAGAGGCTGAAGTAGCTCCAGGACTCATGCAAAAGAGTGTGATCTAGAAACGGCGCACATAGTAAGAAAAACAAAGTGATGGACTCCTAAGGAGGCAGGATGCAAACCCGGAACCCCACACTATAAATACCACCCAGTCGAATTAGAGGAGTGTGATAGAGCAAAAAACAAAAATACAAATAATAAAATAATAATAATAATAATAATAAGAAGAAGAAAGAAGAAGAAAAGAAGAAGAAGAAGAAGGAAGAAGAAGAATAAAGAAAGGAGGAAAGAAAGGCAATAGTATTTTAGTTTTAGTCTAGGAAACACTTGACCAGCATTTTAGCAGAACGAATGTTTTCATGTAATAAAAGATTTTCATAGATAGAAATAGCTGACCGACAGGCAGTAGAAATCGTGATACTAAAAACAAAAAAAGATAAACCATTGCAACTACTTAAAGGGAGTAAATTTTTATTTATTTATTCTTTTTTTCATATCATATTTTGAGATGGAATTATTAATTCTGTGATGTGTTTTGAGTTGGGTCTTGCTATTTTGGTGATTTTTAACATTCCAGAATACTTAGAAGTAGTGTAATTGTAATTCTACAACAGATATCAGCCACAAATTCAATGTTAGACCTAAATATAATATTATTCCTAATTAAACTATCGTGGTAAATAAGAATCTCGTGATGCGTTGAAAACAAAAATTAGATCGTGAAATACATGAACTTTACTTAAACGGTGCCCTTATTGCTGCTGTGATAACGATCAAGCAGTAAATAGATTGTACTTTGGATTTTTTTCTTATCAGCAGCCACGTTTTCCTTTGTTATTTTGGTCATTCATACATATTCTTCTTTCTTTCTATTTAGTTAAGTGTATATGAATACATTTTAACGAATTAAACGAATACAGTGTAACAAAAATATATTAATAACTTCGTCCTTATTTTAGTGAACGATAAATGAACACCACTAACTTCTAAAGAAAATAATAATCTACGCTTATTTATTTGTGGGCAGGTTAAGATTATTCGTAAATCCCATAATATTTTATGATATAAAGGTAGCATACTGCCCCATTGTAATAATATTATGTTATTATGGCAAATGTTTTATTTCTTTATTTCCTTACATTATAAAATACTGTAGTGATTCTTTTCACGTTACCTGAAATCTTTGCCTATTTAGTAAAAGATTAATGCAGATTAAAAGTGAATGTAAATTGCGCAGTAGTTTATTTTCCAAACTTTATTTGAAGTTTTCAGCAGCTAATTCTTTCCAAAGTAAAAACATAGCACAACTAGATATTATATCTTAATTAATGTTTTACCCAGTGAAATGTTATGCTATTCATAAGGCTGAAACCTACGGCAGCTGAGAAGTAACAGACTATTTTTTTATTGTCATGAATGATAAGAATTAGATTCCTGCACAGTATTTGTATTTGGCTCGTCAGACAGAAATTTTAAAATGCGTATTTTTGGTAAGACTTTAAACTTTTTGCTGGTTCCTCTTCCTCTCAAATATTTTCTCTTTCTACATTTTATCTTTTACCTTATTCCAATTTCTGGATTACTACTAAAGAGTATGAACCTTATGGATACATGTGGATGTTATTTTGAGAAAATATGTAATATTATGTGAAAAAAAATTGTTTAAATTTTTTTTTTACTTTATGTAGAAATACGAAGTCTGGAGGACATCATTAACACGCGAAGTATGCATGGCTCATTTGGTATAGTTTGGGTAATCAGATTACACAAAAGATAGGGATCCTTAAGGAAATATATTTAAAATGGCCATTGATTCTTAGATATTCATGGTATGTAACGAAGAATGCTCATGAATATACTCAAGATAAGGTAAGTGATGGGGGACGTAATTTCAAAGATTATGTCATAGATCAGAAAATTAATTGTCTAATCGGAGGTATCTATCGCAATTACTCGGCTAAAATAGAAATAGAGTGTAGAGAATTGAAAATGAAAGCATGAAGTAAATTGAAATAAAGAAACTAGAAAAAAAGACAATTAGTAGAAAAGAGCAGATAGACACAGTGAAATCTGAAATATGAATGATTGTAAATTATTACATGATGGTGACGACTAGGAAAGGGTGAAAAACTGGGTTATTATTAACAAGTTGTCCTGGAATGTTATAGGTGCTTAAAGAGTTAAATAAGAGAGAGAGAGAGAGAGAGAGAGAGAGAGAGAGAGAGAGAGAGACTGGTGAAATGTTTGCAAATAATTTCAGTAAGAGTATAAAAAAGGTCGTTGGGCTGAAACAAAGAAGGAATATATAATGGGTAAAATAACCATAGAAAATAACTTGCACACAAAGAAATGTGTCCGAAGAGGAAATCAGCATTGAAAAAAAGTATTTTGAAGATCTCTTAACAGTGGAGTAAAAAAAGTAAGTAGCAATAAGAAATGGTTAAGATTAAATCAGTAAATGTTTGTGGAAATGCATGTTAATACTGTAGGTAGTAATAAAGTGGATTAATGGGAAGGTATGAGGAGTTAATAGGATTCACATGTGTATTGCAATATCGTAATCAATTACCTGAATCATTGATCAGAGTAAGGTGCACTTGAGCATCGGAAATGTTCCCATAGAACTAATGAGTGGAATTCATTTATCTCGTGTTTAGAGGTATAGATAGGTGTTTATTTTAATAATCAAATGGTTAGAATATCTTTCTTAGCGAATTTGGGAGGGTTTCACGGAAGGATTTGGGCTAATAAGCCTAATCCAAAAAAATATGGAATGGTGAATAAGTTGTAGCACGGGTTTAGGTGAAGTGAATTAATCAACCATTTGCTTTGGAACGTTTCTAGAAGTTTGACAACAAATGGAAGCTTTATCTATGAGGTGATATGTGGAGGTAGGCAATCTCTAAAAGTGATTAGGTTTTTTTTTTTTTTTTTTTTGCTGTAAAAGAAAATGATTGAAATGGCTATTTGTCTGTCCGTCCGCAATTTTTCTATCCGCCCTCACATCTTAAAATCTACTGAAGCTAAACGGCTTCAAATTGGTATGTTGATCATCAGCACTCCAATATAATTACTATATTAGATCAATTCACCTTTCTTAGGTACGTTTCCTGTGAATTCGAAGTCCAAATCATCACGCTTTGTTGCTCATTCAAGATGACCAGTAACTGATTCTATCATGACCTCGTATTTTCCACAACTTGTTTTTTTTTTTTTCATTGTTAACTTGTAAACTGTAGCTTCATTGAAAAAAAAAAAAAAAAAAAACTACCTTCGTGTCCTCTGCTTGTAGTATACCAAACGACCCACCTCAAATCTCGTATTTAACATAAAAGAAAAAAAAGGAAAAAAAAAAATGTTCCGTTAAGTGCTATTTCTCTTGTTCTGGTATTATTGATCCAATTCACAGTTTGACAGATTTTTCCCTTTCTTTCGGATTTGGATACTCTATTTTATCTCATCTTTATCTTCATTTAATTTCACAATATATACTTGTAATCGTTTCTACTTTACTTATTTACTTTCTCTGAATTTTTTCTACATGTCCCCTTCTTTTTATGTCTATTCTTTACTGCAATCCAGGTCACATAAATTTCCGAAATTTCCATCTTATTGCTCCATATTCAAATACTTCTTTCCTATAGATTCGTATACATTCATAATTAATTGTCAGCTCCTCTTAATATATAGATTATAGAAATGCAAATAAATTTCAACAATCAGTTACAATGCTACTCAATGTTAATAGTCAAAAAGCTTTACTGTATTAAACCAAGAAATTGTCGACTTTTTTGAGAGGCACATAAATAATTCAACTTTTTGTGGCAATAACATATGGCAATCACTTCGGACATCTGCTACTCTATAGCCCATCAGTGCGAAAAAATCTAGAAAAGAATCTGGTCCTTTTACCGAGTTACTACCATGCCTTCCTTGTCCTTCCAAATCCTCCCTATATAAGGAGTAACCTTTTTTCTTCAGGAATACTCATACCCGTTCTTGAATATACGTTGTACTTCCAACCCAAGGAGGCTTAGGCCTCTGACTTCGTGTGTCTGTATTGCCAGAGATCGTTTGCAATCATAATTTCATATGAAAAATATATGCCAAAGCATAGAGAAATATGAGAAATTTAAAACAAAGTGAATGGTATAATAATTAAGAAGACAGGCCTTTTCTAATACTACTTATGATGCATTTCCATTTTTGTTTTGTTATCTTTTTGCATATTTCTTGTTACATCAGTAAATAAAGATTTTTTTTTTTAACTTTATTAACTGATTTTTGGCGTAACCCAAATTCTATATATTCCCTTGACGTCAATTAAATCTGTTAAAGCATAGGAATTTTCTTTAGTGTGGTTAAAGTATCAAGTTTAATTTTTCTTCTCTCCCTCTATTTTAGTGGCAGTAAATGTGTCTGGAGGCTCATATTGTTTTAGTTTTCATTTAACTTTTTACATGGGTTTAATATATGACCATATAATAGTGCCATACAGAATGTTACCTTTTAAAAGTATTGTTTCATATTTCGCTGCAGATTTTTCAGGTTCCTCGAAGATGCAACGAATAGTCAATTTCGGTAGAGCTACCATTTTATGCCATTTATCATGTTTATCCAGGCAGAAAACAGCTTCGAGTTTTCCATGACCGGCAATATTTGAGTTTGTTTGCAATATAAATGTGCTTCTTTACTGATCAGCCCAACCGAAGGATAGTTAATGAGTTTTGAATATCGAGATGGATCAAACGGTGGCCCTTTAAAGATGACAGCTTAAAAGAATAATCCTAAATTCTTCCGGGGCTTAAGCAGCTCAGCCGTCCCAGAAATTATGTATCTAAAGATGATAGGAAAATTTCGCAGCGTTCGTTAAAAAATATGGCACCTTTCCATGTATGATCTAAATGAAGTGATAATTTATAAACAAAACAGATTTCGGCGAGAGAATATTTTCAAGGGAAAACAATTCCTTTATTAAACTTGTAATAAAAAGATACGTATGGCAACAGTGCTCTGACCCCAAATAATGGCAATAGTCTCTTCCTAGGCTTGTTGATTGCGTTTCATTTATATCTCTCTAAAGTTCTATAAAAAAGATTAATCGTTCGTTCATAGTTCATTACCAGATAAAAGTTGCAT
>NC_061087.1:68349679-68367179 GCF_015104395.2 Macrobrachium nipponense | reverse complement strand
CGCACCATACAATGTGAATGAATTTAGCGGGAAATGTGGTTATTTCACTTCAATGGTCCATAAATGACTTATGGCAACTTTGGTAACTATCACCTGACAGAGGGGGATCAATGTGTCATGAGACTTGACGTTTGCATTTATTGCCTTTCTCTATCCCATGACGTCTCTTTATTCATTTCCTCTTAGATATACCGAAGGATTACTGTTGGTTTCAGTTCTTATCTTTTATGATAGCATGTCAGCTACAATTGTAATTTTGCAATGGAACATTAGAAAAAAACATGCAGACCTCACATGAAATTACTGAATCTCCCCGTCTTAGCAAATCTCGTAGATATTTTACAACAAATATGCTCTAAATTTGTTACTGATTTTAGTTCTCTTCTGTTATGATACTGTGTGAGTTAGAATTATAATTTTATAAAATCGAATAAAAGAAATGATAAGACAAAATTTGCATAGCGTTGTAAAATTAGTATGTTTTTACGAGTGACTTGTAAAAGATGCTCATATAGGGTTGTAAACAGTGACTTTGGACTTCCCGTGAACGGCACGAAAAAAAAAAAAAAGAAAAAAAAAAAAATGCTTACATCGTCATTGAAATGAATTGTATATCTTCCCTTTCATTGCTAAGTTTTTTCTTGAATTAGCCAACCTTACAGTTTGCTCGGTCTAAGGGTTTGCTTAACTATTTATATGGTTTAATTAATGTCTAGACTTGATATTTGTATACCACTACAAGACGCTAAACGGCCGTAACATAAGGAAGGTTCGTCCTAAGGAGGATTAATTATACAGGGCAGCTTGATCTTTACTGGAATTCGTCATTTCTAAAACTATATATCTACGGAGCTATTCGTAATTTCAGAGACATTCTCCTAAGCCCGGAGTGCAACCCAGTGAAAATTTGCCAAGATCAACCACACCCGACTCGATGTGAATCCTTTCGCACAAACACATTTTCAACTTAGAACATGAGACAAAAGAAAACAAGTAAAATATGTGCCGAAGTTTCTTCGGCGCAATCAAGTTTTTTGTACAGCGTATAGAGCTTTATGAGCCCTGGCCAGTGAAACTTTCAACCCCGTCCTGTCCTATAGCATTGCCAGACGCGCGATAAACAAACCAATTTGTAGCCCTCTGCCTCAGTAGTTTAAGATCTGATGGCGGACAGAAAAATCGAGCACAGAAAACATGCGGAAGAACTGACAAACCATTTTAGCATCCTTGAATGAATTAATATATGCTTTTAAGTGGCAAACTGACAACCTCATAGATCACGCCACCGTCAGATGCAATATCTTGTTGACGTTTTGGAGATCTAAGCATCTTTTTCGTAAACATACCATGACTGTCATTTCTCTTTCATCTCTATGAAATAATCTAAATGGGTATCGTATAAGATTTGATATTATTATCATAATGATCGTTATTACTTCAAATATATGTTAACAGTTAAGTAATTACTTATGAATTACAATTATTCGGTGTATTTAAGCTCTTGTTAAGACACTTTACTGCATATTCATACATGCAGGTCCGAGCTGAACGGCGCAAGTTGTCAATAAGGAATTCATTTAAACCTTTTCCTTGTGTTCCTCATTACAGGTAGCCAAATTTATTATACAGATATACACCGCGTTAGTTTTTGTTGTTATTTTTTATATACACCTTTTGTTTTATTCTACTCCGAATTTCTCTTTTGTCAATAGACATGCCTTTTATGACCTTGGAGAAAATAGGTTTTTTTGTTTTTTGATATATTTGACATTAACTTCACGATTAAGCTTATGAATGGTGTCCTTAAGAGTAGATTATTATCAAACCATCTATGTCAGCAAAACTCAAAACCTTAAATATTAATATTAAAAGTAGTATTAGCTGTTGTTGTTCTTGTGCTGTTGTAGCAATAGAAAAGAACAGATTTTCAGAAAACAATTGTAAAATATAAAAAGAAAAAAAACATCAACGATGAAACAAAGAGCTGAGAGGATCTAACAATACGAGGAAGAGAGTAGAACAGAGCAGCAGGTAAATGTGGAAAGTAATGTAGCAAGTTTCGTAAGTGAGAACTGCAACAGAGAGAGAGAGAGAGAGAGAGAGAGAGAGAGAGAAGAGAGAGAGAGAGAGAGAGAGATGAGGACTGCTGGTAGACCTTGTAACTTAGTTGTTGTCCATGTGTATAGGGATATTGAAATAAATGCATAGGATGTGATTGATAAGTTTGCTTTAGAGGGGGGTAAACTTTGACTGGAATTTGTTATTTAACTCTGCTGTTACTGTGCAAACGTGTACAATGCATTTCAGGTAACGTGAGTCATCGATTTTCTCAAATATATTCCAAACTAATTATCTGATAGAAATGGTACATATAACTCACCTTAATTTTTGGTAATATAGTTCATTGTCAAATGGTTAAGGAGTTCTCTCTAGACTTTTAAAAGCAAGTCATTTACAGATTCGAATGTCTGCCATCCCCATCCCTTCCTCTCCCTCCTCCCTCCCTCACTTTCTCTCACTCTTTCTTTATAGCTATTTTTCTCATTTCTCCCCCTTATACCTTTATGTAATTTACAATACGGAATAAAATACCGTTTTCCTTGACATTTTTCAATACCAGCAGATGATTGGAGAGTTCATAATGAAGAGGATAGGGAGGTTTGACTAATGAATCATAATAATGTTTAATTTCTCCCATTGTATACTGTTTATAGTATCCTTGGCGTGTCAGGGAGTAAGGTAATGATAAGGGGTTGTCTGGCGGCTGCAGCAATCGCACTATAATTATTCACTGCGTAATTATGAAGACGGATTTTTCGTCGCTGTCATGGCCACCATGTTACTTTTTTTTTTCCGCGTCGTTGCAGAAGTGCATTTACAATACGACTCCAACCCATATAAAGAAATTGGAGAAGCTAACAACAGATTAAAGATCAATCTCATAGGTAGTGAGACGGTCAGAGCCTTCGCGGATGGATACTGGTCCACGGAAAGCATCCACAAACCTGTAGATCCCGTAATTATCAACATCGACAGTGATAATGAGGATGATTCGTCCCTTGATAGTGACGAAGACTGTGAATAAAGTTCCTGTGATATTCTCAATTATTTCACCTCTTTTCCACCTATGATAATACTTAATACACGAGAGAGAGAGAGAGAGAGAGAGAGAGAGAGAGAAAGAACGATTTCATTATTCCTTTACCACTCTAAATAGTAGTGTTAATTATATATTGGGTTCTAGGTTAAACTGTGTTATTTAATTATGGTTACCTGAGTGTCACCGGGTAATTCCGACACAAAAACTTAATATCAGAAGTAAAGACTGACGGGATCTGATCTTATGCTCTCGAAAATCACATTACGATTAGGGTGCCTTCATCAGCTGGTTTTCCACACCAAACACAATGATCTTTGTCGTATAGAGAAGGACTGGTATTTTCTTTAACAAATTTCCTGAAACATTGGACACCAAAGGCTCATTCATATCCTAGTTTCATAAGTTTTATGGCGGCATTATTGGAATTTTATGTATATCAGAATGTGTCAGAATGTAAATTTTTGTTGCGGAAATGAATTCCTTGACCCCAAAAACCCTTTATATGAATGTTTCATAACAAAAATGTGATTAGCCATAAATTTTCAAATTTCATCGTTGCATTGGCCGCCATTTTGAAAAAGTGCCGCCAAAATTTTCTCCCACACTTTTCGGAGGTACATGGGGGCCATTTTTTTTTTTTTTTTACTGAACCCCTAAAGATGACAAAACCACCAAGAAACGTAGTTCTGGACTCCACGGTCACAGGACCTAGGGATATGGCCCAACTATGTGGGATTTAGGGGTGAGCAGTGACGATGAGACGCTCTATAGCCTACTCCCATTTATATAATTTTTTAAGAAAATACATAATAACAATAATTAAACAAACGCAGACTCTACAAAACAACATATTTATTACATTCGAGTTTACTTTTTATCATATAATAGGTGGGTGAGGAGGGATGAGGAGGGAAAGGGCGAGGGAGGGGGAGGTATGGAGGAACGGAAGGGAGTAGAGCACGTTTCGAAAGCAATGGTTGGCGATGCTTGGCAACACCTTGTAAGTCATGAGTAAACCCCTTAACTAACACCATTTGACAATGCACTATATTACCAATAAAAAGTCAAATCAATTAATTTAATTTCTCTTAGTAGCCATATATGGGTGGGTGTAAGCTTTCAAATATTCACACAATTTTTGTTTGACAAGAACTGCATTGATCTGTCAGTTTTTCTATTAAATCTACCCACACATATTATTATGTTTCCTCATAGTATTTGTCTATACTCTTTCCAACAAACAATACGGATTTATTTTCTTATATCATTCTTAAAGATGATCATTACGTTTTATATTTTTAGTAATTTTGTAAGTTCTTAGAAATGTGTTTTATTCTAATATTGCATTTCTGGGTTCAATAGATCTCTCTGGAATTTAAAGATATATGTCAATCAGCACCATATACAAGTTACTTTTGTTCCAAATTCCATATTACTTCTAGAGAGCCCAAGTTTTCGACGGAGGAGAATTTCAATAAATAGATACATTTTTATTTAACATCTATCCCGGTAAAGCTGTAATATTTCGCCTAATAGACTTTGAAGTGTTTCGAATTTTATAATCAAATAACACTGAAGAATAGACAGGTTTATGAACGCCCATGTAAGAAAATCTTGTCTGAATTTAGGATAATGTTAGAAATTATATCATTGGCACAGATATCTTGTGCATCTTTTTCTTTTAGTGCACCTATGTAGATATGAAAGCCAAGCTTGGTCTATTGGAGGGGCAAATGGTTGACGATATATTTTGATACATATTTGGTATATGTATAACGTCGGTATGTCCATATTTATTTTTTACATACTATTTCATACCTTATTTCATAATTATTTTTTTTCTTTGTTTTCTTCCTGTTTACATTATATTTCTAGATACATTTATTTTTTCGTGACTCGTTACATATTCGAGTAGCAAGTTTGATCTAGCTTTCATTCATTTCTAGTAATTTGTAAGGAAAAATACGATGGGAGTGCAAACTTGAGGGAAAATATTGACTATACACTTGATGAATTATACAAATGAAACAATATTAAACCTTCTGTGACTGAAATATGTTTCAAGCAAAGGTTAAAAAAAAATTTTTCAGAAAAATTCCAGTGCGTTGTCTCGTGACTCTTCAATGAGGTTTATCGATCCAGGTCTACTTAAATGCGGAATAATGGGTCGGCTATGTTTACCATGAAATCTCAAACGACGAACGAGGAACATTATGCAAAAATACCTATGGCTAGGGAGCATTTATAACTTTCTCATTCGATCATTACATGTATTTATGAGCACTTAAATGAGTAAGAAAATACAAATTAACATTAGGAAATGTGTATGAAAATTTATGATTATGAATTTAACGCTTTTCTTTTTTTTTTCTTTGAGTACAGCAAAAGTTCGCAGCAACACTTTGTCAACAGAAGACCTTCCGCAATTAAAAAAAATTGTGGTGAATTCCCTAACCTCATCATCCCACCTCAAAAAACATTTTTGATTAGTATGAACGGCAGTTATGCTAAAACAGTTGTGTGGACGACGATTGGTGTTTAGTGTTGGTACATTAGTTTTTTATAAGAGTGACTCCAACATCATCACTCGTCGTCTCTGCTTGCAGATCCAATAATCTTAAAATCATTCATGTCCAAGCGGGCACCACAATCTGGAGTGATTCCGATTATTGGATATCCGGGATTGGGCGATCTGCACCCTGTCCTAAAGCTGACACCTTGATGGGAGCAGAAACGGACCCTGAGAAGCCTCCTCGTACAACCAACGTAAATTCCCAGACTACATCTGGGACAGGTATATTTATAAACAATGTTGGGTGTCAAAGAAGAGCTCAATTCTGTCCTTCACTCTGGAAAAAGAACGTATATGTAGAGGATTTCGTGGGATCAACTTCAATTAACTGCTGGCAATACATTATGAAATTAAATTCATGAATTTCTGTTTAAAACTTTTATCGTGAAGGAAAGGGAACTTAGCATAATTAACATCATTTTGGGAGCGGTATATATGGGAATAGGCGGTTTCATTTTGTGTTAGGAGCTTATTAAGGACTCTATGGAAATAGTGAGATGGAAAACAATTATTGATGAAAAATGAGCCAAGAACTCCACTTCTTTATGAAAAGCTGACCAGGTGGAAGTCAGAGAGTACGCCCTGTGGAGGAGGGTAGAGAGAGGATACAACTTAAAATTTATATTGCATGAACTATGCAATATAAATTTTAAGTATTTTGGCTATGAAGCTGGTTTGAAACCCAGCATCTTCCCTAGCGACACGTACATCGAGAATGATAGAGAGTTGTGAGTTCCTTTCTCTACTGTAAACTTAATGGGGTTGGGGTTGAGCATTAACCCTTAAACGCCGACTGGACGTATTTTACGTCGAGATAAATTGTCTGTCGGGTGCCGACTGGACGTATTTTACGTCGACATACAAAAGTTTTTTTTAAAAATTAAATTTCGCGGAAAAATACTTATAGGCCTACAGCCTAAAACTTTGAATCACGCGCCTTGGGGGATGCTGGGGAGTCCACGGATCAAGGCCTTGTTTTGTTTTGAAAGCGTGACCCAGGTGCGCATGCGCGCTATCCCTTCTCTTCCTCGCTCCAGCCAGCATCAGTAGCGCACCATCCGAGAGCGATCTTTTCGTGAAAAGCGTGTTTTTTCTGGACTTGTGCGAGACTTTGAGCATTTGTATTGCTACAGGACATTCGTAGATATGTCTCAACGACGTGTGAACCGTGAAAGGCGCGTTTTACCCGTCGGAAGGGATCGTGTAAGGCGAGTTTTGGACATGGATGCTGGCGAGGGGCCAAGCACCCAGCATGACCCCGCGCCTCAAGGCCGTTCTGTGCGGCCACGTGTGGCTGAAAGTGTTTCGGGAACACATCGTTTGCCTTTGGTTACCCCTAGAAAGCATGTGGGCGTCCTTAGGGCATTCGTAGGCATTTGGGAGGCTCCAACCAAGGGACATAGACGAATATCTTTCGGAGCTTGATCGGGAACATGTCGCAAGGTCCTCATTTTGATGGCGGATGGTCATCGAGTGATGAGGACATCAGTCCCGATGAAAGTGAGGATGAATATTTGCCCCCAATGTCCGTTCGAGGCTCACATCCCGAAAGTGATCTCGAATTCAGTGCATACGAGGGAATCTGAGGGGGAGGGGGAGGGGGAGGTGGGGATACGGGCTCAAGTTTTATCGCAGAGGACGATACAGAAAGTGAGCCGCTAAGTGAGGGTGATGGGCCAACGGGGGGGGGGTAGTGTGCATCGTGCCCGCACCCGTGCGCGTGCCCCGCGCGCACGGGCACGTAGAAGGTCGCTCGTCGCGCCAGCCAAGGTGAAGGTCGGTCGTCGGAGAGTGACGAGGGGTGGACGGAGGACCCCTCCTAACATCACCCCACCTTCACGGCAACCCCCTGGGATGACCGTACCAGTACCCCTGACTGGTTTTGGGATTCAATCCAGCTTTTCCTGACGCGGGAATTGCTGGAATACCTGGTACACGAGACGGTGGACTACGCTCGGTACTGCCGATATGAGCTGAAGACGACCTTGTCGTATTCCTGGCGGGGTTGCAACCTCATTGACATGGCACATTTTTTGGGGCTCCACATTTATTTTGGTTTGACACCTGCTATCGACGTCAGGCAATATTGGAACAGAGAAGTTATTTTTATATATGCCGAATGTGCCTGGCGTTATGGTCCCGTGATAATTTCCTGGCGATGGACAGGTACTTCAACGCCTCAACCGAAGGGCCATACCCCGGAATAACAGTGATCGCCTCATTTTAGTGCGTACAGTGTTGGATTATATCCGTGAGCGGTGTAGTAATCTCGTGATTCCTGGAAAGAACCTGTCTTTGGATTGAGGGGATGATGCCTTACAAGGACGTCTTAGTATAAAAGTGTATAACCCCAAGAAGCCAAAGAAATATGGTGTGAAATTCTTTCTCATTACCGAGGCAACACTGGATACGTTGTGGGACTTTTCAGTGTATAACCGGGGTATTCTCCACGCTGCGTGACACTGTATTCACCTTGTGGGACGTTTCCGTAACCAGGGATATCACCTTTTTATGGATAATTATTATAACTCGGTATCCCTGGCCCAGGAACTGTATGAAGCAGGTGTTCACGTCAGTGGTACCCTTCGGTTGGTGCGTGGGCCCCGAATGTCCTCAAGAGGTTCGCTAGTCATCCGCAACACCTGGCAAGAGGAGAGTCAGAGTGGCGGCGGAAGGGCGCTGTCTCTTCGTCATCTGTTGGAAGGGTGTCCGACTCGTCCCCCATGGTTACGACGAGTCATGAACCCATCCAGAAGAGATCGTACAGCGGAAGAAGACACGTCCGACAGGCCGAGTTGTTTGTTTTGAGGAGTTTCGTACCGAGCGGCCTACTGTCATTGGGCACTACAACAGGCACAGGGAGGAGTTGATCTCTTTGATCCAGCTCATCCAGTACTATCCCTTCGCCAGGAGAACCAGAAGGTGGACACAGAAGCTCCTCAAATACATCCTTCAGTTGGCCCTCCAAAATGCCTACATACTGTCTGTGGGTCCACCGCGGTGACAATCTTCCGAGGTTTGACCCACGCACAGTTCCTAGAGGTAGCCGGGAATGCCCTCATCAACTTCGATCCCGATGAGTGGCCTTCCATAACTGACCCTGCCCCGAGCTGCAGATCTGCCCCTATAGGAAAGGGCAGATAGAGGGCCACTTCGCTCGACCTGCCGCCGCCCTGCTGCCGCCGTCCCTGCTGACGACGCCCCTGCTGACGACGCCCCTGCTGACGACGCCCCTGCTGCCGCCACCCCCTGCTGCCGCCGCCCCTGCTGCCGCCGCCCCTGCTGACGACGCCCCTGCTGTCGCCGCCCCTGCTGACGACACCCCTGCTGTCGCCGCCCCTGCTGCCGACGCCCCTGCTGACGACGCCCCTCGTTGCTGCCGGCCCCGCCATCACCGCTTCTCGTCGGTAGTGGACCCTGCGTGTCGGCTGCAGCCAGGGGAACACATACTGGAGGCCTTAGAAGGGCGAAGGCAGAAACGGTGCCGGGTGTGCCATATGAATGGCAGAAGGAGAGACACCCGGTTCTTCTGTCGTCTCTGCAAGTTGCTCTTTGCAGGATAGGGGGAGTGTGACCGAAAGTATCACACTAAGGTCATGTGGGATTGGCGCGCGCCCCCTAAACCGACAGCGGAGGGCGCACGGGGCCGCCGGGTCCATCATCAGTAAGGGCGCGCGTCTCCCTCCTCCACCTTGTACCTCGTCATGTCGTGAGTGGAAAAAATGCAAGACTCTTCAATGGAGGAGGGAGAAAACAAGAATAGAACGAAGAGTCAGGATTACGAGTGAGTATTCTGCATTTATTTTATATTTAGTTTTATATTTATTACAATTTTTTATATCTCTGAATGTGTGCATGATAAAATAATAATAAGACATTTCATTGTATGCGAAAAGAGAAGTGTCCCCTGCATTCCTTTTATTTTTATATGTATTGGTACCAGAATCGAAGAATGTAATATATATTTTACGTATAAAAAAAATTATATATATATATATATATATATATATATATATATAAAATATATATATATATATATATATATATATATATATATATATATATATATATTCTATCTATATATATATATATATATATAGATATAGATATATATATATATATATATATATATATATATATATATATATATATATATATATATATAAATATTATTTTTGGGGGGGTGGTAGCAAATTACTTACAGTCTAGTAATATTCATCATTTACCTTCACTTTAAAACAAATTGCAAGTCTCTAGAACAATATCTCGATGTATGGTGAATATTTGAAAAAAAAAATATTTTTATTCCGTCCGCGCGACCGATTCTCGGCCGAAAATCTCGGAAAACGCGTAGGTCACATTCTCCTAATATTGTACCTTTTCATATTACGCTTATTTTATAGTTTTATATATGGAAATGTGGCGCAAAAACATGCACAATATAACGAAAAATATTGGAAGGTTGTAGCATTTATCATTTTTGAAATATTTGCATATAAAGTACGATAAGTACGAAAAAACTACGATCGGTCAACTTTGAACTCAACCGAAAAGGTCAAAAACGCATTTATAACATAAAAATCTTACAGTCTAGTATATTCAATCATTTATCTTCATTTTAAAACATATTGCAAGTCTCTAGAACAATATCTCGATTTATGGTGAATTTTTGAAAACATATTTTTTTCCCCTCCGCGCGACGATTTTCGGCCGAAAATCTCGGAAACGCGTAGGTCACATTCTCCTAATATTTGAGCCTTTTCATATTACGCTTTTTTTAAAGGTTTATATATGGAAATGTGCGCAAAAACATGCACAATATAACAAAAAATATTGGAAGGTTGAGCATTTATCATTTTGAAATATTTGCATATAAAGTACGATAAGTACGAAAAAAACTACGATCGGTCAACTTTGACTCAACCGAAAAAGGTAAAAAACGCATATATACATAAATCTTACAGTCTCGTATATTCAATCATTTATCTTCATTTTAAAACATATTGCAAGTCTCTAGAACAATATCTCGATTTATGGTGAATATTTGAAAAAAATATTTTTATTCCGTCCGCGCGCCGATTCTCGGCCGCAAACGCGTCACATCGACGAAAATATATGAAAATTGCGTAGGAAAAAAAAGTGTCACATTCTAAAATCCTAATAATTTGTGCCTTTTCAATACTTACCGCTTTTTTTATAGTTTTATATATGAAAATGTGCGCAAAAACATGCACAATATATTATTGGAAGGTTGTAGCATTTATCATTTTGAAATATTTGCATATAGTACGAAATAAGCATACGACAAAAAAACTACGATCGTCAACTTTGACTCAACCGAAAAGGTCAAAAACGCATTTATAACATAAAAATCTTACAGTCTAGTAATATTCAATCATTTATCTTCATTTTAAAAACATATTGCAAAGTCTTACAATATCGAATTTCTGGTAATTTTTGAAAAAAAATATTTTTTTTTTCCCCTCCCGCGCGAAGATTTTTCGGCCGAAAATCTGGAAAACGCGTAGGTCACTTCTCCTAATTTTGAGCCTTTTTCATATTTACGCTTTTTTTTAAAAAAGGTTTATATATGGAAATGTGCGCAAAAACCATGCACAATTAACAAAAATTATTGGAATTTGGTTGTAGGCTTTATCAATTTTTTGAAATATTTGCATATTTGTACGATAAGTACGAAAAAAACTACGATTCGGTCAACTTTGACTCCACCGAAAAGGTTAAAAAACGCATTTATACATAAAAATCTTACAGTCTGTAATATTCAATCCTTTAATCTTCATTTTAAAACATATTGCAATTCTAGAACAATAATCCTCGATTTTGGTGAATATTTTTAAAAAAATATTTTTATTTTCCGTCCGCGCGCCGATTCTCGGCCGAAATCTCGGAAACGCGTAGGTCACATTCTCCTAATATTTGTGACTTTTCATATTACGCTTTTTTTAAAGTTTTATATATGAAAATGTGCGCAAAAACATGCACAATATAACAAAAATTATTGGAAGTTGTAGCATTTATCATTTTTGAAATATTTGCATATAAAGTACGATAAGTACGAAAAAAACTACGATCGGTCAACTTTGACTCAACCGAAAACAAAAGGTCAAAAACGCATTTATAACATAAAAATCTTACAGTCTAGTAATATACAATCATTTATCTTTATTTTAAAACATATTGCAAGTCTCTAGAACAATATCTCGATTTATGGTGAATATTTGAAAAAAATATTTTATTCCGTCCGCGCGCCTATTCTCGGCCGAAAATCTCAGAAACGCGTAGGTCACATTTCCTAATATTTGAGCCTTTTCATATTACGCTTTTTTTAAAGTTTTATATATGAAAATGTGCGCAAAAACATGCACAATATAACAAAATTATTGGAAGTTGTAGCATTTCTCATTTTTTTTATATTTGCATATAAAAAAAAACTTTTAAACAAAAATTCGACATTCGGTCAACTTTAACTCGTTCGAAATGGTAAAAAACTGCATTTGTAAGCTAAAACTCTTACAGTATCGTAATATTCAATCATTTTCCTTCATTTTGAAACAAATTGCAAGTCTCTATAACAATATTTCGATTTATGGTGAATTTATTAAAAAATTATTTTTTTTACATCCGCGCGCTACGAATTCATGCATCATTTTGTGATAATATTTTCTCTGTGTTGCTTTTATTGTTTTACAATATGTTATATATCAAAATGATCGCAATTTAGTGCACATTACAACGAAAAAAAAACAAAAAAAAGCAACTTGTTACCTCTAACCGTTTGGCGCACACAGCGCGATTTGAATACCAATTATATATGAAATTTCGTTTTTGCGCTATCATATATCGCATTATTTATATATGGATATATATTTTTTCATTTCTGATGGTTGCATACTAAACTTCAAGCAATGAGAAAAAAGGAGCCAAAAATGAACTCTTAATCTTGAAAACTAAGCGCGCTGTGATTTTTTGAAAAAATATTTTTTCCGCTTACGCGCTCACTCTCAAACCCCTCCGCATACGGGAGTCATTTTTTTATTTACGGCTCCGGCGTTTAAGGGTTAATGAATTCTAAAATGAGTCGGCGTTAAATCGCGTTTAAACAAGACAAATGTGTCGTCTACATACCACTATAAAATAATGGGTGAAATTAAAGGGGCAATTATCAAAGACTATTTTCTTAAATAAGTGTCTATTAAAACCGTTAAAAAGGAATCAGGTAATGGAAAAAAATTTGTTTAGTATGATCTCGATCGTCTCCTCAACAGGAACATAGTGAACAGGAACTCAACGCCGAACTGACCATAAAAGGTCGGAGTCCTGTATTTGAAGAAAGATATCCTAACCTACGAGGGCTCCGACCTTTTTATTGTCAGTTTCGACGTTGAAACCCCTGTTCACTAATGTTCCTGATTCCACCTTTTTAAGCACGGTTTTAATAGTAAACATTTATTTTAAGCAAATTTTAGAATTGGCCGTGCGGGACTCGTCTTATTTTAATGATTCCTGTTTTAGACAGGTGGAGGGGATGGCAATGGGAAGCCTATATAGTATATAGATATATATATATATATATATATATATATATATATATATATATATATATATATATATATTATATTATATATATATATATTATATATATATACTATATATATATATATATATATTATATATATATATATATATATATATATATATTATATTATATACATTATTTCTTGTACAGGATTAAAGCCTTCGACCATCAGCTGTGCTCTTGTTCACTAAAATTTGTAATAGGTCACCGTTATGGTTTTTCAAATGTTGTGTGCTCCTACTTGTCAGTCCTTGAGGTGACATATCACATTTTAGTGAACAAGACCACAGCTGATGGTCGAAAGCTATAATACTGTGGGAAATATATATTTTTAACTACAGAAGGCTTTTACTTCATTGTGGATTGTAACCCCATAATATATATATATATATTATATATATATATATATATATATATATATATATATATATATATATATATATATATATATATATATATATATATATATATAAAGAATTTAATTTCTAATTGACTGCGTGATGATTCCCTTCAAGTTCGTTGTTCAGATTGGTTATGCGAATTACACATTCATTTAATCTAATAAGTCAAGAGGTTTGGTAAAATTACTTGTGTGCAAGGTCCCAGGGAACTCTAGAGTTACTGTGAAAGAACGGAAGATCCAGTATCTTTTTGGAGGTTTAAGAATAGTGGCTTCAATATCAAGATGAACAGAAATTCATTGACATTCTATGTGAAAAAAATTGTACTAGGATTAACAGGCAAAAAATAGAACATTTTTTCATGATATAAGCTTTACAGCTGGTAAATCTTTAAATTAATTTACATATTTACCCTACCCTTTTGAACATCTGCCATGGGAATATATGTACAGATAATAATGATTTGTCAAAAGCTAATCAGCATAGATCTATAGATACATGAAGATAAATGATTTATAAATGTTTGTGTGTGTGAACACTTTCAGAACAGAGACAGGGAATGTAATAATTTTCTTCGATTTTGAATTAAGTATTTGTAACGACGATAACGCATGTATTACTGATTCCTGTTCTTTATACAAGAATGAATAATTTTAAATGTTGAGATGAATAAAGACCATTCGTGACAGTAGGCAACATTTAGATTTAATTTCCAAAAAAATATTCTGATTATTGATTAAAATAGAAAAATTGTTTTGCCCAACAACGCAAAACAAATAGTAATAGCCTAGACTTTTGAAACGTAATTACTAAACCAACACAAACATTGTACCATGAATGGAAAATTTTATTCCGTTCTAAATATGATTTTCTTTTAAGTTTTTTGTTATACCCATCACTCTAAAACCATCAGATGTAGAACCAATGTTATTTGAATGTTAGATGTCACACATCATATAGTATACTATGTATATATATCAATGAGGACGAAGGCATGAAGACTTGCTTAAAAGGGTCAATTTCATTCCCGACATTTCTTAATGTCTTCATTAAATTTTCGAGGCTGTGCGAAATATAAATAATATAAATTCCAGGAAGGCTATAAATAAAAAAAAATAGAGATACACAATAGTTAAAAATTTAAAATATTAAAGGAACTCCTAAAAGGACAACTTTGAAAACAAAACATAAAATCCACCCTTTCCCCCAAAACAAAAAATAACAAAAGCAGAGATGGACCTACCTATTCAGTGGCAATGTTAAGACAGAAAGGAAAACAAAAGACTAAGAGAAGTACACTTTGCCGGCAGAGGTTGGTTGTTTACAAGTGGACTAGTAGTTTGGTCATTAATGATTCTAGAAGTGTCAATTCATGGCTGTTGGAAGCTCGCCCTAAAAGTGAAAACTCCTTATTTTCAATAGAAGTTTTACACCTTCTAGAGTGATTTCTAACACTAGAAAACTCTGGATTTCTAATTTTACTTCATGTCCTATAGCTTACTTCACTATGAGAGTCTACACGTACCTTCAGAAGCCTCCTGGTGGATCCAAAATAAGTTCCTAATTACTTTAGGACGGTAGGTAGCTATACACACACTGAACGACATATAAGGGCAAAAACGATTTTTGTACTTAATAAGATCCGATGATAAGTAGGGTAATAGGTATCATGTGAGCCTTAATGGCTCCAAACTTATTTTGGATGTGGTGCAAAAGAATTTCGCTAAACCTATCATCAAATAAAAATGAAAATTTAGCGTAAAAATTCAATTTTGACACAATAATTGTAGACTTGAGGGAGATGTGCGAAGTATCTTAAATAAGGTGCGATGGATCATACGACCCAAGGCATGTTTCAAAAATCATGGTTTTTTTTTTTATAAGTCATCGTCAATCTCGAATTTTGGTGTGATCAACCTGCAAGAGGTCAGTAGTCCACACACCACAATCATGTCATGCATTGCCTTTGTCCTTTTCCTTTTTCTGAGAATTGCTCCGGTCAAGCTCGATTTCCTGTCGAATACTGTTGATACTTGTATAGTTTTGTATTATTGGAAACTGTGGGTGGATGGTGTGTGTATCAAATGCATGTCATTGGTTTTGGCTGATATGCCTTCTATTGTCATATGCTCCAATTTCCTTTGAATGCAAATTTCTCAGTTTTTGCATTTTTTTTACAGTTCTAATCAACAATGGCCAGCAGACAGTATTCTCTGGGTATGGAAGTCATCAACTAACTCCTAATTGAATTAGAATGGTGATGTTGATGATAATTTAGAGGTTGCTGACACCTCAGATGGCGAACAGCTCGAGTGTGTGGGGATTGAGGATTAAGCAGATGACCTTGAAAAGACTACAACACGACGAGGGGGAGACAGGGGTGGGGGGAGGGGGGGCTGGTGTTAGTGGGTCTGTGCCTTTTGTTATGACAGAGAATACATCAACTTATGTCAATAAACCATCGACATCTCACGTTGAGGCCACTAACGTAGAGGGAGAGAGAGAGAGAGAGAGAGGCAGAGAGAATAACATTTCTGAGCTTTATCTTATGACATGTTTTTAGAGAAATCTTCCTAACTGTAATAATGGCTATACACCCTCATATATTATTATTAAAAAATAAAAAAGAGCGACAGGTTTAACCATAGCAAATTCAATTTATAGTTTTGTTAGTGCAAGTCAGGTAGTTACCTCTATTTCAGGTGACAGATTTGGCAGTCGAAGTTGGTGTGGATTGTGGCCATTTTGTTTACATACCCAAAAGGTGAGTTGGCATATCTCTATCTTGTTTTATATAGAATTTGTGATATGTTGGTATATTTTCATGCATAAATATCCTTTTCTATAATAGTTACAATGATTTTTTAGAAATTTTCATGGTGAACCTAGGAGGTCTAAAAATGACCTTTAGATTTTTGCCCCTGATATAACAGTAAATTATATCTTTTTACATAATTCCGTTCTAGGATATTATGAGTTTATTCTATAAAAAAAATTTAAAATTTGCCATTTCCTATTTCATTTAGGTACCAAAAAAAAAAAAAAAAGTGAAATTTTGACAATTATTTTTGCCTAAAAAAACTTGCCCTTTTTTCTCTTTTCAGATTTTGACCTCTATGGGTCCAACACCTTTCTGGAAGTCAGATATTGTAAAAAATAGTAGTTTTAGGAAGGATCCCCTCAATTTTGTGTGTATATAGTTTATTTCGTCTTTGTTGTAAATATTTTCGAAAAAATCTATTGAAGTTCACATTGATCTAAGAGCCGTCTCGGCACGCGCTCTCAACTTCGTGTCCATTATAACACTGGCAAGACAATAACGACCATACTTAAATCGGAACTTATTCTATATATATATATATATATATATATATATATATATATATATATATATATATGTATATATATATATATATATATATATATATATATATATATATATATCTTATATATATATATATATATATATATATATATATATATATATATATATATACTATATATATATATATATATATATATATATATATATATATATATATATATATATCTATATATATCTATATATATATATATATATATATATATATATATATATATATATATATGTATATATATATATATATATATATATATATATATATATATATATATATATATATATATATATATATATATATATATATATATATATATATATATATACTATATATATATATATATATATATATATATATATATGTATATATATATATATATATATATATATATATATCTATATATATATATATATATATATATATATATCGAGCTACAACGTCCTTTAATAT
>NC_061087.1:68311460-68343960 GCF_015104395.2 Macrobrachium nipponense | reverse complement strand
TTAATAATAATATATGAGGGTGTATAGCCATTATTACAGTTAGGAAGATTTCTCTAAAAACATGTCATAAGATAAAGCTCAGAAATGTTATTCTCTCTGCTCTCTCTCTCTCTCTCTCTCTCTCTCTCTCTCTCTCTCTCTCTCTCTCTCTCCCTCCTCTACAGTTGGTGGCCTCAACGTGAGATGTCGATGGTTTATTGACATAAGTTGATGTATTCTCTGTCATAACAAAAGGCACAGACCCACTAACACCAGCCCCCTCCCCCCACCACTGTCTCCCCCCTCGTCGTGTTGTAGTCTTTTCAAGGTCATCTGCTTAATCCTCCAATCCCCACACACTCGAGCTGTTCGCCATCAGAGGTGTCAGCAACCTCTAAATTATCATCAACATCACCTTCTAATTCAATTAGGAGTTAGTTGATGACTTCCATACCCAGAGAATACTGTCTGCTGGCCATTGTTGATTAGAACTGAAAAAAAAAATGCAAAAACTGAGAAATTTGCATTCAAAGGAAATTGGAGCATATGACAATAGAAGGCATATCAGCCAAAACCAATGACATGCATTTGATACACACACCATCCACCCACAGTTTCCAATAATACAAAACTATACAAGTATCAACAGTATTCGACAGGAAATCGAGCTTGACCGGAGCAATTCTCAGAAAAAGGGAAAGGACAAAGGCAATGCATGACATGATTGTGGTGTGTGGACTACTGACCTCTTGCAGGTTGATCACACCAAAATTCGAGATTGACGATGACTTATAAAAAAAAACCATGATTTTTGAAACATGCCTTGGGTCGCGTATGATCCATCGCACCTATTTAAGATACTTCGCACATCTCCCTCAAGTCTACAATTATTGTGTCAAAATTGAATTTTTACGCTAAATTTTCATTTTTATTTGATGATAGGTTTAGCGAAATTCTTTCGCACCACATCCAAAATAAGTTTGGAGCCATTAAGGCTCACATGATACCTATTACCCTACTTATCATCGGATCTTTATTTAAGTACAAAAATCGTTTTTGCCCTTATATGTCGTTCAAGTGTGTGTATAGCTATACCTGTCCTAAATGTAATTTAGGAACTTATTTTGGATCCACCAGGAGGCTTCTGAAGGTACGTGTAGACTCTCATAGTGAAGTAAGCTATAGGACATGAAGTAAAATTATTGAAAATCCAGAGTTTTCTAGTGTTAGAATCACTCTAGAAGGTGTAAAACTTCTATTGAAAATAAGGAGTTTTCACTTTTAGGGCGAGCTTCCAACAGCCATGAATTGACACTTCTAGAATCATTAATGACCAAACTACTCGTCCCCTTGTAAACAACCAACCTCTGCCGGCAAAGTGTACTTCTCTTAGTCTTTCGTTTTCCTTTCTGTCTTAGCATTGCCACTGAATAGGTAGGTCCATCTCTGCTTTTGTTATTTGGTTGTTTGGGGGAAAGGGTGGATTTTATGTTTTGTTTTCAAAGTTGTCCTTTTAGGAGTTCCTTTAATATTTTAAATTTGTAACTATTGTGTATCTCTATTTTTTTTTATTTATAGCCTTCCTGGAATTTATATCATTTATATTTCGCACAACCTCGAAAATTTAATGAAGACATTAAGAAATGTCGAGAATGAAATTGACCCTTTTAAGCAAGTCTTCATGCCTTCGTACTCATTGATATATATACATAGTATACTATATGATGTGTGACATCTAACATTCAAATAACATTGGTTCTACATCTGACGGTTTTAGAGTGATGGGTATAACAAAAAACTTAAAAGAAAATCATATTTAGAACGGAATAAAATTTTCCATTCATGGTACAATGTTTGTGTTGGTTTAGTAATTACTATTTGTTTTGCGTTGTTGGGCAAAACAATTTTTCTATTTTAATCAATAATCAGAATATTTTTTTGGAAATTAAATCTAAAGGTTGCCTACTGTCACGAATGGTCTTTATTCATCTCAACATTTAAAATAATGCATTCTTGTATAAAGAACAGGAATCAGTAATACATGCGTTATCGTCGTTACAAATACTTAATTCAAAATCGAAGAAAATTATTACATTCCCTGTCTCTGTTCTGAAAGTGTTCACACACACAAATATTTATAAATCATTTATCTTCATGTATCTATAGATCTATGCTGATTAGCTTTTGAAATCATTATTAATATCTGTACATATATTCCCATGGCAGATGTTCAAAGGGAGGGTAATATTGTAAATTAATTTAAAGATTTACCAGCTGTAAAGCTTATATTCATGAAAAAATGTTCTATTTTTGCCTGTTAATCCTAGTACAATTTTTTCACATAGAATGTCAATGAATTTCTGTTCATCTTGATATTGAAGCCACTATTCTTAAACCTCCAAAAAGATACTGGATCTTCCGTTCTTTCACAGTAACTCTAGAGTTCCCGTGGGACCTTGCACACAAGTAAGTTTTACCAAACCTATTGACTTATTAGATTAAATGAAGTGTAATTCGCATAACCAATCTGAACACGAACTTGAAGGGAATCATCACGCAGTCAATTAGAAATTAAATTCTTTATATATATATATGGTTACAATCCACAATGAAGTCCAAAAGCCTTCTGTAGTTTAAAATATATATTTCCACAGTATTATAGCTTTCGACCATCAGCTGTGGTCTTGTTCACTAAAATGTGTATGTCACCTCAAGGAACTGACAAGTAGGAGCACACAACATTTGAAAAACCATAACGGTGACCTATCACATTTTAGTGAACAAGAGCACAGCTGATGGTCGAAGGCTTTAATCCTGTGCAAGAAATATGATATATATATATAGATATATATATATATATATATATATATATATATATATATATATATATATATATAATATATATATATATATATATATAGGCTTCCCATTGCCATCCCCTCCACCTGTCTAAAACAGGAATCATTAAAAATAAAGACGAGTCCCGCACGGCCAATTCTAAAATTTGCTTAAATAAATGTCTATTAAAACCGTTAAAAAGGTGAATCAGGAACATTAGTGAACAGGGGTTCAACGTCGAAACTGACAATAAAAAGGTCGGAGCCCTGTATTAGGATATCTTTCTTCAAATACAGGACTCCGACCTTTTTATGGTCAGTTTCGGCGTTGAGTTCCTGTTCACTTATGTTCCTGTTGAGGAGACGATCGAGATCATACTAAACAAATTTTTTCCATTACCTGATTCCCTTTTTAACGGTTTTAATAGACACTTATTTAAGAAAATAGTCTTTGATAATTGCCCCTTTAATTTCACCCATTATTTTATAAGTGGTATGTAGACGACACATTTGTCTTGTTTAAACGCGATTTTAACGCCGACTCATTTTTAGAATTCATTAATGCTCAACACCCAATATTAAGTTTACAGTAGAGAAAGGAACTCACAACTCTCTATCATTTCTCGATGTACGTGTCGCTAGGGAAGATGCTGGGTTTCAAACCAGCTTCATAGCCAAAATACTTAAAATTTATATTGCATAGTTCATGCAATATAAATTTTAAGTTGTATCCTCTCTCTGACTTCCACCTGGTCAGCTTTTCATAAAGAAGTGGAGTTCTTGGCTCATTTTTCATCAATAATTGTTTTCCATCCCACTATTTCCATAGAGTCCTTAATAAGCTCCTAACCACAAAAATGAAACCGCCTATTCCCATATATACCGCTCCAAAATGATGTAATTATGCTAAGTTCCCTTTCCTTCACGATAAAAGTTTTAAACAGAAATTCATGAATTTAATTTATAATGTATTGCCAGCAGTTAATTTGAAGTTGATCCCACGAAATCCTCTACATATACGTTCTTTTTCCAGAGTGAAGGACAGAATTGAGCTCTTCTTTGACACCCAACATTGTTTATAAATATACCTGTCCCAGATGTAGTCTGGGAATTTACGTTGGTTGTACGAGGAGGCTTCTCAGGGTCCGTTTCTGCTCCCATCAAGGTGTCAGCTTTAGGACAGGGTGCAGATCGCCCAATCCCGGATTATCCAATAATCGGAATCACTCCCAGATTTGTGGTGCCCGCTTGGACATGAATGATTTTAAGATTATTGGATCTGCAAGCAGAGACGACGAGTTGATGATGTTGGAGTCACTTCTTATAAAAACTAATGTACCAACACTAAACACCCAATCGTCGTCCACACAACTGTTTTTAGCATAACTGCCGTTCATACTAATCAAAAATTGTTTTGAGGTGATGATGAGGTTAGGGAATTCACCACAATTTTTTTTTTAATTGCGGAAGGTCTTCTGTTGACAAAAGTGTTGCTGCGAACTTTTGCTGTACTCAAAGAAAAAAAAAAGCGTTAAATTCATAATCATAAATTTTCATACACATTTCCTAATGTTAATTTGTATTTTCTTACTCATTTAAGTGCTCATAAATACATGTAATGATCGAATGAGAAAGTTATAAATGCTCCCTAGCCATAGGTATTTTTGCATAATGTTCCTCGTTCGTCGTTTGAGATTTCATGGTAAACATAGCCGACCCATTATTCCGCATTTAAGTGGACCTGGATCGATAAACCTCATTGAAGAGTCACGAGACAACGCACTGGAATTTTTCTGAAAAAAAAATTTTTAACCTTTGCTTGAAACATATTTCAGTCACAGAAGGTTTAATATTGTTTTCATTTGTATAATTCATCAACAGTGTAGTAGTCAAATAATATTTTCCTCAAGTTGCACTCCCATCGTATTTTCCTTACAAATTACTAGAAATGAATGAAAGCTAGATCAAACTTGCTACTCGAATATGTAGCGAGTCACGAAAAAATAAATGTATCTAGAAATATAATGTAAACAGGAAGAAAACAAAGAAAAAAATAATTATGAAATAAGGTAATGAAATAGTATGAAAACAATAAAAAATATATGGAGGGGTACCGACGTTATACATATACCAAATATGTATCAAAATAAATCGTCGTCAACCTTTGCCCTCCAATAGACCAAGCTTGGCTTTCATATCTACATAAGGTGCACTAAAAGAAAAAGATGCACAAGATATCTGTGCCAATGATATAATTTCTAACATTAATCCATAAATTCAGACAAGATTTTCTTACATGGGCGTTCATAAACCTGTCTATTCTTCAGTGTTATTTGATTATAAAATTCGAAACACTTCAAAGTCTATTAGGCGAAATATTACAGCTTTACCGGGATAGATGTTAAATAAAAATGTATCAATTTATTGAAATTCTCCTCCGTCGAAAACTTGGGCTCTGTAGAAGTAATATGGAATTTGGAACAAAAGTAACTTGTATATGGTGCTGATTGACATATATCTTTAAATTCCAGAGAGATCTATTGAACCCAGAAATACAATATTAGAAAAAATACATTTCTAAGAACTTACAAAATTACGAAAAATATAAAACGTAATGATCATCTCTAAGAATGACATAAGAAAATAAATCCATATTGTTTGTTGGAAAGAGTATAGACAAATGCTATATGGAAACATAATAATATGTGTGGGTAGATTTAATAGAAAAACTGAAAGATCAATGCAGTTCTTGTCAAACAAAAATTGTGTGAATATTTGAAAGCTTACACCCACCCATATATGGCTACTAAGAGAAATTAAATTAATTGATTTGACTTTTTATTGGTCATATAGTGCATTTTCAAATAGTGTTAGTTAAGGGGTTTACTCATGACTTACAAGGTGTTGCCAAGCATCGCCAACCATTGCTTTCGAACATGCTTTACCCCCATCCCGTTCCTCCATACCTCCCCCTCCCTCGCCCTTTCCCTCCTCATCCCTCCCTCAACCCCCCTATTATATGATAAAAAGTAAACTCGAATGTAATAAATATGTTGTTTTTTGTAGAGTCTGCGTTTGTTTAATTATTGTTATTGTATTTTCTTTAAATTACATAAATGGGAGTAGGCTAAAGAGCGTCTCATCGTCACTGCTCACCAAGGTCTCCTCACTTCCCCTAAATCCCACATAGTTGGGTCCTAGGTACCGTGACCGTGGAGTCCAGAACTACGTTTCTTGGTGGTTTTGTTATCTTTAGGGGTTCAGTAAAAAAAATGGCCCCCATGTAGTACCTCCGAAAATTGTGGGGAAAATTTTTGGCGGCACTTTTTCAAAATGGCGGCCAATGCCAACGATGAAATTTTGAAAATTTATGGCTAATCACATTTTTGTTATGAAACATTCATATAAAGGGGTTTTTGGGGTCAAGGAATTCATTTCCGCAACAAAATTTTACATTCTGACACATTCTGATATACATAAAATTCCAATAATGCCCCCATAAAACTTATGAAACTAGGATATGAATGAGCCTTTGGTGTCAATGTTTCAGGAAATTTGTTAAAGAAATACCAGGTCCTTCTCTATACGACAAAGATCATTGTATTTGGTGTGGAAAACCAGCTGATGAAAGGCACCCTAATCGTAATGTGATTTTCGGAGAGCATAAGATCAGATCCCGTCAGTCTTTACTTTCTGATATTAAAGTTTTTGTGTCGGAATTACCCGGTGACACTCAGGTAACTATAATTAAATAACACAGTTTAACCTAGAACCCAATATATAATTAACACTACTATTTAGAGTGGTAAAGGAATAATGAAATCGTTCTTTCTCTCTCTCTCTCTCTCTCTCTCTCTCTCTCTCTCTCTCTCTCTCTCTCTCGTGTGTTAAGTATTATCATAGGTGGAAAAGAGGTGAAAATAATTGAGAATATCACAGGAACTTTATTCACAGTCTTCGTCACTATCAAGGGACGAATCATCCTCATTATCACTGTCGATGTTGATAATTACGGGATCTACAGGTTTGTGGATGCTTTCCGTGGACCAGTATCCATCCGCGAAGGCTCTGGACCGTCTCACTTACCTATTGAGATTGATCTTTAATCTGTTGTTAGCTTTCTCCAATTCTTTATATGGGTTGGAGTCGTATTGCAAATGCACTTCTGCAACGACGCGGAAAAAGTAACATGGTGGCCATGACAGCGACGAAAAATCCGTCTTCATAATTACGCAGTGAATAATTATAGTGCGATTGCTGCAGCCGCCAGACAACCCCTTATCATTACCTTACTCCCTGACACGCCAAGGATACTATAAACAGTATACAATGGGAGAAATTAAACATTATTATGATCATTATGTCAAACCTCCCTATCCTCTTCATTATGAACTCTCCAATCATCTGCTGGTATTGAAAAATGTCAAGGAAAACGGTATTTTTATTCCGTATTGTAAATTACATAAAGGTATAAGGGGGAGAAATGAGAAAAATAGCTATAAAGAAAGAGTGAGAGAAAGTGAGGGAGGGAGGGAGAGGGAAGGGATGGGGGATGGCAGACATTCGAATCTGTAAATGACTTTGCTTTTAAAAGTCTAGAGAGAACTCCTTAACCATTTGACAATGAACTATATTACCAAAAATTAAGGTGAGGTATATTGTACCATTTCTATCAGATAATTAGTTTGGAATATATTTGAGAAAATCGATGACTCACGGTACCTGAAATGCATTGTACACGTTTGCACAGTAACAGCAGAGTTAAAATAACAAATTCCAGTCAAAGTTTACCCTCTAAAGCAAACTTATCAATCACATCCTATGCATTTATTTCAATATCCCTATACACATGGACAACAACTAAGTTACAAGGTCTACCAGCAGTCCTCATCTCTCTCTCTCTCTCTCTCTCTCTCTCTCTCTCTCTCTCTCTCTCTCTCTCTCTCTCTCTCTCTCTGTTGCAGTTCTAACTTACGAAAACTTGCTACATTACTTTCCACATTTACCTGCTGCTCGTTTCTACTCTCTTCCTCGTATTGTTAGATCCTCTCAGCTCTTTGTTTCATCGTTGATGTTTTTTTTTTTTTTTCTTTTTTTATATTTTACAATTGTTTCTGAAAATCTGTTCTTTTCTATTGCTACAACAGCAACAAGAACAACAACAGCTAATACTACTTTTAATATTAATATTTAAGGTTTTGAGTTTTGCTGACATAGATGTTTGATAATAATCTACTCTTAAGGACACCATTCATAGCTTAATCGTGAAGTTATGTCAAATTATAAAAACAAAAAAACTATTTTCTCCAAGGTCATAAAAGGCATGTCTATGACAAAAGAGAAATTCGGAGTAGAATAAAACAAAAGGTGTATATACAAAATACAAAAAAAATACGCGGTGTGTATCTGTATATAAATTTGGCTACCTGTAATGAGGAACACAAAGGTTTAAATGAATTCCTTATTGACAACTTGCGCCGTTCAGCTCGGAACCTGCATGTATGAATATGCAAAAGTAAAGTGTCTTAACAAGAGCTTAAATACCGAATAATTGTAATTCATAAGTAATTACTTAACTGTTAACATATATTTGAAGTAATAACGATCATTATGATAATAATATCAATCTTATACGATACCCTTTAGATTATTCATAGAGATGAAAGAGAAATGACAGTCAATGGTATGTTTACGAAAAAGATGCTTAGATCTCCAAACGTCAACAAGATATTTGCATCTGACGGTGGCGTGATCTATGAGGTTGTCAGTTTGCCACTTAAAGCATATTATGAATTTCATTCAAGGATGCTAAAATGGTTTTGTCAGTTCTTCCGCATGTTTTCTGTGCTCGATTTTTCTGTCCGCCATCAGATCTTAAAAACTACTGAGGCAGAGGGCTACAAATTGGTTTGTTTATCGCGCGTCTGGCAATGCTATAGGACAGGACGGGGTTGAAAGTTTCACTGGCCAGGGCTCATAAAGCTCTATACGCTGTACAAAAAACTTGATTGCGCCGAAGAAACTTCGGCACATATTTTACTTGTTTTCTTTTGTCTCATGTTCTAAGTTGAAAATGTGTTTGTGCGAAAGGATTTCACATCGAGTCGGGTGTGGTTGATCTTGGCAAATTTTCACTGGGTTGCACTCCGGGCTTAGGAGAATGTCTCTGAAATTACGAATAGCTCCGTAGAATATATAGTTTTTAGAAATGACGAATTCCAGTAAAGATCAAGCTGCCCTGTATAATTAAATCCTCCTTAGGACGAACCTTCCTTATGTTACGGCCGTTTTAGCGTTCTTGTAGTGGTATACAAATATCAAGTCTAGACCATTAATACCATATAAATATTAAGCAAACCCTTAGACCGAGCAAACTGTAAGGTTGGCTAATTCAAGAAAAAACTTAGCAATGAAAGAGGAAGATATACAAATTCACATGGTGTAAGCATTTTTTTTTTTTTCTGTGCCGTTCACGGGAAGTCCAAAGTCACTGTTTACAACCCTATATGGAGCATCTTTTACAAGTCACTCGTAAAAATATACTAATTTTACAATGCTATACAGATTTTGTCTTATCATTTCTTTTATTCGATTTTATAAAATTATAATTCCAACTCACACAGTATCATAACAGATGAGAACTAAAATCAGTAACAAATTCAGGGTATATTTATTGGAAAATATCAACGAGATTTGCTAAGACGGGGAGACTCAGTAATTCCATGTGAGGTATGCATGTTTTTTTTTTTCTAATGTTTCATTGCAAAATTACAATTATAGCTGACATGCTATCATAAAAGATAAGAAATGAAACCATCAGCAATCCCTCGGTATATCTATGAGGAAATGAATAAAGAGACGTCATGGGATAGAGAAAGGCAATAAATGCAAACGTCAAGTCTCATGACACATTGATCCCCCTCTGTCAGGTGATAGTTACCAAAGTTGCCATAAGTCATTTATGGACCATTGAAGTGAAATAAACACATTTCCCGCTAAATTCATTCACTTTGTATGGCGCGTAATATTATAACTCATATGATTTAGCCCGTCCAAATCAGAACCTGTTGTCAATCATGATGTGAGCATACCCATCCTTATGGTGTGTGCGTTAGTCCAAGAGAAATACTCCGTAATTTAGTTTTTCAATGATATCAATAGCGAATTCTGCTTAAGCGCAAAAGGAGTACAGATATGCATCGCATAAAGATGATAAAAATAATGAACATAATTCATGCACCGTTTTGTTCGAATTCAGCCCTGCCTTCCCAACTAATCTGTGCAACACAGAATATTTGAAACCATTGTTGTTGCTGCGAAATGTAGCATGGACCGTATACGGTAAACTTTGACGTTAAAACTGGCGGCGAAAGCAGATGTGTATTGGAAAGTTTAATATTGACAGAACAGACTAGAATCATGTAGTTTATGCATATTGCAATCAGACGGAAGCTACGCTCTGCAAGGTCCACGTTAGCTTAGAGAATAGGACATACACGCAAAAGGGAAATGAAGATTTCAACAATTGCATATCCTCAAATCTAACTGACATAATCCCGTGTAAAAACACTGGTACTGACTGCTTCTTAATCAAACCCAAAAAAAGTGTATACACACACACACACACACACACACTATATATATATATATATATATAGATATATATATATATATATATATATATATATATATATATATATATATATATATATATATATATATATATATATATATATATATATTATATATATATATATGTATATATACTATATATATATAAATATGTATATATGTATATATATATATATATATATATATATATATATATATATATTTATATATATATATATATATATATATATATATATATATATATATATTATACTTTGTTTATTTGTTTTGATATATGAAAATATAATAATTCGAAGTACAGCAAATTAGATATTAAAGGACGTTAAATTTTTTAGCTCGATATATATATATATATATATATATATATATATATATATATATGTGTGTGTGTGTGTGTGTGTGTGTGTGTGTGTGTATGTATGTATGTAGTATAACTGAATCACGAAAGTTAGGAACGTGATAATCCATAAATAAAGATATAAGCCGAGAGGGTAAATAAACAACTTTTTTTATTTTTTTGTTTTGATATATGAAAATATATTAATTCCGAGGTAGAGCGAATTAGGTATCAAAGGACATTTGTAGCTCGATATATATATGTATATATATAGATATATATATATATATATATATATATATATATATATATATATATATATATATATATATATATTGTATGTCTGTATATGTGAATAATGAAAATATGGAAGTGATTATATATAAACGGTCTTAGCAAAACAGATCTCCTATGTAGTACATCAATATGAATATAAGAGATACATATAACAAAGATTATATGAATATCTACGAAAAGGTCATTGCTGCTATAAGGCTATTGCTACCAACATATATTTTGTTTTTCTTTTGAGACTCAGTACATATATATATGTATATATATATATATATATATATATATAATATATATATATATATGTATATATATATATATATATATATATATATATATATATATATATATATATATATATATATATGTGTGTGTGTGTGTGTGTGTGCGTGTGTATGTGTGTGTCTGTGTGTCTGTGTGTCTGCGTGTGTTTTGTGTGTGTTTGTGTGTGTATTCATATATACATAAATATTAAAAAGAAGAGCAGATAGAATTGTAGGGAGCGTTGCGTGACATTAAACAATAGATATAAAGAGGGCACTAGCTGACTGAAGAGCAGTGAGTAGTAGATTTTAGTTCATAAAATGTAAATAAAACAATGCAACTTTTATCTGGTAATGAACTATGAACGAACGATTAAACTTTTTTATAGAACTTTAGAGAGATATAAATGAAACGCAATCAACAAGCCTAGGAAGAGACTATTGCCATTATTTGGGGTCAGAGCACTATTGCCATACGTATCTTTTTATTACAAGTTTAATAAAGGAATTGTTTTCCCTTGAAAATATTCTCTCGCCGAAATCTGTTTTGTTTATAAATCATCACTTCATTTAGATCATAAACCTGGAAAGGTGCCATATTTTTTAACGAACGTTGCAAATTTTCCTATCATCTTTAGATACATAATTTCTGGGACGGCTGAGCTGCTTAAGCCCCGAAGAAATTTAGGATTATTCTTTTAAGCTGTCATCTTTAAAGGGCCACCGTTTGATCCATCTCGATATTCAAAACTCATTAACTATCCTTCGGTTGGGCTGATCAGTAAAGAAGCTCATTTATATTGAAAACAAACTCAAATATTGCCGGTCATGGAAAACTCGAAGCTGTTTTCTGCCTGGATAAACATGATAAATGGCATAAAAAGGTAGCTCTACCGAAATCGACTATTCGTTGCATCTTCGAGGAACCTGAAAAATCTGCAGCGAAATATGAAACAATACTTTTAAAAGGTAACATTCTGTATGGCACTATATATAGGTCATATATTAAACATGTAAAAAGTTAAATGAAAACTAAAACAATATGAGCCTCCAGACACATTTACTGCCATTAAAAATAGAAGGAGAGAAGAAAAATTAAACTTGATACTTTAACCACACTAAAGAAAATTCCTATGCTTTAACAGATTTAATTGACGTCAAGGGAATATATAGAATTTGGGTTACGCCAAAAATCAGTTAATAAAGTTAAAAAAAAAAATCTTTATTTACTGATGTAACAAGAAATATGCAAAAAGATAACAAAACAAAAAGGGAAATGCATCATAAGTAGTATTAGAAAAGGCCTGTCTTCTTAATTATTATATCATTCACTTAGTTTTAAATTTCTCATATTTCTCTATGCTTTGGCATATATTTTTCATATGAAATTATGATTGCAAACGATCTCTGGCAATACAGACACACGAAGTCAGAGGCCTAGGCCTCCTTGGGTTGGAAGTACAACGTATATTCAAGAACGGATATGAGTATTCCTGAAGAAAAAAGGTTACTCCTTATATAGGGAGGATTTGAAGGACAAGGAAGGCATGGTAGTAACTCGGTAAAAGGACCAGATTCTTTTTCTAGATTTTTTCGCACTGTATGGGCTATAGAGTAGCAGATGTCCGAAGTGATTGCCATATGTTATTGCCACAAAAAGTTGAATTATTTATGTGACTCAAAAAAGTCGACAATTTCTTGGTTTAATACAGTAAAGCTTTTTGACTATTAACATTGAGTAGCATTGTAACTGATTGTTGAAATTTATTTGCATTTCTATAATCTATATATTAAGAGGAGCTGACAATTAATTATGAATGTATGCCAATCTATAGGAAAGAAGTATTTGAATATGGAGCAATAAGATGGAAATTTCGGAAATTTATGTGACCTGGATTGCAGTAAAGAATAGACATAAAAAGAAGGGGACATGTAGAAAAAATTCAGAGAAAGTAAATAATGTAAAGTAGAACGATTACAAGTATATATTGTGAAATTAAATGAAGATAAAGATGAGATAAAATAGAGTATCCAAATCCGAAAGACAGGGAAAAATCTGTCAAACTGTGAATTGGATCAATAATACCAGAACAAGAGAAATAGCACTTAACGGAACATTTTTTTTCCTTTTTTTTCTTTTATGTTAAATACGAGATTTGAGGTGGGTCGTTTGGTATACTACAAGCAGAGGACACGAAGGTAGTTTTTTTTTTTTCAATGAAGCTACAGTTTACAAGTTAACAATGAAAAAAAAACAAGTTGTGGAAAAATACGAGGTCATGATGGAATCATGTTACTGGTCATCTTGAATGAGACAACAAAGCGTGATGATTTGGACTTCGAATTCACAGGAAACGTACCTAAGAAAGGTGAATTGATCTAATATAGTAATTATATTGGAGTGCGGATGATCAACATACCAATTTGAAGCCGTTTAGCTTCAGTAGATTTTAAGATGTGAGGGCGGATAGAAAAATTGCGGACGGACAGACAAATAGCCATTTCAATCATTTTCTTTTACAGAAAAAAAAAAAAAAACCTAATCACTTTTAGAGATTGCCTACCTCCACATATCACCTCATAGATAAAGCTTCCATTTGTTGTCAAACTTCTAGAAACGTTCCAAAGCAAATGGTTGATTAATTCACTTCACCTAAACCCGTGCTACAACTTATTCACCATTCAATATTTTCTTGGATTAGGCTTATTAGCCCAAATCCTTCCGTGAACCCTCCCAAATTCGCTAAGAGATATTCTAACCATTTGATTATTAAAATAAACACCTATCTATACCTCTAAACACGAGATAAATGATTCCACTCATTAGTTCTATGGGAACATTTCCGATGCTCAAGTGCACCTTACTCTGATCAATGATTCAGGTAATTGATCACGATATTGCAATATCACATTGTGAATCCTATTAACTCCTCATACCTTCCCATTAATCCACTTTATTACATACCATACAGTATTAACATGCATTTCCACAAACATTTACTGATTTAATCTTAACCATTTCTTATTGCTACTTACTTTTTTTACTCCACTGTTAAGAGATCTTCAAAATACTTTTTTTCAATGCTGATTTCCTCTTCGGACAACATTTCTTTGTGTGCAAGTTATTTTCTATGGTTTCTTATTTTACCCATTATATTATTCCTTCTTTGTTCAGAACGACCTTTTTTATACTCTTACTGAAATTATTTGCAAACATTTCACCAGTCTCTCTCTCTCTCTCTCTCTCTCTCTCTCTCTCTCTCTCTCTCTCTCTCTCTCTCTCTCTCTCTCTCTTATTTAACTCTTTAAGCACCTATAACATTCCAGGACAACTTGTTAATAATAACCCAGTTTTTCACCCTTTCCTAGTCGTCACCATCATGTATTAATTTATAATCATTCATATTTCAGATTTCACTTACCTTATCTTGAGTATATTCATGAGCATTCTTCGTTACATACCATGAATATCTAAGAATCAATGGCCATTTTAAATATATTTCCTTAAGGATCCCTATCTTTTGTGTAATCTGATTACCCAAACTATACCAAATGAGCCATGCATACTTCACGTGTTAATGATGTCCTCCAGACTTCGTATTTCTACATAAAGTAAAAAAAAAAAAATTAACAATTTTTTTTCACATAATATTACATATTTTCTCAAAATAACATCCACATGTATCCATAAGGTTCATACTCTTTAGTAGTAATCCAGAAATTGGAATAATAAATAAAAGATAAAATGTAGAAAGAGAAAATATTTGAGAGGAAGAGGAACAAACAAAAAGTTTAAAGTCTTACCAAAAATACGCATTTTAAAATTTCTGCCTGACGAGCCAAATACAAATACTGTGCAGGAATCTAATTCTTATCATTCCTGACAATAAAAAAAAGTCTGTTGCTTCTCAGCTGCCGTAGGTTTCAGCCTTATGAATAGCATAACATTTCACTGGGCAAAACATTAATTAAGATATAATATCTAGTTGCGCTATGTTTTTACTTTGGAAAGAATTAGCTGCTGAAAACTTCAAATAAAGTTTGGAAAATAAACTACTGCGCAATTTACATTCACTTTTAATCTGTATTAATCTTTTACTTAATAGGCAAAGATTTCAGGTAACGTGAAAAGAATCCCTGCAGTATTTTATAAGGTAAGGAAATAAAAAAATAAAACATTTGTCATAATAACATAATATTATTACAATGGGGCAGTATGCTACCTTTATATCATAAATATTATTGGGATTTACGAATAATCTTACTGCACAAATAAATAAAGCGTAGATATTATTATTTTCTTTAGAAGTTAGTGGTGTTCATTTATCGTTCACTAAAATAAGGACGAAGTTACTAATATATTTTTGTTTCACTGTATTCGTTTAATTCGTTAAAATGTATTCATATTCACTTAACTAAATAGAAAGAAAGAAGAATATGTATGAATGACCAAATAAAGGAAAAACGTGGCTGCTGATAAAGAAAAAAATCCAAAGTACAATCTATTTACTGCTTGATCGTTATCACAGCAGCAATAAGGGCACCGTTTAAGTAAAGTTCATGTATTTCACGATCTAATTTTTGTTTTCAACGCATCACGAGATTCTTATTTACCCGATAGTTTAATTAGGAATAATATTATAAGGTCTAAACATTGAATTTGTGGCTGATATCTGTTGTGGAATTACAATTACACTACTTCTAAGTATTCTGGAATGTTAAAAATCAACAGAATAGCAAGACTCAACTCAAAACACATCACAGAATTAATAACTCCATCTCAAAATATGATAAGAAAAAAAGAATAAGTAAATAAAAATTTACTCCCTTTAAGTAGTTGCAATGGTTTATCTTTTTTTGTTTTTAGTATCACGATTTCTACTGCCTGTCGGTCAGCTATTTCTATCTATGAAAATCTTTTATTACATGAAAACATTCGTTCTGCTAAAATGCTGGTCAAGTGTTTCCTAGACTAAACTAAAATACTATGCCTTGCTTTCCTCCTTTCCTTTATTCCTTTCTTTCTTCTTCTTCTTCTTCTTCTTCTTCTTCTTCTTCTTCTTCTTTCTTCTTCTTATTATTCTTCTTATTATTATTATTATTATTATTATTATTATTATTATTATTATTATTATTTGTATTTTTGTTTTTTGCTCTATCACACTCCTCTAATTCGACTGGTGGTATTTATAGTGTGGGGTTCCGGGTTGCATCCTGCCTCCTTAGGAGTCCATCACTTTTCTTACTATGTGCGCCGTTTCTAGGATCACACTCTTTTGCATGAGTCCTGGAGCTACTTCAGCCTCTAGTTTTTCCAGATTCCTTTTTTCAGGGAATCTTGGGATCGTGCATAGTGTTCCTATGATTATGGCTACAATTTCCACTGGCATATCCCATATCCTTCTTATTTCTATTTTCAGGTCTTGATACTTATCACTTTTTCCCTTTCTTTCTCTTCAACATCAATAAGTGATACTTTCTTCTTGATTTTGGTCAATCAACGTCACGTCTGGTCTATTTGCACGTATCGCCCTATCTGTTCTGATACCATAGTCGCAGAGGATCTTTGCCTGATCGTTTTCTATCACTCCTTCAGGTTGGCGTTCGTACCAATTATTACTTAATGCCAGGTAGCGGGTGTTCTTGCACAGGCTCCAGTAGAGGGCTTTTGCTACTGAATCATGCCTCTTTTTGTACTGGTTCTGTGCAAGTGCCGGGCATTCACTTGCTACGTGGTTTATGTTTCATTTTTTCGTATTGCACTTCCTACATATTGGAGAGATGTTATTTCCATCTATCGTCTTTCTTTGGACATATTATTATTATTATTATTATTATTATTATTATTATTATATATATATATATATATATATATATATATATATATATATATATATATATATATATATATATATATATATATATATTTTTTTTTTTTTGCTCTATCACAGTCTCCAATTCGACTGTGGTATTTATAGTGTGGGGTTCCGGGTTGCATCCTGCCTCCTTAGGAGTCCATCACTCTCCTAACTATGTGTGCCGTTTCTAGGATCACACTCTTCTGCATGAGTCCTGGAGCTACTTCAGCCCTCTAGTTTTTCTAGATTCACTTTTCAGGGATCTGGGGATCGTGCCTAGTGCTCCTATGATTATGGGTACGATTTCCACTGGCATATCCATATCCTTCTTACTTCTATTTCAGATCTTGATACTTATCCATTTTTCCCTCTCTTTCTCTTCAACTCTGGTGTCCCATGGTATTGCGACATCAATGAGTGTACTTTCTTCTTGACTTTGTCAATCACGTCCACGTCTGGTCTGTTTGCACGTATCACCCTATCCGTTCTGATACCATAGTCCCAGAGGATCTTTGCCTGATCGTTTTCTATCACTCCTTCAGGTTGGTGCTCGTACCACTTATTACTGCAAGGTAGCTGATGTTTCTTGCACAGGCTCCATGGGAGGGCTTTTGCCACTGAATCATGCCTCTTTTTGTACTGGTTCTGTGCAAGTGCCGGGCATTCACCTTGCTATGTGGTTTATGGTTTCATTTTCGTATTGCACTTCCTACATATGGAGAGATGTTATTTCCGTCCTATCGTACTTTGAACATATCTGGCTGGTTCTTAGGGCCTGATCTTGTGCCGCTGTTATCATTCCTTCAGTTTCCTTCTTTTAGCTCTCCCCTCTGTAGCCATTGCCAATTGTCATCGCTGGCTAGATTCTTTAGTCTGTCTCATGTATTGTCCGTGCATTGGTTTGTTGTGCCAGTCCTCTGTTCTTTCTGTCTTTCTCCTGCTCTGTATATTTCTGGGTCTTCGTCTACTTTTATTAGTCCTTCTTCCATGCACTCTTTAGCCACTCGTCTTCACTGGTTTTCAGATATTGCCCCAGTGCTCTGTTTTCGAGTTTAACGCAGTCCTCTATACTTAGTAGTGCTCTCCCTCCTTCCTTTCGTATTATGTATAGTCTGTCCGTATTTGCTCTTGGGTGTAGTGCTTTGTGTATTGTCATATGTTTTCCTGGTTTTCTGATCTATGCTGCGGAGTTCTGCCTTCGTCCATTCCACTATTTCCTGCGCTGTATCTGATTACTGGCACTGCCCATGTGTTTATGGCTTTTATCATATTTCCGGCGTTGAGTTTTGACTTGAGTATCGCCTTGAGTCTCTGCATATATTCTTTCCTGATCGTGTCCTTCATCTCTTGGTGTTTTATATCTCCTCCTTCCATTATTCCCAGGTATTTTGTATCCTGTCTCATCTATGTTTGTTTGATGTTGCTCCCATCTGGTAGCTTTATCCCTTCAGTTATCGTTACTTGCCTTTTTGTATGTTGACTAAGGCGCATTTTTCTATTCCAAACTCCATCTGATGTCCCTAGATACCAATCCTACAGTCTGGATTAGGATATCTTATTTCCTTGATGCTCTTACCATACAAGCTTGATGTCGTCCATGAACATCAGATGGTTAATTCTGTTGCCTCTTTTCTTAAGTTGGTACCGGCATCCATCTTCTGTAGTACTTTTGTCATGGGAATCATGGCTACTACGAAGAGTAGTGGGGACAGTGAGTCGCCCTGGAAGATCCCTCTCCTGATATTAACCTCTGCTAGTCTTATTCCAGAGCTTGTAAGTATTGTATTCCAGTTGCGCATTGTATTTTTTGAGGAAGCCTGATGGTATTTTCCTCTGCCCCATATATTTTCAGGCATTCTATTAGCCATGTGTGTGGTATCATGTCGAAGGCTTCCTTATAGTCTATCCATGCCATGTTTAGGTTGGTTTTTCCTTCTCCTACTGTTCTTCATTACCATTTTGTCTATCAGGAGCTGGTCTTTTGTGCCCCTACACTTCCTTCTGCAGCCTTTCTGTTGGTGGGGGATGGTGTTTGTCTCCTCTAGGTAGTTGTATAGCCTTTCACTGATGATACCTGTTAGTAACTTCCACATTATTGGTAGGCAGGTGATAGGCCTGTAGTTACTGGCTATATTTCCCTTACTCTTGTCTTTTTGTACTAAGGATGTTCTTCCTGTGGTCATCCATTTGGCGGGTGCTTGGTGATTTGAGATACAATGCTGGAGTTGTTCTGCTATTCGTGGATGTAGGGCCTTGAAGTTTTTGAGCCAGTATCCATGGACTTCATCGGGACCTGGGGCTTTCCAGTTTGGCAATTTTCTTTAGTTGGTGTCTGACTGTGTCTGTCGTGATCTCTGTGAATCTTTGTTTTATTCTCAACTGTTTCTTCTTCCTTGACTTCCTGGAGCCATGTTGCATGTTTGTTGTGTGATACCTGATTGCTCCATATGTTTTTCCCAGAGTCTCTTACTTGGATCGGCTTCAGGAATTTCTGGGTGGTTGTCTTCCCCTCTTAGTTGGCTGTATAGTCTTTTTTCTGGTTGGTTCCGAATAGTTTGTTCTGTTGGTATCCCTTATTCCTGTTCATGTACCGTTGGATCTTATGTGCTTTGGCCTTAAGCCTCTGTTTTACATCTTCTATGGTGCTGTTTTTAGTCCCCTCTCTTGTACTTATTTTGTATTTCTCGTTGAGTTCCTCCTTGTTTTCTTGCCTTCTTAGCCTTTTTTTCTGCCATCTCTTTCAGTTTACTCAAGTCAGATCTCATCACCATGATTTGCTTTTCCAGGCGCCTTTTCCTTTTAAGGAGGTTGCTGTTTTGGTTTCTGTTGGTTGGTTGTGCTGGTGGTGTTGGTGTTCGAATCCCCATCAGTTCTGCTACTAATCTTGCTCCTGCATATGTCAAGTTATTTGTTTCTGTGATACTGGTGGTCTGTATTATGCCCATTATTTCATTGACCTCACTTGTTTTCTCCCTTAATTTCTTGGTGTTTGTAGGCTGTTTCATGGAGGGGATCTTTGTTCTCTCTGTATCTGGCTCCATCCATTGTCTAATCTTTTCTACCCATTCCGTCCTCTCTGTTACTTCGTCGGTGTTTCTTCGTGTGTCGTTGTTTGATACCTCATCCTCCCTGTCGTCTTTATTATTATTTTATTTTTTATTATTATTATTATTATTATTATTATTTTATTATTATTATTATTATTATTATTATTATTATTATTTATTATTATATTATTATTATTATTATTATTATTATTATTATTATTATTATTATTCATTGTAAAGTAAAAACAAATAGCCTCATTACCAGTATGATAAAAAAGACATATTTACATGAAACATTTCATGGAGTTCTCCTTGATTGATTTAAGGACTGATCAATGATTATCTAAAGGACACTGAAAATAAGCTCAAGAAATATTATTTTGGCGTAAATTCATTCTTACTTATCATAGATATTCGTGGTTATTTTGAAATACAATAAAGCTGGATTAAGTTTTTTTAGCTTAATAAGCATTAAACTACGCAATCCGCTGTGGAACCAAGATAAGTCTCTCTAATGCTTCGGCGAGGAAAGTCATGCAAGGGCTTCATATCCTTAAGCTTCTGTATTTATTTCAGTGTTCACTTGCGTTAGCCTGTTAACATGGCAGATATTATCATGAGACCTGTGTTTGCTTAAAAGTATCAAATATTCAGATTTCATTATGGCTACCAATTAATTTTGCAGCATTAACCCTTAAACGCCGGAGCGGTAAATAAAAAAATGACATCCGTATGCCGGAGGGGTTTGAGAGTGAGCGCGTAAGCGGAAAAAATATTTTTTTCAAAAAATCACAGCGCGCTTAGTTTTCAAGATTAAGAGTTCATTTTTGGACTCCTTTTTTTGTCATTGCTTGAAGTTTAGTATGCAACCATCAGAAATGAAAAAAATTATCATTATCATATATAAATAATGTGATATATGATAGCACAAAAACGAAATTTCATATATAATTGTATTCAAATCGCGCTGTGCGCAAAACGGTTGAAGGTAACAAGTTACTTTTTTTCGTTGTAATGTGCACTAAATTGCGATCATTTTGATATATAAAACACATTGTAAACGATAAAAGCAACACAGAGAAAATATTATCACAAAATAATGCATGAATTCGTTAACGCGCTTACGTAAACACATATTTTTTCAAAAATTCACCATAATCTAAATATTGTCCTAGAGACTTCCAATATGTTTCAGAATGAAGACAAATGATTAAATATTACATACTTATATATATTAGCTTACAAATGCAGTTTTCGACGATATCTGACGAGCTAAAGTTGACCGAATGTCGAATTTTTTATATATATATTTTTTTATATGCAATTATTTCGGAAATAAGAAAAGCTACAACTTTCAAATATTTTTCGTTTTATTCTACATGAAATTGCGCACATTTTCATATATAAAACTCTATGAAATGCCTAATATGAAACGGAGCAAATATTCCGAGAATGGGACTTACGCATTTCGGAGATTTGTGCGGAGAATCCGCGCGCGGAGGGAAGGAAAGTTTTTTTTTTAAATTCACCATAAATTCAAATATTGTGCTAGAGACTTCGAATTTGTTTCACGATGAAGATAAATGACTGAATATTACTAGACTGTAAGAGTTTTATCTTACAATTGCGTTTTTTTCGACCATTTCGGTAGAGTAAAATTTGACCGACGTGGTTTTTTTTCTATTTATCGTGATTTATATGCAAATATTTCGAAAATGAGAATAGCTACAACCTTCAACTATTTATTGTTGTATTATAAATGAAATTGCGCACATTTTCATATATAAAACGTTTATGTAACGGCTAATTTTAAATGGTGCAAACATTACCACAATCGCACGTATGATTTTTTCGGAAGAGTTACCGCGCGGACGTAAAGAAAATGTTATTTTTTTTCATAAATTCACCATAATCGAAATATTGTGCTAGAGACTTACCAACTTGTTGAAAAATGAAGGTAAATGCTTGAATATTTACTAGAATATAGGCCGTTTTAGCTTACAATTGCGTTTTTCGACCAGTCGGTTAGAGTCAAAATTGACCGAAGGTTGATAATTGTCACTTATCATTTTTTATATGAAAATATTTCAAAATTGATAAAAGCTACAACCATGGGTTGTTTTTAAGTTGTATTGTGCATGAAATTGCGCACATTTTCATATATAAAACTTTATGTAACGGCTAATTTAAAATGGTGCAAACATTACCACAATCGCATGTATGATTATTTTTCGGAAGAGTTACCGCGCGGACGTAAGGAAAAAGTTTTTTCATAAATTCACCATAAATCGAAATATTGTGCTAGACACTTCCAATTAGTTGCAAAATTAAGTTAAATGATTGAATATTACTAAAATATAAGAGTTTTAGCTTACAATTGCGTTTTTCGACCATTTCGGTAGAGTCAAAGTTGACCGAAGGTTGAAATTTTGGCACTTATCGTTATTTATATGAAAATATCTTAAAACTGATAAAAGCTACAATCATGAGTATTTTTTTGTTGTATTCTACATAAAAATGCGCACATTTTCATATTTAATACTCTATGTAACGGCTAATTTAAAATGGTACAAACATTATGTCAAAGTGACGAAATAATTTCAGAGATGTGCACAGATACTTTTTAGTGCGGAAAGAAAGAAATTCGCGCTTGCGCGCCCCCCTGCGTAACGATTGTAAACAAAACAACACCTTGATCCGTGAACTCCCAGCATCCCCCAAGGCGCGTGATTCAAGAGTTTTCGGCTGGTAGGCCTAAAAGTATTTTTCCGCGAATTTTAAAAAAACTTTTGTATGTCGACGTAAAATACGTCCAGTCGGCACCCGAGAGACAAAAATGTCGACGTAAAATAGTCCAGTCGGCGTTTAAGGGTTAAGCAAAATGCAAATAAATAGAAAATCAAGATTTCGATATTTCTATACAAAATTACAAAACTGCAATAAACGCGCTCCATTAACCACCCGAAAGTGATAAAGAGAAGCATATATTTCCATTTATTTAAATTTTTTGAAGAGAATCTGCATTACAGTGAAATATAACCAGGCAGGAAGTCTCGATGTAATTACAGACATTACGCTCACATGTTAGTCCGAGTCAGGCGTACCTGCATTATAACCTTTTTGATAAGAAAAAGAAAGTCCATGAGAAGTTGATCCTTGCAAATGTCGGCCTCGCTACAATTACAGTCCACAGGCAAAAGGCAGAAAAAGACCGACTTTCTGATGTGAACTTGCATGTTGTCACGAACATCAGAAATTGATTTGTCATTTATAATAAGGTCAGAGGACTCTTTTGGTTCACTAAAGTGTAATGCAGGGGCATTACAGAAGTAAATGTGCTGTACGATGCTTTGGCTCAATTATGAATCATTTTGACTTAGCAAGGAGCTGCTTTTCAGTTGGAGCACTATGATAAAAGAAAAAGCTTTGCTTTTGAAATATCTCCTGGATAGTAATGCAAAAAATCTTTGTAATCAGGATAATGCCCGACTCATACATTGGCGATTCTAGACCGCACACGTCGTATCAACCAAAAATTTGCTCATTACGACACCATTACGATGCAATAACAAGGCGCCAAAAAACACCATGTATCGTTACCGTGTAGCTGAGTTTGGCGACATGTGCCAAGTGATGACGCATGCGCAAAACCCAACCCAACTCATACACAGTCAAGTCACTACAACTGCCATTTGTCACCATGTCATTGTGCAAGACACAACATTGAGGCAAAGGTGTCATGACTAAGCAATGGCGTCGCCATTTGATTACGCAAGTCGTTACTCGAAATTTTTACATATACCATCCATTACGATATGTACCATGAATAACCATGGCGATGTGGCATTCTTACATATTGCACCGTGTGGTTTCCAACGTAACAGTACTGCTTCTCACACGTAACTGAGCTTAAAAGGCAGCAGCCCACACAAGAGGTCACCAATCTTTCGCAAGCGACCTCACTGTGATCTCTGTTTGAACGGCTATGTACGTATATTATCTTATTTCGATATGTTTAGTGCTGTCGCTATAGTTAATTGCTTAAGACGCAATGGTGTTGTAATCAGAAAAGTATATTTATTTTCCGATATCCCAAATCATATTGAACTAAGTAAAATTTGAGTTGTCATAGTAACATGTTAGAATGATCCGCAGGTAGTTGTTTAACATCCCATGCATTGTCGATCCTTGGCACAGTGAGGAAGGGAATGGCGTGTGCTGTTTCGTTAAAATTCAGTATGCCTTGTTGACGTAAGGAACTAATATCATTTCCTGGATTTCTTCGACCCTTGTGGTGCTGCCGCTTGGAAGGAAAAAGAAAGAGACTGAGGGATGACATTGAATCTCCGCTATCATAATCATAATTAAGGCTAGAAGTGCTTCTACGAAGTCATTCTTGCCTAGACTGAGGAACCATAGAACGCTAAGTTTTTAATTATGAAGTATCTACGGTAATTACAATCTTTAATTTAACAAGATTTTAATACTAGGATACAGATTTACAGATTTGATCGTGGCTTGTAAATATGCAATTATAAAAAAGATGAATCCACAGCAGAAAATAGAAGTAGAAAGTAAAGAAAATGGAAGCACATAACAGTTTCTAGAAAGTTTTTAGATTTCAAACGTGATAACAGATCAACAATTTTCGGAAAGATGAATATGGGATAAAACTGATTAAAGAAAATTTAATTAAACCCACGCTTGTATTTCAAAATGCAATAAAAAGTATAAAATAAAATTTTCTGTGATCCACAATATTAATGGTTATTTACTACGCCTAAACATAAAAACATGGGGCGCCTTTTTGCTCAACTTCCATTCAATTCTATATAGGACGATTTAAATTTGAGACAGTTCCGAAGCAAGATTTCATAGTACGGATGTGTGGGATTAAATCTCGCTGTGTACCCAGTGAAGATGTAAGTTGGTTAAGACCTGAAGAAATCTGTGAAACTAATGAAGGCGTTAAAGTGATTTTTATCAAAGTCTTTCATGTAATGTAGTTCTAAGCTTCCTCAAGAACCAATACGAGTAGGCTATACACGTCATTGTTGGAAAATCCTTGATAATTCGCATTACTGACGTGAAACTTTGCATTCATAAAGCTCCTTCTTTACCTATGCTTATAATATATACACATTGCACCAATACAAGTTTGCAATGCAATACAGTTCAGTATATGTCTGTATAGAATTGTACGCAAGTAGCGGTGAGCGGCCCACGATTTTACTTTCAAGCATAAATAAGTGCAAACGTCGTGCATACCAAGGGAGGTTTTTGTGGATATCAAGTTTTGGTTCAAGTAACCATTAATAATCTGTATCACAGAATTAGTTTTAATTGTGGTTTTGTAGTTTTGACAACTGAATAAGTGCTGCTGCATCAGCGAGTGATTGAGTCGATTGCAGAGTCCCATCCTCGCTACTTTGCGTGGTTCTTACGACGGTGTACGACTCTTTGGTCGCGACACTGCCTGTTTCACACATGCGAAACCATAATCCCTTGGCCAGTAGTGTTTATTTTTTATGCAACTAGCAGTACCTACAATGATGCAGACACTGCAATGAAAGCCTCGCGTTTGGGGTAACGCATTGCTTTTCATACGCATCTGAAAAAAATTCAAACAAACAACTGATTACTCATTACCGTGCATAGAAGGAAAATGCTCTTTGTTACCAAGCACATTGATCATTTCCAGATAGAGAATTTTTGATGTAGTATATGCCTATCGGTCATTAAAAATTAAAGAAATTGTGGTGACCTGTAATGATTTGTGTGTTTCCACCAATTGCGGATAGCTTTCATAAAAATACGAATGCTTGCCCACCCTCCCGCCTTTTACCATATGAAATTAAACTAAGTATATATCCGTATCATTTAATAAAAAGCTACAAGCAAAGTGACGCATCATGCCATGCTAAGTAATATTATGCTTTAAAGCCAATAACAGCGACAAAATTATTATAATTTTTCAGAACATGAACATATCCATAAGGAACAAACCCACAAGGACCATTGACTTGAAATTCAAGCTTTCAACGAAAATAGTGGTCATTAGAAAGAAGTAACAAGAGGTAATAAGAAACAGAGAAAGAGATCAATTGGAAAGAAAATATTAATGAACAAATTAATGAATAAATGGATGAAAATGTAATATATTAAAATACAAGTAGATTTTCAGGGTCTAATTGCATAATCTAACGGTGTGAGGGATAAAGGATCTCCTGAAATAAGAAGTTTCATAGCAATACACATTTACTGTACCTTGGTGCTACTATTCAACAGTTGATGGTCCTAATCATAGTGCTTGATATTAGCAAATAAAAACCTACCACCACGGACAGCTCTATCTAAAAGTGACAAATATCTGGCAGAAGCAGACATTCACACCAGAGAACAAAATTCAGTAAAAGCAGGTATCACTGGTATTATTATTGTTATAAACCTATGAGGCCTTGTGTACTATACCTAATTTCCGGCATTTCCTAACACTGTCACCAGATGTCTCTCATAAGTAAGATGTGAGCCAAAAGTTACACCACAAATAGTTAAAGATCTGCTAATAAAATATATATATATATTTTTTTACTGGACTTCAGCCTCATAACAATTTACTATACTATTCACTAATCAGCTAGATGTCATGACTGAGATTAAGAGCCGCTTCATTTCCCATAGGTAGAGTTTGCTACACCTATAAGTGTTGTATCATCGGCATACTGAACATTCTTGGTCTCCCAGACAACAACCATATAACCTCTATACACTTAAAACAACTGAGGACCAAAATACTACCTATGGAACTCCAGACACAATAGTTCTTGCTTTGCTTAAGATCCCATCAATAGCAACTTGCTGTGTAAGGATTTCTTGAAGTGATTCCAAAACGTATACACCCACTGCAAAATTCTGAGTTTAAAAAGTGTCTTGCAATTTACTAAATAGAAACATGCACTAAAATCTCTTTGAATTACTCAACACTCAAAACCCTTAACAAGGTTCTCTGTCAAATGGATTGAAATGTCTAGAAGAACTCTGTAGATACCTAACTGATTCGTATATGCTCTTTGACTATCAGATAATACTCCAGATAAAGATGTTTATCTAGTGGCTTAAAAATAGGTTTTTCTGCAACTCTGGAGACCCCAGGGAGAATAGAAATTGGCCTGTTGTTAATGAGGTCTGCTGAAATGCAACTCTTTAGAACAGGGATTGTTTTAATCTTGTGCTAATCCTGAAACATGCTATGTTGACATAAAAAAATCCACTAAAACTACTAATCTTGGAATACACCACACTTGAATCCTTTAAGAAAATGGATGAAATCATCAGTCTTCTCCACCCCTGATATCCAGATTATCAAGAATTTTCTTAATTAACATCCCGAGAGAGAAATGTAAATTTTCTTAGAATAGGAATAGGGGGTGGGGAATAGGTTTAGGATGACAAGTATCAGGTAGAGGGGCATTCTCAGCTGACCACTTAGCTTCGAAAGCTCGATGAAGCAGTGCAGCCTTTTCCTTAGGACCTGTAACCAATCTACCAGCCTGACCTAAAGAGGGGTAATGCCAAATTGGGGCGACCACAGATTTGTCTAAGTGATACCTTCTACCACAGATGAGTCTGATGAATTGCTTCAAGTTTCCTCATTAAGATTTCACTCAGCTGTAAGGTAAATTCTATTTGCAGCATGGCAAAACTCGGTTAAAATGGTGTTATTTTCATAGGAACAATTTTGACTCAATTACTATGGTTGGTCATTTGTCTTGAATTTGATGACCTTGCCAGGGTCATACCTTACTTTTTGAAATAGCCATCAGCAATTGATTTAATTTCTTAGGATCTAGATCTCTTTTCACTCTGTCAGTTTACTGTTTTTTTTTCGTTGGTTGCCCAGTCCCTTATCCAATGAAAATAACTATTATAAAGAAACAAGAAATAAAAACTGAAAAAATGGTTAAAAAAAAAAAAAAAAAAAAAAAAGGTAAGCAGGTAAGTATGTTGCTAGTGCGTTTCTGTGAATGTTTGGTGTGTGTTATAGGTATAGTAAATAAGTAGGAGTCTTTCTTACATGGTATCTGTTCTCTCTTTATCTCTCTCTCTCTCTCTCTCTCTCTCTCTCTCTCTCTCTCTTTTATCTTCCTTCGTAGATTATAGTAATACATCAATGCACTTAAGAATTTGTATCTTATAGGCATTGCTTGATTAACATGCGTTTGGGCTAAGATGCATACTGGGAACAATTTGGTCATTTCTTCGCGAGTAATTTCTTTAATGGGTAGGGGTGGGGGGGGGGGGTGGGGGGGGGGGGGGGGGGAGCGGGGTAGATCTGATTAGATCAGTTTGGCTCTAGATGACCACTGAAGAAATTTTTTTTTTTTTTCGAGAAGTGTAGTTTTTAATGAGGGTATAAGCATGATGCAGGAACATTTGGTCTATTACTACTTTTCTCCAGGTGTGGTGATAGAAGTTATATTTTGAATGATATTGTTTTATAACTGAATGAAAGTAATTTTTAAACAGCCAAACGCACCTCTTCATTTTTTTTTTTTTTATATAGTACTGATTATAGGGTTACAGGTGCAAGACGTTCAATGAAATCATACGTCTGACAGCACCTGAACTAAAAAGGAGTAGCATCAGTAGAAGAGTGATAATTAACCCAGCAAGCACCGAAGAAAAAGGTGATATAAAAATAAGAATTTCATTTGTTTTGTCTGTGTCTGTATGTCTGTTACAGGGAGAAGTTTTATTTTGAGTTATATACCTTTCAGGAGTTACATAGAGGCTATGCCAAATTTTTTCTGGGTCTGTCAAGTGGTACTGATTTCTATAGAATACAAAGAAGTATAATTAACATTCACTTATATATACTACTATATACTAGCTGGCTAGCACCTGGCGGTGGGCAACCGTAGGCTAGCATTGTTTGAAATGTAATATCGTTATTTTTCATCGCAGAAGAGAAGTAAGAGTATATTTTGGGATCCTCGTTAAAAGTTCTATAAGAATAAGGTTTTTTTCTCTCTACAACTAATATTAAAGAAGTTGGCATGGCCAAAGTTAGCATGGCCAGATATCCGACCGGATATTCGGATCAAAATAGCACCAGGTTCAGAAACATTCCCTAATATCATAATTATTTTTCATCGCATATTTTGAATACTCGTCAATAATAAAAAAGGCGTTATCATGGTTGGATATCCGGATCAAAACTACAATTAGGTAAAACCCATCCCCTGTAAGATCCACATGTATGGTCCGACTTTGGTTCAATTCGGTCCAGTAGTATCACCATCTATAGTGAACATACTATTATACACACATACATACATACACACATATTGTGACGGTGGCACCTGGTGGCGGGAAACCATATGCCAGCATTGTTTAAACCGTAATATCACCGTTATTATTTATCGTAGATGAAAAGTAAGAACAAAATTGGAATCTCCGTGAAACGCTCTACCAGAATGGTAGGTTTCTCTCTCTCTCTCTCTCTCTCTCTCTCCTCTCTCTCTCTCTCTCTCTCTCGCTCTCTCTCTCTCTCTCTCTCTCTCTCTCTTTCTCTCTCTCTCTTTCTACAACTAATATTAAAGAAATTAGCAAAAGGACACTATTGTATAAACAATTCCATAATGTCGTCGTTATTTTTCATCTCAGATGAAAGGCAAGAGCATATTTGGAATCCCCGTCCCCGTGAAACGTTCCATCTGAATAATGCTTTATTTCTTCTCTACGAATAATAATAATAAATAAGTTAGCTTGGACGTATGTCCCGATCAAAGTGGCACAAGGCTAAAAACCACCACTATAATATCTAAAAATATGGTTCCGACTTAACTTAGTTCAATTCGGTCCGGTAGTTTCGCCGTCTATAGCGAGCGCACACATATACATACATACATAATCCGGCCGTCAGCTATATATATATATATATATATATATATATATATATATATATATATATATATATATATATATATATATATATATATATATATATATATATATATATATATATATATATATATATATATATATATATATATATATAATATATATATATATATATATATATATATATATATATATATATATATATATATATATATATATATATATATATATATATATATATATATATATGTATATATATATATATATATATATATATATATATATATATATATATATATATATATATATATATACATATATATATATATATATATATACATATATATATTATATATATATATATATATATATATATATATATATATATATATATATATATATATATATATATATATATATATATATGTATATATATATATATATATATATATATATATATATATATATATATATATATATATATATATATATATATAAATATACATATATATATATATATATATATATATATATATATATATATATATATATATATATATATATATATATATATTATATATATATATATATATATATATATATATATATATATATATATATATATATATATATATATATATATATATATATATATATATTAGGGCTTGTGCCTTGTATGATAAGGCGCCCTATGAGGTAATGTTAGACTAGCGATAATCTTACGCTAAGTCGGTTGGTATTGCACTTCCATCTTCAATGGAGTGTCTGGGGTTTGTAGATCATTTACGAAGTCGGTATTATCTTGTTGGTTATTACGACGATGTGTTAAACTCATGGTGAGGAGGTTCTTGTAGAAAACACGAAATATAAAAATATATGTATTCTTCTGAAGTTTTACATGCTGAAGATCAGATATGATTGTACAAGTCTTCTAATAACGATAGCTTGATCGCTTCTGCCAATGATGATGGCTAATCCTATTCCTCTACATGATAAAGCTTAGGTAAAGAGGTACAGGTCTTCTAATGACGATAGCTAACTCTGTTCTGCCCGTTCTACATCTCTGTTACAAGTTATGAAGGAACAGACAGTAGTTCGAACATATGAACATACATACAAATGACATAGTTTCATACGAACACACAATCAAAATGAGACACGCTACAGATCACGTAGGCCGTTTGAATTATAGGTCGGGGTAGTTGTCTCAAGCAGGGAGCTTGGACTAATGTTTATAAACAATTGAATGACTACAGGTGACGGCATGTTATCTTAGCCTACATACTTATTGTATACGTCATCTTTAGCGTCTCTAGTCTGATCACATTCCTGCAAGCAATCTGGTTGACTCTTTAGTTTTTAGACTTTTATATATATGGACTAACATTCCATATTTTTATGATGTAAACACTTACATCAGCTCGGTCAGCTACCAAAACCAACTACTGAATATTATTCAAACTTGACTTGCATTTGACTTATAGGAGTGTGATACAGACACTATGTGAATATATATATATAATATATATATATATATATATATATATATATATATATATATAAGTAAATAAAATTCATTGTGTACATGATTTGATTCAAGTAATAAAATATAAAAACAATGATATTGGTAAATAATAGTGATCACAGGATATTTAATGATACAGTTTTTCACTTCATTTCATTAAGATACATATGCTACAGAAAATACTAATGTACTCTGACAATTGCATAGAATGAAGATTAACATGATAAAAATCATATTTTAACTGATAAAAAATTTCATATAATGAATTGATAAAAATATTAAGTTTTATGCTAAGTGTATATATCTGATTCATTAATTCATATACTAACTCATAAATAACTGCAGATATTGGTAAGAAAAAAGGTAACAGATTGATTATAGGCTACCTGATTTGTTTATACATATGTATATGGATTCATATAATTATGATTAATATATGTGCACTTTAAATAGATTCCTATTGCGTACACGCAAAGATATATTTAGATTCTGTTTTATTTATGATCATTTATATAAGAGATTCCTATTGCGTACACGCAAAGATATATTTCGACTCTGTTATTTATGATCAATTATATATAGGATACATGATACTTTATATATATAAGATACATGACCGAGGTTATACTACTTCACTTTTAACAATAGCGTTCGAACAACTTTTCGTCCATTACACAGTTCCAGACAACCACCTATAGCCCAATGAAACGGCCTATTTCACAGGGTTAAAACAAGGGGAAATTTGCCTGGGCGGGTCCAACATTCTATATTGGCGCTCATACTTATTCTCTGCATCCTAAGCTACACGATTACATTCGCGATGAAGAG
>NC_061087.1:68308696-68310960 GCF_015104395.2 Macrobrachium nipponense | reverse complement strand
CTCTAGGAGTAAATAAATACCCACTAATTAAGAAACTTTTGAAATGTGTCCCAAAAGTTTGGAAATTAGAAGTTTGACCATTTTATACTGCATGGAAAGGTTCATTGGATACTATCTGTGAAGCTGAAGAAGTCAAGTGAAGTGGAAACCTTCATCGCGCCTACGAAAAACCAGGTCAAGGCCCAAAAGATACATATCGAATATAGAGTCCACCAAGTATATGCACATTTGTACGCACACACACACACACATAATATATATATATATATTATATATATATATATATATATATATATATATATATATATATATATATACATAAACATCAAATAAAAGGACTTTATTCATGAATAAGATACTTTGGTAAGATATAATTAAATGTTATATGGAGTGGAATAAAGCTGAAGATATTAAAGGTCAAACAAAACCGGTACCGGTAATAATATTTTCTCACTACTCATGCTTCATTTCCACCTATATTGTCATCTTTACTTCTGTTTGCCATTTAGGAATATATTTTTAATCTTCTTAGCTTTTCACAATGTTTCTAGGATCATTATGAATTAGTAATCATTATAAATTGAGCATTTAACTTAATTTCATATTGACTCACAACGGCCCAAAAGACTAAACGATGATTTTCAGAGATTCACTTTAGCATATATATCTACACAAGACTAACAAAGATGGAAACACCGCCTTGGTTGAAATCATACTAATGGTCATCTGAAGTATCATAGGTGACTGTCACACTTGTAGTCAGGTGATATACGCCGGGTGAGCAATGAAAATGAATTCGGAGAGAGGGAGAAATTACTATAGTAAACACTTAAACATAAAAAAATAAAAACGCAGCATATATATATATATATATATATAATATATATATATATATATATATATATATATATATATATATATATATATATATATATATATATATATATATATATATGTGTGTGTATATATATATATATATATATATATATATATATATATATATATATATCATATATATATAGTGTGTGTGTGTGTTTTGTTTTTATCTTATTACCCGCGGTAAAGTGCATCGGATAGTAAACGACGTGTTAGGCTTAACCCTTCTGCACTGTTAGGGGTCTTTTTGACCCGAAAACAATTTTACATTAGCATATCTCTCTTGTTTTTAGAGATTGAAGCTTCATACTCCTTGACTTCCTGACTTTGGGGGGGTTATTGTGTTGCCTAAGTCTGTTAAAATTTCCCCCAGTAGTTAATGAGCAGCAAAAAAAATAAATAAATAAAAAAAAATAACATGTAATCTGTTTGGGTCAAAATGACCCGTACCTACTTTTTGCTATATTTGTTCCAAGTTTTTCACAAACTGCATCAAAGATGGTATGATTATTAGGAGTTGATAATTTAGACAAACTTGTTGCAACTTATAGGTCAAAGCATCAGACAAAAAGATGGCTATGGCCTTGTTTGATAACATAGTGGATGTGCCTGCCTACAATGCTTTTGTCCTTTGGAATATAGAGCAACCTAACTGGAAGGGAAAAGCTACCTTCAAGAGAAGAATTTTTCATCATGAACTTGGATTGGTCTTAGTCCAACCTGTATTGCCTTCAAGGATATCATTACCTAGGATGCCAAATGCCCAGCGAGTTGCTGAAACTGCAAGACCATCTATAGAATATGATAATTCTCAGTCTCAGGAAAGAGCTGCAAAGAGACAGCGTTGTCATGTGTAAAAATGATAACAAAGTAACCACAATATATACGGTCTGCCGAAAAACTACATGTAAGCGGCATGCTGTTGTAACGTTCAAGTGCAATAATTGCAATTAATTCCTAATCTTCAATAAGGTAGGATGGTTGGGATGACCTTTAAAATGCTGGAGACTCGGGGCTAAAAGAGGCATTGAAACGAAAGGGCCTAAATAATTGTGTATGAGATAGGTAAGAGGCTCAGTGTGTGTGAAGGAGTTAGACACTTGCTACTGAGCCTCCTCAGTAAGTGCATGAAGCGGCTAATGCTGGGAACTTTTTTGAATGGGAGTTCATGCACGATTCAGCTGCTTGGGTCTGTGTAGCGAGATTGTGCCATCAATACACCTCACTCAGTGCACTTTACGTATTACTCAAGGTTCTTTGCAGTGTCCCTTCTGCCTTCAGTTGCAACCCTTTGATTCCCTTTACTTTACCTTTATCTTCCTTCCATCTTAATTTCAACCTTCTGCTAACAATCATTTCATTGTGCAACTGCGATGTTATCCTCCTGG
>NC_061087.1:68296196-68303696 GCF_015104395.2 Macrobrachium nipponense | reverse complement strand
ATCGTTTAAATGTGAATTTATAGCATTTCAAAAATAAATCTTAAATGGGATGAGATTTAAAGATATAAGGTTTTACCTACCGAAAGAAATTTTTTTTTTATTTTAAATACTTTGGGAGATATTAGCATTTGAATAGCGTTCGGCCGGGCCATGCGAAGCCTTAAGAAATGCAATAATTAAAATATCTTCTGAAGGTTAATTTATGATATTTTGAAAATAAACCTTGTTTAAATGAAATTTAAAGATATAAGATTTCATCTGACGAAAGAATGTTTCTTTTGTCTTCAGTAATTGTGGAGATATTAGTAATTGAATTGTGGAGGCTAGCAGCGCGAAGGTAAGCAGAACCAGGAGAAATACATTCTCTCCTCCCAATGGTAACAAGCATTAGGGGATCCAGGGTTGGTGCTGGTAGTCGAGGGGCGGCGAGAGACCATTGCACTTTTCTCCCCACCTCAATGAAAAATAACGACAAAATGACAATATTGAAGATTTTGATAATATTAACATAAAAAGGGAAATATGAAAATGGGGAAAAATCTATTATAGAAATAATAATACAATTTTGAGGGCAAAAAATAGTAATACCAATAATAACAATGATAATCTTAATGATATAATAATAATAATAGAATCGGCATTTCCTGATAGAATATATTTTATACAATGATATGCTGAAGAATATATTTTATACAATGATGCGACAGAATTACTTCATATAAAGCTAGCATTTTTCCATTATCTTTTACAAAAGTCAGTTATCCTCCATCTCTTTTATTGCCAAACCAGTTGGATACTCTATTAGTGCAAATAAAATACGTAACAACTTAAGATTTAATTTTTATTGTTGCAGCAAGTACCGTATAAATAATATGTAGAATATATTTATATAATATATATATAATTATATAATATAATCTATTAATATATATTAATATGTATATATATATATATATATATATATATATATATATATCTATTATATATACATATATATAATATATATACACACACACACACACACACACCACACATATATATAGATATATATATATATATATATATATATATATATATATATTCTACATTATTTTTATATATATATATTATATATATATATATATATATATATATATCTTATATATATATATATATATATATATATATATATATATATATATATATATATATTATATAATATATATATATATATATATATATATTATTATATATTATATAATATATATATATATATATTATATATATATATATATTATATATATATATATAAATACACACACACACACCACTACACACACACACAATATATATATATATATAATATATATATATATATATATATATATATAGAATATATAATATATATATATATATATATATATATATATATATATATATAATAATATATATATATATAGTATATATATATATCTAACAAATATTTATACGGTATCTTGCTGCAATAAAAAAAAAAAAACTTAGGCCGTTACGTCTGTTACGTATTTTATTTGCAATTCAGGTAGTTGTGGGGGGGGAGAGGGGTTGGGTAGCAAAGGTCTAAAAAAGTCTGAGTAAGGTGTTTCTTGTTGAGTTAAAGATACAGAAAATTTAGGATAGGATATCTTTATTAGAAGGAAAATGTAAAAAATGAAAAATTTGCATATCAAACAGTACAGAAAAAAAATTTCTATTAAACTATATCGTATGTTTTTTTTTTTCTTTAGTGTAATAACGGTCTACATGTTCGTACATTTGCAATTCAAGTAGTACCTCGTCCATGAGATTTTTTTTATTTATATGTATTTACACAGCTGGGTGCTTGTTTACAGGTTTTCTGTACGTTTCCTCATGTTTGGTGAGGCCTGTTGGCTCAGGATGAGACCATTGTGTATTCTACTCCTTAGTTCGGAGGTTTTTTGCACATTTTCTTCACGTAGGATACTACGTTGGAGATTTCCTACAGTTTAAAGGACTTTGTTGCATCGGATACAACCGATACGGCCTGGAGACGTTATTGCAGCTACAACCCTTGTTCTTACTGAGGGGAATCTCCTGAGCTTCGGCTGGATACCTTTGCTGTGCGTTCTGGAGGGCTCTCTTATTTTTACTAGTGGGACCAGGAAAGTTTCAAGGTGGGCGCCTTGTGTGTGTGTGTGTGTGTGTGAAAATTGGTAGGCGCCCACCTTGAAACTTTCCTGGATCCACTAGTAGAAACAAGAGAGCCCTCCAGAACGCACAGCAAAGGTATCCAGCCGAAGCTCAGGAGATTCCCCTCAGTAAGAACAAGGATTGTAGATATAAAGGACGCCTTTTCACATTCTTACACCCAAAAACAATTTATCAGATCATTTAAAGGGTATCATGAATGCGAATGTAAGCAGGTTGCGTGAGAATCTTGAAGAAGCTTAAATAATCATGAAAAATAATACCTATAAAACTGCCAAACAAACAAAACAATATGCGGTAGGTGATCTTATATATATACAAATATAGGTACGCAAGGATCTGAACTATAAACAAACGCCTAAATTCGAAGGACCTTTTATCATCCTCGAACTGCTAATGGCAAATAGGTTGAAAGTTCAGAGTGTAGATAAACCTACTGGCATTTGGACGGCTCTGATAGCACATGTAAGATGCTAAATCTTTTAAGGGACGTATGAAAAAAAGATATATAGCTTTATTATATATATACATATAAGATATATATCTATTAGATATAGATAATGATAATATATTATGATATAGGTGATATTATAAGATAATGGTAATATAGGAAATATATATAGATATTATATATATAGATAGTATATATCTATATATAATGGATATATATATAAGGGAGATATATAGAGGTGCTAAGATATAGATATATATTATTATAAATAATTAAGTATAAACTATGATCTATAGGTAATATATAGTATATATAGAGAATAATGTATATATATATATAATAATATATTAGCATGATATAGATATATAGCTGTACTATATATATATATAATCTATATAATATATGGTATGTAATATAGTAATATAATGGGTCAGAGATATATGAATATATATAGAGATATATATATATATATATATAGATATATTATATACTATATATATAATATATATATATATATGTATATATATATGTATATATTATATATATAAATAATATATTATATATCTAATATATATATATATAGATATAATCTATATCTCGTATATATTGGATATATATCTATATTTATATATAGATATAGATATTTATATATATATATATATATAGGTGTATATAATATATATATATTATGATATATCTATATAAATATCTATATATATAGAATATTATAGATAGAGAAGATATACGGATATATGCCATATATAGAGCTATAGTTGATATAGAGTGAGTTAGAGATAATATAGAGATTGGAATTATAATAGTGAATGATAGAATATAGATGATATCATATAGAGGAATAGATATAGAATATTAGTCGATATATGATTTGAAGATGAGATCTGTAATAATATAATATGGATAGAAGATATATATAAATGATAGAGAGATATATATATAGAGATAATATATATATATCTATCTATATTAATATATATATAATATATATATGCGATATATAATTATATATGATATATGTATATTAGTATATATAATAATATATATATATATATATATATATAGGTATATATATATATATATATATATAGGGTTTTTATTATTATATTATATATTTTGTAATAATATATATTATATATATCTATATATTATATTATATATTATATTTATATTCATATGTGTAATATATAATAAATATATATATTAATATTTATATAATATATTAATATTACTAGGTAATAGTAATATAGATATTTATAATATATAATGTAATTATTATTAATATATATTATATTAATAATATATGGTACAAATATAAATATTATATATAATATATATATATATAATATTTTATTTATATATATATATATGTATATATAATATATATAATGTATAAATATATTACTAAATAAATAATATATATATATAAAGGATATAAATAATACTTAATATATACGCTATATTATATATATATATAAATATATTATATATACTCTATATATATATATATATTATATATATATATATAATATATATATATTTATGTATATATATATTAATGTATAAATCATAATATATATTATATATTATATAACCTTATTATTTACTAATATAATAACTTATCTTTATAATATATATATATATTATATTATTATTATAATAATATATGATTAATATTATGTATACTTATTATAATATAAAAATATATATATATATATGTATATATATTACATGTAATATGTAATATAATATTATATATAATAATTTTATATATATATAGCGCACTAATTATTCATATAATATTAAAATATATAACTTATTATATAATATATATAATAGTCTATATACTAATAATTATAATTGTATTATAATATGTAATATTATATAATAGAACTATATATTAGTATTGATACTATATATATATAAATTATATATCTATATATTATATCATATATATATATATATATATATATATAATCTATATATATATATATATATATATATATATATATATATATATATATATATATATTTATATATATATGAGTAATTCATGTAGTTGTCTATTTGCAGGTTCCAACATGCAACTTGTCTTGTTTTTACTGGCACTGATTTTTCAGGCATTTTTCTCGTGTGGGACTGGTTCCAAAACCAAAAATATGCAATTTAATCATGGCTCAATCATTGAAAGAATTGAAGATCTTTTCATTACATCTAGTAACATTATACTAGAAGTTGATATGCAAGCAATTTTCTTACCAGAAAATGATGTCATCAATTTGAAATCCGAATTATCTTGCTTTGCTGAATCATTGAATCAATTGCACAGAACCTATTTTCACTCAAGCGACGAACACCCACTTGCTCATACCTTGGGAATCGCTGAGTTAATGTCCTTTGATTTGCAGAACAAGAAGGCTGAAACAGAATGCTTAGCACGCGACCTCCTTATGTGGACCGTCCCACACACCAGTATAGAAAGACATTACCCCTTTGTATTGGCGCACTTAATTTGTTGAGTTCCGTAGCAGGTTCAGGCTTAAGTATCTCTAATCGTCTTAAAATTAACGATTAGAATAAGCGAATTGAAATATTACAGCACGTACATGAATTAATTTTTTCTGAACTTCGTAAACAACTAGAATGAACTCATGATGATAGTAAACGAACATTCCAGTAACTTAAATCATATGCAAGACGTGCAATCTTTGCTTGCAACTTTAGCATATTACAATATGAAGATGGTTCATATATGTAATAAGGTTTCTCATTTCATAGGAAAATCCAAAGATTATGTGGAAGCCATAACACTTGCTACAAAATGAGTCTTGTCGCCGCACTTGTTACCTATCAAAGACTTGACATTAACCATAGAGAATGCATGTGACAAACTCGGTTATACTCATTTGTTAGAAACACATAAGATTGAGTTCTATTATAACCTAATTTCAGTCAGCGTAGAACATCATAGAATCATGATTAATATCCCTTTTGATCCTTCTGATGCATGGGAATCCTATAAAGTAGCACCAATTCCCATTTACATGTCAAATAGCTCATTACCAATTATATCGAATCTGTCTGGCTACGTATTAATTTCCCCTAACAAGGAAACTTTTATGTTTGTCAGACACCTGGAATCGTTTGCTAATTGCTTCACAGCCATGGATAAAAGGGTTTGCACGGCAGACTCCTTTGAATTCCGGAATATTTCCGAGGGTTCATGTGAGTTAGACCCAGCATTCAATGGAACTTTGCCCCTTGCGCGAGAAAACTGCTTGGATCACCTGTATCCTTATGACAAGTATAAGTTCGCTCACAGGCTGAACAACGAAACCTAGATGAGATTCTCCCTAGAGAAATTTAGAGCGTCCTGCCCATATGGATCAGCAACGGAATCTCATCTCTTAATTACTGCCAACGGCTGCAGTGGAGCAACGGCCAACTACACCATCCATGGAGTAAGCACAATCATCCGGGAGAGAACCTATTTCGCTAATATGACGTGGGAAACCACCCACATCGCAGAACTTCCCCTACCCTACAACCCAACCATAGCCAAGCAGCTGAATCGCTTAGCTACTATTGATCCGGTCTACCCTGTTTACACGCCTAATGAAGACCTTCGCTACAATGTACTGATGGCTATCGTCATGCTGACAGTGGCGATCATAGTCGTTGTGACCGTATTTGCTTAGCACAGGAAAAGGAACATACAGCAGGCCCAGGAACGGAACGTCAGAACCCGCCAAGACAATCATTCCTATGTCGTGAAACCATGGAATTTTTGAGTTGCGTGAATTTGGCCACTTCACGCAACCACTGATTTGTTTTAGAAACGTGAATGTGTGAAAAGTGGATCAGTATTTGGTTAGCTTGTAACGTAGTGGGGCTCATTAACAATGCATTCCACATAATCTAACTGTGCGCACCTGAAGCATATGTAATTTGTGAACAATCAATATAGATGTGCATACGCATGCACCAGAAATATATCAATGTGCACTTTAATCACATTTATCTTTAATCAATACATATATAGGCCTTATATTGATCTCTTCCAAGGTACCATTAACTTATACTAATACATATAACTTTTGTGTCATGTAACTGCCAGTAATGCCTCAGTATCTGTAACGGATTAATTACCTTCATGACTTGCATTTATATAAGTATATCACTTTAGCATATATATAACCTTTTGGATCTAAATCTACACAAGTAGGATACTATATATATATATATATATATATATATATATATATATATATATATATACATTTCTTTTTTTAGCATATGTATCCTTAGTACTTACCTTATGACTGTGCTTTATCATTATTATTAATTGCATTGTCATCTTATTCTCTGATTTTGATGCATTAATCAATCAACTATCACCATTTTGAATAATCATTATCTTGAATTATCTTGATCTTGGAATAGCACTCGCACACATCCTGTTTAAGGGCAATTCCTGATCGTTTCGACCTTATTTTTTTGTCGTGACCGAGCGATTTGTAATAACAATTACATCATACAGAATGCGCGCGAAGGCTAAGTAAGCATAACAACAAACACACGAACGAAACCTCATCTTGCTCTGGGAACCTAGATTTTGGTTCCACGAGAACTGAAGTTTGTAGAACCATCATGACATAAAAGAGGGGTTCTTGAGTATTTATGTTAATTTTGTAACCTATTCGAATGTGCATTCAATTGTAAACTTCACTTCTTCCTCCTCTAACTCTCTTAGAACAATTATCACGCTCTTCTGAAAAGTCTATCTCAAGATGTAATAATACTTCAGAGAATATATTATTTTAGCTAACTTCAAGAGTTTCCTGATA
>NC_061087.1:68291196-68293696 GCF_015104395.2 Macrobrachium nipponense | reverse complement strand
CGTAACGCAATGTGTGGACGGGACCTGTATGACACGCGTATCAACAGAGGTTGCTGAACTTGTTAACACCGACTATGAACAAGTCCCCTGTTTTGATCAGTCAGTACGTATATGTCTACCATGGCGCATTGGAGTGAGGAAGAGGTCCTTCAGTTTATTAGTTATTACGAAGAACAGACTTTACTGTGGCCAGAAACTTCTTGGAATCTCATGTCAGCGAGTAATTCCCGACCACTGTATTCTACCCTTCTAGTATATAACCTTGATTGCCACCATCTTCTTTTATTTTGCTTCATCTTCGTTAAATAATGTGCATAAATATACGGGGCAGCTGCTACTTGCATGATATGGCCATCGTCGGTAAACAACCCGGACAGAGACAGACTGATGATCGCAGTGGATTGTAATGAAGTTACGTGTTTAACGTTGTTACGGTTTGTCCTCAACATTTTGACACCTTGTATCCGTATATGCGTAACTCGGTTACACATACAAGGTTCGGCTCTTACGTGTGTACCCACCTTTATATTCTTAAAAAGAAAATTATCAAAAACAATTGCAGAAAACCAAACACCGATGTTGGAGTCTATGCTATAGGATGTAAATATTGTGACAAATGCTATATTGGTGAAAGCGGTCGTTCCCTGGACCAGAGGAAACGTGAACATGTTGTAGCTTGCCGTTTGGGCAACGTTTACAGCGCCATTGCCAAGCATGCTTGGGATTCCGATCATGCCATCGACTTCAAGGGAGGAAAAGTTATCTAAAAGAGTGCGGATAGGACCACTAGGAGAATTGTGGAAGGAGCTCTCATCACTTTGAATGACCCCTTTGAGGGGAATACTGGAATACAGAACAATTTACTTTTGAGTGAAGAAATTTGCAAAAGGGCCAGAATAAAGAACTTCAGCAATGTGTACAGCCTCCTTCAATCTGATGATGTAGATAACCACCCTTCGCCCGTTCCAGAGTCTGATCTGCAAACTACCTTTTTGGTTAACGACCCTCAAGATGTCATTCAGGAAGAAGACCGGCGCTTTGTCCCGCCTCGTAGATCACAGCGAATTATGGAAAGGGATACGACCCAATGACTTGTTCGCTTTTTAACCTTGTTAATATTTTTTGTTTGTTTGTTTATGTTTATTTGGAATTCTTCACCAATACCATGTCTCATTTGCTTAGTGATCAAGTCCACAGAAGTATGGACGAAAGCTTTAAGCTTTGTATATATTTCCATAAATATATATCTAGATAAACAAGGATATTACTGTGGATCCCTCTATTGATTTTCTGGAAGCACGATACAGTGTTTTTATATTGCATATAAATATATATATATATATATATATATATATATATATATATATATATTATATATATATATATATATATATATATATATATATATATATATATATATATATATATATATATATATATATATATATAGATATATATATATATATATATATATATATATATATATATTATAGGGTCTCGAATCCAATATATGAGATACCAGATGAAACTAGTATATGTCTAGACTCTACTAATTATAGAATGACCATAACAGACATTTTGAAAGTTGGGTTTCCCCCTGACAGACGCACTGAAAAGGGGGTTTTAATTAGATCTATATCCAACTTAGGAGATACCGAGGAAAGTTTACACTACAATAGCACTACCCATCCTAGAATACTGTGGTGGTAATGACAGACATTTTAGTGGGTAGTTACCTCCTGGCAGACGCCCCACAATGAGTGAGGAGGGGAGGGGGAGACAGGATCTGCATCAAACATTGGAGATACCAAGCAAAATTGGTATTACAAATGCACTGCACATCCTAAAATGCTGCGGTGTTAATGACAGACATATTAGTGGGTGGTTACCCCCTGACAGACACCCCACAACGAGTGGAGAGGGGGAGGGGGAGACAGGATCTGCATCCAACATGGAGATACCAAGTAAAATATGTGTTACAATAATACTGCACATCCTAGAGTACTGCGTGTGGTAATGACAGACATTTTAGTGGGTAGTTACCCCCTGACAGACCCGACAACGAGTGGGGGGAGGAGGGGGAAGGGGAGAGGGAGGCAGGATCTCCATCTAACATTTTTTCCCCTAGATTTTGCATATGGATGATAAAATGTGATTAACCAGTCTTATGTAACATTTTTCTTACTTTTCTTCTTTTATTATTTTCTTATTATGCGCAACTGCAGCAATTTGGCGTAAAAACCCGGGGAAATTGTTGAAATATTGGAATAATTTGGGTCACATGTGCAGGAAAATACCGCGGAGTCGAGAAGTGTCATAAGAATTTCTGGTAACGATATTTGGTGGTGTTATTTTTGGTAGTGATTTTATGTGGTAATGGTTTTTGGTAGTTATCTTTGGTTTTATGAGCTAGTAGGGTGGTGATTGTGGTTCTATGTTGCATTATGGCTCTTGGGGATGGTACTAGGCCATGGTGGTTTTACGGTTACCTGGTGAGGCA
>NC_061087.1:68263696-68286196 GCF_015104395.2 Macrobrachium nipponense | reverse complement strand
TTTAGTTGAAGATTGCAAGTGCATGATAGGAGAGCTGGCGCAGTAATCCATACAGTGGCAATGATAAATGGAATGTGATAACAATGGTTACAGAGAAATGTGTATAAAATACGTATGAGAGGAGTTGTGCTTTTTCCGAGCACGTGTTCCTCTCGTCAGGTGAGTCAAAGGGGAGAATGTGCGTAATGGCAAGGTTGCTCTCTAATGTTGTCCCTCTGGTATTTAAAAGACCTGTATACCGTAGTATTTCCTTTCCAGCCCAGTGCATCATAAATCTGACCCACTTTATTGTTATGACTTGAATTCTAATTTTCATACCTAGCTGTTATTGTTGAGATGAGCGCGGAAAAAGGATGCAACACTCGAGTTAGTAAGGAATTTTGTGAATTCTGACCAAGACAGTCTGTTAATTTTTACCATTTCAGGTACCACTAGATGATATTTACCAATTAGGATAAAGAAAAAAAAAAGATGTATTAAAAGGTTTAACTGAAACACGGATGGTAGTATGAAGGAAGCAAATACTTCTAAGATATCCAAACAAACCTACGCAATGATTCGAGTCTGTGAGGCTTATTTTTTTTATATTGGTTGCCATTTAGAAAATGTTTGTAGCGATCGCTATTAAAAAAAGTTTTGTGTAGTTGTCTTTTTGTATATTTAACATGGTTTTATACATTTAATTCCTGCGTAATATGTATTGCCTCATCCAAAACGAGAACTTTTACATTAGATGAGTGGAGACCACTAAAAAGTTTCACCTGAAGCTCTAAATCGAGATGTCAAGGCAGATCTTTTTCCACGGCCGCCTCAGCCTGGTTGTTCGTTTACGTACACCTGTATTTCTTGCTGTAGCTTGTGTTTATAGCATTATGCCTCCGGGATATCTATTGTAACTCAAAGGGGAAAGTTAATTTTGTATTTATTTTATAATTCCATGCCTTATGACGATGTGGTTTGGGAGAAGAATTCAAATTCTATTCGAAAAAGCTGGAATTAATCGATTCAGTAGCCGATATTATCATAAGTTTCGTGGTGACAAAATGTTTATTAGAAAAATATTTGATGAAAGACCATCTGACACCGACTAAAGTTATGCGACAATAATGACATTAAAACTTTCTAAATCATGAAATGTTAAATTCTTATGTATTTATAAATTATATCGACGTTAAGGCAATAAAATCAGGTATCGATGTAACGTTCGATGGAAATTTATCAGTCAATATAAAACCCCATGCTAAACCAATATCCTATTCACCATTTTCCAAAAAGTGTGTTGTTGGCTGAGAGTAACAAGAGGGCATTACTCTATGCCATGTCATTTATTTCCGGAAGCAAAAACACAATTACCATAGAACAAGAGCATGAGCATGCTCGGGGCAAATCTCTGGTATTGATAGTTATGAATGTATAGCAGTCGATAACAAAACACAGCTTTTTATTTGTTCCGTCATTTTACAACGACCGAAAGTGGCACTTGCTTTGATAATTGGTTGGATTAACTGAGCAAATGAGTTTCGTTATTATAGCTACATAGAATTGCAAGGCAAGAGCGTTCATAGGGAACCGAATATATATATATATAATATATATATATATATATATATATATATATATATATATTATATATATATATATATATATGTAAAGGAATATTGATTTATTGAATGTAAAATTGCATAAAAGGTTGAAAATTGATATTTGCATACAAAAAAAGTGTGTACACTAGACAACAGATGGCAGCAGCGCTTGGCGTAGGCAGTAGTCGCCAAGGATAATGTACCGAAAATATGATATTTGGTCCATGGATGTCTAGCGTGAGTCTGGTATATAAAAGCCCAAAACGATGATTTCGTTGGAGCTGAAACAAACAAGTGATTATAATAGTGTATCAAGTTTTGAGGAATATATGGTAATGTATTGTTTATCCATTTGGACGTTTTCTTGTGTGATGTAACGTTGGTTGCCACTAACTTTTTGATGTTACAGTGAATTATATGTTGTGATGTAAAGCTTTGTGACGTTGGGTATTATACTGTAAAAATGCAGTGATTAGTGATGAGTAGTCTTGATGAAGTGCTGTATGGCGAGTCTTTGTTTTTTTGTATAATGCGTCCGTAATTTGTTTAATGTTCTGTTTGTGACTTTAATTTCCTTACTAATTGTTATTAAAGTTATAGTGGGTTGTCACTGTTTCCTGATATATTCTCCTCGTAAATCCTTACCGTAGAGAGATTTTTTTTTTATGTTACATGGGGGCCTGTCGAACGAAACCCGAACGTATCCCTACTCATTCTTTGCTCATCCTGTCGAACGAAACCCGAACGTATCCTTATTAATTGTTGCTTTATTCATGTCGAGCGTATTCGACCATAACTTGACGTATCCCTACTGTTAATTGCTTTTCAGTACTTCCATGTACTTAGAGAGGGGGGAGAGTTGTGATAGTGTTAGTGCTATAATATTTGTCTTGCTGTGTTATTTTGAGCAGGTTATTAAAGATGTTTGATTTGAAAGATTCATACGTAGTCCTAGTGGTGAAAAGTTAGAAGGTATAACTAAAATAGACTGGATTGTTCTAGCTAGGTACTATAATGTAGAAGTATCAGAATCTGCAAGGAAGCAAGAAATCTCAAATAAAGTAAGTGAGGCGCTAATGACTTTAGGCATTTTGTCTGATAAGGAAGGGTTGTTACTAATGAGTTGGGAAGGGCAAGAAACTGATAGCCAGCAAAGCGCAAGTGAGAATAATACAGAGGGAAGTGCAAGTGAAGAGGAAGGTGCCAAAGCCGTACGTGAAAAAACCAAGTCACGCAAGGTTAAACCAAAAAAGTCCAAACTTGTTTATGAAGGGATGAGTGTTGAGCAGATGCAGATTCATTTGCAAATAGTTAGATTGGAGAATGAGAGAGCTGAAAAGGAGAGTGAGAAAGCTGTTGAGCAAAAGAATTGTTAGAAAATGAGAGAGCTGAAAAGGTGGAGGAAGGTAGAAATGCTGAAGTTGAGCAAAAGAAGGTTAGAAGCTGAAGTTGAGAAAAAAGAAGGTTAGAAGCTGAAGTTGAGCAAAAGAAGGTAGAAGCTGAAGTTGAGCAAAAGAAGGTAGAAGCTGAAGAGGATAGAGCTAGAGATGAAGAAACTTGAAGTAGAAGAAAAGTCCAGAGAAATACCAAAATCTTTTAGAATAGACAATGCAGTAAAAAGTGTACCAATTTTTGTTGAAAATGAAGTGGATGCATTTTTTTTACAATTTGAGAAAGTGGCAGAACAGCGTGAATGGCCGAGAACGTCATGGAGCACGTTGGTTCAAACCTCCTTTCGAGGAAAGGCTAGGGAAGTATTTGCTGCCTTATCTTTAGATGATTCTAAGGATTATGAGAGAGTTAAATCTGAAGTTTTGAAAGCTTATGAATGGGTGCCAGAGAGGTATAGAGAGAAGTTCAGAAGCTGGATAAAAAGAGACAGTCGCACTCATATGGAGTATGCACGGGAACAACGCCTGTGGTATGATAGGCGGATGAGTGCCCGAGAAGTTAATGGTGATTTCGGTAAACTTCAGGAACTTATCTTGCTTGAGCAGTTCAAGGATGGTATTAATCCACTTATTAAAACATATTTGGATGAACGTGATGTAGATAATGTGGATGAAGCCACTAGATTGACCCATAAGCTATATCATACTGACGTCACTCCTAAAATTGGAAGGAGCAGAGTTTGGGAAGAGCGGCAAAATTACAAGGCACAAGATAAGACTACGAGTTCACAGGTATCATCTCGTGGAGTCTATAATAAATCCTTTAATAGAGGTAGTAGAGGGGCAAGTCAATATAGTTCTGGTCCTAGTATTAGTGCTGGAAAAGCAGGATCCAGTGGAAATGATCAGTTTACACCTAGTTACCAAAATATAGGCGAAAATTTTAGAGATTTTGTATGTTTCAGTTGTGGCAAACCAGGACACATCAGTAGGAGTTGTCCACATCGCACAATAAACCGTCCAATTCAAGTGGTAAATAAAGTTAAAGATAAACCTGTACATTTTAAGGATGATCATAAACCTGAAAATACCATTGCATTGTTGAATCAACCACAAGCATGTGGTGACAGAGGTCCTTGTTTGTTTGCTTCTCCCCTTAGGCCAGGTAAGAGGTATTGTAACGATAGCATCGACAGTAATAATATATGTGATGTTGATGAGAATATAGGTTACAAAATAGGTAACAATGATGTTCAAAATGTTAGTAATGTTGGTTGTATTGAGGATATTGTAAAAGGAAATGGAGTGAGACTACCTGAGGAGAAGTCCACATCCAAAGGTACTGAATTGTATGACCCTTTTATGGGAGATGGTTGGTTACACCTCCCTTGTATTGAAAAAAGGAAAGTAAGGTGGTTAAGAGATACCGGAGCGGTACAGTCTGTAATGATAAGAAATATGTATGACCAGTGGAAGGATACTGGCGAGTATGTACTTCTGCGTGGGTTTGGACCTGAATTTTCAGCTCCATTAGTAGAAGTAAGGTTAGAAACTCCGTTAATTTCGGGATATGTTAAAATTGCTTTGGTGAGAGAAATCCCAGTGTCAGGAGTAGAGTTAATTCTTGGAAATGATGTATGTGGAGACAAAGTTTTTGGTAGAAGTAATCCAATTTTGAAAGAAAAACCCTTTAATTCTTCATTTATTACAGAAGTTGAATGTACATTTCCAAACTTATTTCCTGCTTGTGCAGTTACTACAAGAAGTTAAGAGTGCCGAAGGAAAGGTAAATGATGACGACGGTTTGGATTTACAAAACTTGTTTAAAGATAGTCCGGAAACACTACAAGTAAGGTACCGTAAAGTCAGTACTCCTTTGCGAATGCTGAAAGTTAATAAGGAAGAATTTGTTAAATCTCAAATTCAAGATGATAATTTGAAGGTAAGAAGAGATAATGCCCTTGTTGATATAAATGATATCGAGAAGGAAGGCAAGTGTTACTTTTTAAAGGATGGAATCCTAATGAGGAAGTTCACGAGTAGAAATGTTAATGATGTTGTAGAACAAGTGGTCATTCCAAGTAGTTATAGGAATTTTGTTCTAGTTATTGCTCATGACTGTAGTTATTCTGGTCATTTAGGTATAAACAAAACTTATGAGAAATTATTAAGGTATTTTTTTTGGCCTAAGATGCAGAAAGATTGTAGTGAATATTGTACAAAAAGTAGGTAAAGCTCAACATGACCCTAAGGTGATGCCATTGCAACCCATTGAAGTTCCAGGAGAACCCTTTGAGAAACTGGTTTTGGATTGTGTAGGACCTCTGCCTAGGTCTAGCAAAGGTAACGAGTATTTGCTGACAATTATGTGTAGTGCTACCAGATTTCCAGAGGCTATTCCTTTAAGAACTGTGAGTGCTGATAAGATAATTGAAGCGCTTAACAAGTTCTTCTCGCTGGTAGGTTTGCCAAAAGAAGTTCAAACCGACCAAGGAACCAACTTTACGTCTAGAAAGTTTACCTCATTTTTAGCCTGTCAGAATATTAAGCATTGTTTATCGTCTCCTTATCACCCACAGAGCCAAGGAGTGGTCGAACGATTTCATCGAACCTTCAAAACCATGCTTCGCACGTACTGTTGTGAAAATGAAAAGGAATGGGATGTCTACATACCAATGTTGCTATTTGCCGTTCGTGATAGCGTACATTCATCGTTGGGTTATTCTCCTTTTCAGTTAGTATATGTCCATCAGGTAAGGTCACCATGGAGGTGATAAAGAATCAGTTTGATTTCAGATGAGAAGGAATCTATCACGTTACAAGAAATGAAGGAAAAAATAAAGAAAATAGGTGGAAAGTAGCACATGAGAATCTCAAAGTAGTACAAGAAGAGATGAAAAGAACTACAAGACAAAAAGGCTGCAAAACGTGAACTTGACATAGGAGATAAGGTTCTAGTGTATCTCCCTACAGCTGGTAAGGTTTTTAACCAGAAGTATATAGGACCTTGCACGGTGAAGGAAAAAGTAAGTGATGTTAATTATCGAATTCAATTTCCTACAGGACGGAGGAAAGTTAAAACTTTCCATATTGACAAATTAAAGAAGTATAACGAATCCAGTGGAGTGTTGTCAATTGCAAAAGAGGATGATGAAAAAGACGTTGAAGAAGAAATTGAACTTCGATTAAAAAATACAGATTATTTGAGTGATGATGAAAAATTTAGGAAGTTATGTATTCATTTATCTGATGAACAGCAGCATGATTTTAAAGTGCTAATTCAAAACTTTTCAGATCTATTTTCAGACCATCCTAAAAGGATAAAAGGAGTACAGCATAAAATCAGGTTGAGAGAAGAGACGCCAATAAGTCAGCGTCCATACAGAATGTCGCCGAGGCAACAACAACAGTTAAAGACCGAAGTTGCTTATTTACTGAAACACGGACTAGCAGAGGAAAGCCATAGTGAATGGGCTAGCCCATGTATTCTAGTCGACAAACCTGACGGAAGTGCAAGAATGTGTACAGACTATCGAAAGGTAAATAATAATGTAACTATAAAAGATTCATATCCTATGCCCAGGTAGAAGATATAATTGATAATGTAGCAAAGTTTCCTTTTTTAAGTAAAATTGATTTATTGAAAGGATACTATCAAATTGAGTTAGACAAAAACAGCAGGGATATTGCTGCATTTGTTACACCCCATGGACTTTATAATTATAAGGTAATGCCATTTGGTTTATGTAATGCACCTCTGACTTTCCAACGTCAGATGAATTATATCTTGAAGGATCTCGAAGGTGTATTTGTTTATTTAGATGACATTATTATTGTTGGAGAAACCTGGGAAGATCACATTAAAAAAGTATATAATGTTTTTAAGAGGTTATTAGAATTTAATGTTACGATAAACCTTGCCAAATGTGAATTTGGAAAAACTACTGTTCAATATTTAGGACATGAAATAGGAAGTGGCCTAGTGAAACCTGTTGATTGTCATATTGAGGTCATAATTGAGATATACTTGCTTAACAGTAACTTTGAAATAGACGTATATACTGATAATAACCGTTTAACCTTTATTAATAAATGTAAGCACAACAATAAGAGAATTTTAAGATGGTCTTTATTTTTGCAACCATTCAAACTAAATATTCACCATATAGCAGGCAAAGAAAATGTCATTGCAGATTCTCTCTCTAGATCTGTTGATTATTTAAAGGAAAGTGCTTGTTACCAACGACGTGGCAGTCTCCGATAGTTGCTAAATGGAAGTAGCTAATGTTTAAGACTGTAAGAGTGAAAATTCAGAATGGACTGAGGAGAGAGCCGCTGAGTTAAAAGGGGGGGAATGTAAAGGAATATTGATTTATTGAATGTAAAATTGCATAAAAGGTTGAAAATTGATATTTGCATACAAAAGAAGTGTGTACACTAGACAACAGATGGCAGCAGCGCTTGGCGTAGGCAGTAGTCGCCAAGGATAATGTACCGAAAAATGATATTTGGTCCATGGATGTCTAGCGTGAGTCGGGTATATAAAGGCCCAAAACGATGATTTTCGTTGGAGCTGAAACAAACAAGTGATTATAATAGTGTATCAAGTTTTGAGGAATATATGGTAATGTATTGTTTATCCATTTGGACGTTTTCTTGTGTGATGTAACGTTGGTTGCCACTAACTTTTTGATGTTACAGTGAATTATATGTTGTGTTGATGTAAAGCTTTGTGACTTGGGTATTATACTGTAAAATGCAGTGATTAGTGATGAGTAGTCTTGATGAAGTGCTGTATGGCGAGTCTTTGTTTTTGTGTAATGCGTCCGTAATTTGTTTAATGTTCTGTTTGTGACTTTAATTTCCTTACTAATTGTTATTAAAGTTATAGTGGGTTGTCACTGTTTCCTGATATATTCTCCTCGTAAATCCTTACCGTAGAGAGATTTTTTATGTTACAATATATATATATATATATATATATATATATATATATATATATATATATATATATAGTAATGTGAATTTTTGCATGTTTGTTTATTATGTGCAATAGAAATCCGAACCATTTGACTAATCTACACAAAATTTGCACATGGCCATCATTTTACCCAACTTAACTAATAGGGTAGGTTTCAAACCTGTAGCCCCTTCTCCTTCCACATCCCCCTTCCCTTTGTAACTTATGGTGTAAATACACTATACGGGTTTATCATACCTCATTTCACGTGCTTGATACCATAGAGATGTATTATTGAAAATGCTTTGCTTCCATTTGATTATTAATTCTGTATCTAGGATTGTGTTTAGGCTTAGTGGGGGGTGTATTTAGGTTTAGTGGTAATGTTTGTTTTGGTTTAGTGGAGTTTTGTTTAGGGTTAGCAAGGGGTGTGTTTAGGTTTAGTGGGTGTGTTTCAGTTAAGCAGGGAGTTGCACTTAGGTTTAGTGTGGGTTAAAAGAGACAGTCATCGCATAAATGCCTGGATAAAATAAACAGTCACCACAGTGATACCTGGATAAAATAGAACTTCACCACAGTACCACAGTAATACCTGGATAAAATGGACAGTCACCACAGTAATTGGATAAAAGGACAGACAGTACTCGTAATACCTGGATAAATGAACAGTCACCACAGTAATACCACTTGGATAAAAGGGACATCCAATACAGTAGTACCTGGATAAATGGGAGTTACCACAGTGATGTTTGTATAAGATGGACAGTCAGCAAAGTAGTGTCTGAATAAAAGGGACGCTTAGTCAAGTAATACCTAGATAAAAGGGTCAGACAGAAGCACAGTAATACTGTCACCACCAAAGTATCTAGATAAAATAGACAGTCACCACAGTAATACCTGGATATAATGGACAGTCACTGCAGTAATACCTAGGTAAAATGGACAGTCAGCACGGCAATTAGATAAAATACAGTAATACCTGGATAAATGGAGCAGTCACCACAGTAATACCACCTGGATAAATGGGACATCCAATACAGTAACACCTGAATAAAAATGGACAGTCAGCGCAGTAATACCTGGATAAATGGGACAGACAGAACCACATACCTGTGGGACGTTCACCACAGTAATACCTGGGGAACAGTCACTTATACCTGGGGGACATTCACTAAAGTAATGTCTGAAGAAAATGGAGTCACCACAGTAATACCTGGATGAAAGGGACATTTACCACAGTAATATCTGGGTAAAAGGGACAGACAGAACCACAGTAATACCAAGGGGACGGTCACCTCAATATTCCTTGGGGAAGTCACCACAGCAATACCTGGGGGACAGTTACCACAGCAATGTCTGGAGAAAATGGAGAGTCACCACAGTAATACCTGGATGAAATGAGAGTCACCACAGTAATGTCTGGATAAAAGGGACAGTCATCTCAGTAATACCTGAATAAGTTGGTAGACAGAGATTAGGTGTCTTCAATAGATAATTTTAGTTGTTTATAATGGGTAAACAATGCCATCAGCACATTTATCAGATAACAGACACAGAACCACAACCTAGCAAATAATGATTTATTTTTTAAAATTTCAAATCCTATTCATTCCAACACTTCCCCAGCGGATTTAATGTACACTGTCTATGTGTTTCCCTTTTCTGTAGAAAAAAAAATGCCATTTTTCATTAATTGGGAATTGTAGACACTTCACCACTATTGTCCACTTTCTCTGCATGACCAGATCATCTCAAAACACCTTATGTATGTGTTCCCATGGTATATCTGCTTGTCTTACTTTTTACAGCTCTTCTTATCATTAATAAACTGGGTCGCAATTTCTCTAAACAGATCTCTATAATCTTGAATTATTTCCTTTAGATCTACACATTTTAGAGACTCTCTCTCTCTCTCTCTCTATCTCTCTCTCTCTCTCTCTCTCTCTCTCGCTTCTTAATCTCCCTCGCTCTTTCTCATTCCGATCCTCTCTTCTTCCTCTCTCTCTCTCTCTCTCTTTCTAGCTCGTTTATGTCATCTAGGTTTTCATATATTATTTTAGTTCAGTGTACCAAACAGTATACAAAAACACAAAAAGCAATAGACTACAAATACAACCTGATAAAATGCTATTTACGAATATTATCTCTCTTATGCCATTTCTTTTGACGTTAATGGCATTGTTCGTCGATACTATCATTACATCGAGACTTCGAATTATTCTATCCTTCTCTTTCTCTTCAGGTAAGATTATCAGGAATAACGAAAATTATTAAAGCTTCTTCCCATTAACTTCTGCTAGTCGGCGGACTGTTCCTCCACCTCTCGAAGACATCTACAGGACTGGACTACAAGTTTACATATAATGGTTTCACTACTTCATGCATACTTTTGAATTTTAAACATGATATCATTGGGTTACTAGATTTCTATTTGTCGGGTAGGTCTCATTCTCTCGCTGGCAGTCTGGTAGTACTCCTTGCACTCGGTAGGTCATGTCCAACGCCATGGCTTGCAGCGAGGGCGTAATTCCCATCTCTGGCCTACAGTCTTGATCTGCCTTGTTCTTGATAGTCGTATCCAAGTGTGCTCTGTCGCTGACGTATTTCTTTGAATTTTCATAGATAATCTTTGGTTTCCTTGAAGAAGGGAGGATGAAGTCTGTGTTCCTCTGAATATTTAACGAGGGCCATTTTTTATTTGTACTCACAGCTTATGCTATTTGCAATTTCTGAAATCAGGCTTCTCTATGCATCATCTCTGTGCTCTCTAATAATTTGATTTACGGTCATGGTCGTTTATGTAGTGTTGAAATATTGTCAATTGGATGCTGTGAGCTTGTAGTTGCCTGCAATATTTATATAACTGATCACCAGTGAATATTATGTCTGAACCCCATCCATATGCTATTCATTCGCAAATAAATTCTACAATACTCCTTAAAGCAACACATCGCCATAAAAAAAAAAAAACACTAACACCACTCAATCCCAGATACAGATTTGTTCTAATAAAAGTTCAGATTCTTTCACAATATTACCAAACGTAGATGTTATACAAAACATTACCATCACAATCAAGTCAGTTACAACCCATGAATGCATGACCTCCTTAATTCCAAATAACGGAACGGTATCATCTAAAATGCTATAAAGAATAAAAACCCTACGAGCAGCCAAACTCCAAAGGAAAGCATCAACCTTAGTCTAATTTAGGGTACCTCTCAACGTCGTCAGTACCAAACGACTTATTCATTCCAAAATCAACAAACACTCACATTCCCTTGTCTAACTAACTTCATAAACCCTGAAAGTCACCATTAACCTCAAAGATCCTCACTAATGCCACAACCCCTAAAAGCAGCAGTACTAGAAAATTCACTTCCATTATATAACCACCAAAATAAAACTAGCTCAAGACTGAATACACCAAGCCACTTTAATAACCCTAAAAGATATAACAACAAAGAAAACCACCTCTGCAGGATATAATCTCAGTAATCCATTATCCACAAATTACCATCAAAGTAACCCCTATAAATTTAACCTTATAAAACCGCAATCCGCCCAAAAATCCATACCACAACATCTGTCACTCGTCCCACTAGTAACGCCATAGCACACATTATCAAAGATATCAACCATTGTTGCCTAAAAGAGAAACCCTGAAAATACCTCCAAACTCCAAATTATCCCATCAGTACAACAATTACACCAGTTGTTTGCAACGAAGCACTACAATTGCGCATACGAGAATAGTAATGTTAAGATTGATCAAAGAAGAATCAAAATAGAAGGAAATACAAAGCGCTACGGATCTGTCTTCCAGATTTCACCAACCAAATGTGAAACATAAAGAGAGATAACAAAATGCATATCAAGCACAAATTTCATACAGTTTTCCAGCATTCATAATTTTCAATATATGCGTTAATCTAGGAATAAAAACCTATTCCCTTTCTTTTCTTCAATAACTTTAAAGGCACCCTCAAATTATGGATGTAACTTATAGTTTTATTCATATCTTATATTGATCTCCGAAAAAACTTCATCACCAATAGAAATTTTCACATCTAACGATTTCCCAAACCTTTTTTCTACCATTTCTCGAGTCTTCAACCCGAGATTACGGCTGAGACAAGCACGTATCTCTTTCTCCATAGAAATGAATGACATAATCGTATCCTCATATGCGCCTCGTGCTTGGCAACCAAATAATGCTTTGAATGGAGACATTTTCATAGAATCACTATGTCGAACTGTATCTATATATCCACCCCAATTCCTATTGCTGGCCCCATGGTGGTCGTAAGCGCTTCGAGCACCTTTCTGCTTGCTCGTTCACACAGGCCATTAGTTTCTAGTCTGTATAGAAGTATTGTTACTGTCTGTATTCCCATAACCTACGATAGAGACACTAAAGTCTTATTTATAAATTCTCTACCATTGTCTGACAATAAAATCTTGGGTACCCCATGACGACATAAATCTGCCGAAGAATGTCATAGCCACTTTTTCTGCTTTAGTTGGAAAATTTTCACTACCCTCCTTAGTTCATATATTACCACCAACAAATACCTGTAGCCATACCCAGATTCACAGAAATTACCCAAAATATCCATGTGTGTTCTGAAAATGTCTACTAGGTAATGGATATGGCCCTAATTTGCAAGAAGCCACCCTTGCTAGTTTGCAAGCATTGCACAGCGTACACCTTTTCAAAAAGATTTCCACGTATGCCCACATTTTCTTCCAAATATATTTATTATGTATCTCATTATATGTCTTTTCCACGCCCAAATGTGGACTACCAAACTTGCAGTGTACTAATGTGGACTACCAAACTTGCAATGTACTAACTAAAACTACTGGAATAAGGACTTTCGGAATCATGATCTGTGTCATAATATCCCCTTTAATTTCACCAGTCATTAATTTGTATTTAACACTACCTTCCAATTCCAACCTGAAAAAAACAACTTATAACATTTCCTGACTAATTCACTTCTAAGGAACGCATTTGCGTCTGCTAAAATCTCCTCCCCATCTTACCTTTGCTCTATCAAACTAATATCCCACAGTATAGAATCACTAGTAACCACCACTATTTGAAATTCTTCTATATCATAGAAACTTTTACTAAAAGCATCTGCTAACGCATTATGTCTGCCCTTTATGTATTGGAGCTTTGCATCAAAATCTCTAATTGTTACAAAACATCGAGCTCTTTTAGGCGACACATCTGGCTTATTAAAAAGATCTAACAATGGGCTGTGGTCTGTAAGAACTTCTACCTTATACCCCATTAGCAGTTTTTTTTTATTTCTTGTTAAGCACTTAATAACTTGAGTAGTACTTTTTTTATTGTACAAAGATTCAGCGTACAATAATTTCATCATATTTAATACCAGTAGTCTTCAATCGAGTCACATACAATAATAAATACCCTTCTTGTATAGAATTCAAACTAACAGACAGGAAGTGTTAAGGGGAACAGCATCATACAAAATTGAGGCAGCCTTATCTAAAAACATATTCCATATACACCTTTTATATGTATTGCACAAAACCCATCTATCATAATTAAGTTTACTCTTAAGATACAATATTAAATCAGACAACGATATCGTTTTCACTTTACCCACCCACATTGCATACAAGTAACCTGTCAATAAAACTAACGTACTTTTATCATCTCGTTTCGATTTACTATGGAAATTCATTAACATCTCTATACAGTTACCCGGGTTCATACAACAAATCTGAACCAACACTTTTTGAAAATACAAGAAAATTGGTTTAATGTGGTTACAAGAAAAAAAAATATATGCAATATAACTTCTATTTCACTGCAGTTATCACATAAATCTGACCTTTTAATGTTTAAAATCTTCAGCCTGTGGTTTGTTGCCAAAATCCCATGCATATATCTGTATATAAATTCCCTCTCCAAAGTACCTATAAAAGGAACATTGATGCGTTTCCAAATCAATACCCAATCTAGTAGTGGGTAACCACACTCAATGTTTGGTTTGGAAGACAATTTGAGATAATGATAAGTTGCCCTGCATGTAACATACAGAAAGTTTTTAAACCTATGCACTCTCCTTATTACGTCAGTTGCCCTCGAATAGGACGATGGTGTCATATAAGATACATCAAGTGTATTTCTTATCGATAACAAATAACTAAATCTAAGTTTACAATGATACACACTTACACCTATTCCACTTAAAACATCCTTTTATACAGTGCAGCTGAAGATAGCTTGAGTTTTGTAGTACACATCAAATATTCCCAAACCCCCTTCACTTCTACATAAGCACAACGTAGCCATTTGTATTGGATTTTACATCCCTTCCAAATGTACCGAAAGTTACTTGCATTAATCGTACAAAGACATTTCTTTACTGGGGGTAACGTATGGCCATATACCATAATTCTGATAAAATCAAATAATTTATAATTACACTCTTGGAAAATTGACAATTTCCCCATACTCAACATACTTACGGCAGTTTCAACCTTATTCGCGATAACAGACCATTGCTCCTCGTACATCAAATCAAAGTTATTACAAAAGATAATACCAAAAATAACCATACTATTAACAACCCGCATCCACTCCAAAGGCCAATCCTGCCTGTTAATCCAGTTGCCCAAACCGATCATTGTAGCTTTTTTTTTTTTTTTTCAAGTCTGGAACCTGTTGTGGCCTTAAAGCACTGCATGAGCTTGGAAGACGCTGTTACCAAATTGGTTGTTGACACAAATACGCAAGAATCGTCAGCAAACCCTTGTACTTTCATGACTGTCTGATTTGGAGGACTAATACCAATTATATTGTTAATTTCTTGAATTGCCCTATAGAAAGGTTCCTGAAAAGTACAGACATAGACATAGGGCAGCCTTGCCTCACCGACCTCTTGATAGGAAAGAGACTGCTTAGACAGTCATTAATACTTACACGGCGTACAATTTATTAATGTAATATTTTTATTAAATCAGTAAATTCCGCTGGAATACCAAATTTGTCTGACACCTCATATACAAAGCCAATAAGCACTCTATCAAATTCTTTTGACCAATCGAGACTCAAGATGGCAGCATCTACTTTATTTGGTATTTGAATAAAACATGATGTCTCGTATGGTACTGTTACACTGAACAATCGATCTCCCTTTGACTGCACATATTGCTCAGGGGAAATTATGTCGTCTAATATAATCTCAAGCCGGGTTTTTAAAACCTTAGCAAAAATCTTATAATAAGTATTTAACAACGTTATAGGTCTCCAATTTTCTGTTAGAGCAAGGTCACCTTTTTTGGCAATGGGTTCGATTACACCTACATACTGACTCTTGGACATTCGCTTTACATCTCATACATTATTTAATACAGTCATAAAATCCTGTTTTATCATATTCCAAAATTTGTTGTAAAATTCAATAGGGAGACCATCGTACTCGGGATTTTTCCCATATCACATTTTCATAGGATACCACACATCCTTTGACTGATTCAGAAAAAAAGTCATATACTGTCGGTCACCATCATTCAAACGAAACATGTTCTCAAAATATTCCTTAATTCGCACAGAAATCGCATTCATCTCCTCAACTGTTGTGCCATCTTCCATTTTAAGTTTAGTAAAACAATTATTTATTCTTTAAGTTCTCTCTTTGCCAAGCAAATAGGAAGAAACTCTTTGATCTTTCAACATCTCACCAGTTTTTATGGTACTTTTTCAGTTTTTTGTTTTGCCCGTTAGTATCTGAGAAATTCCAATGACCTAAACAAGATGCCATGATTTTTTGTCCATTATCGGTTGATGGAATGTTCTAATTCAGTGTGCATCCGGCTTTGTCGGGATGACATTGAAACATACATGAATATGTGTGTTACGGTATACTGTGTGCAAAAAATCTTATAATAAAAAATTCTTCATTCCGGTACACTGAGCCAAGCATCGAGGTCGGTCGTGTTACACGACGGTGAACCTAGTTTTCCCTTTTTTGAGAGTTAGCTTTAACCTGTTTTACCAGTTTGAAGAATTTGTTCTCTTTCAGATGCTTTTGTTTATCTGTATTTTCTACATGTTTTAATCATGATTTTATTACCATTTTTATTCCATGATCATTTCTGATGTATTTATCTTGGGATATTCTCTTTCCCCACTGGGATGTTTTCTGTGAACCTGCGTTGAGGGATAAAGATGCTCCGACTTAATGAGCATTTGGAATGGTGTTTAGAAGAGGTAAGGTAGTTTAAAGACCACCAGACTATATTGACTATGTGATAGTTAGTATGATATAGTTAGTGATGATGTGTGGAGATGGGATTTTTTACTTTCAATTTTTATTTGTTATTTGGTTCCCATTTTCTGTTTGATTTTCATTTTCTTTATTGAAGCTATGGTATATCACCCGTCTCTTGTAATTAACCAGTGCCATGCTAAATTTTCCCAATAGATTAAATTTTAGAAATTCAAAATTTAATTTAGATGCTTTACTTAAAAATAGGTATGAGAGAGAGAGAGAGAGAGAGAGAGAGAGAGAGAGAGAGAGAGAGAGAGAGAGAGAGAGAGAGGGTGGACGTCCAGTAAGAGAGCAGAAGTGCTACTAAAGTTCTTTGCATCTCTTTCAAGCTACGTGAAAGTTTGTAACACATTCAGAATAGAGTTGTAACAGGTGGTGGCAGCGGAAATTAAACACGTTATAAATGAATCATGTTACCGAAGGGTAGAGGATCCACTCCTAGGGGAAAATACATGAAGGTGTTTGCATATTGATGTATTTTATGATCGAGACGTTTATATTTTGTGCATTTGGGTGTATTTAATGGGGGGCAGGGATTTGTATTTGGGTAGCGTCTTAGCCCTTTCCTGCTTCTATAAGCATTCAACGGCTTAGCAACAGTCCTTTGCCGTTGTTTTTTCTCTCGCCCTCGCGCTCAGTATTTTCGCTTCACAACCAGTCAAGAGGTGAGTCATTTATACATGTGACGAGTGGGGTGGTATTACTTCTCTTCTTTCTTCTCCTTTTGCCCTTGACAAGAGTTAGTGAACCACTCATGTGTGATTTACTACTTTAGGTTTTTTTTTAAATTGATTGTTCAGTTATTGGGAAATAGATAGTTTGTTTTCCCCTTTATGTGTGGTTTTCCTTTGGTTAGCCTAGGGAGTATTGTATCGGGTTTAATATCTTATGATTTTAAGATCACTTCCAGTTTGTGAGAGGTGGAGTTTTCTTAAAGGGGACAAAATGGCAGGCGACGACAATAGGAAAATTTTGATTCATTGAGTCTCGACAGTTACTTCGTCTATCAATACATTTCTAGGCCTTGTTAAGGTGTTCTTCGTCAACCGGTAGAAATGCTCATAAATTGTGTAGAAAATCATTTGAATTCGAAGAAAATCACAAATGGTGAAAAGCTTTTTTGAAGCCAAAAGCTGCCTAGATATGGATAGCGGTGATCTAGGTCGTCGCTTGGTAGTTTTCAATTTAGTATGTGTAAAACACTGGAGGACCTAAAAACTTTTCTTAGAACAGCATATGGGGCAGCTGAATATAGAGATCTAGTCCATGATTTGAGGTCATTCTTCTAGATTAGGAAGAACCAGGATTAGATGGTTGATTTTATCTCTCAGGTCTTTGATACTGTAGGAGACCTCACCGAGAAATTGAGAAAATTCTCGATGTGTAAATAATAACTTTGTATCCTTGGATAACTTTCAGAGGTTGTTTCATTTTTTTCTGGCTCTTATATGACATCCCTGTTGCAATAATGGAAAGTTCCGACAGTGGTAGAGCCAACATCTGATGAGGCGCTAATTGTTTCCCAGATTCGTAAGCACATAGCAAAATGTCAGACTGTAGATCGCACATTTTTCAAAGGGATATCAAAAGCTTCTGCAGGTGTTTCAAAAAACCTATCACAAGGGGATCCTCGCTTTGCTTCCGAGAGCCTTTGTGGAAAAGTAGTTTAGCTCTTACTGGTCTTTGTGCCAAAGTAGATAGTGATATGGGATTTATGGGTCAAACGCCACAGTTTCAGTGTTTTAATTGTAACAGGATAGGACACACTGAGAAGTTTTGCTGAGTTGAAAACTGTGGCAAACTCTTGCACCTGCAAGAGTGCAAGAGTTTGGAGCATTCTTGCAGGTGCAAGAGTGCTCCAAACTGCCAGAGTTTTCAACTCAGCAAAACTCTTGGCGGTTTTGTCCGTCTCTTAACAGAATAATGTTAGAACGGTAATCCAGAATGCTAGACTGGTACCTCAGAATTTTGGTGGTACCAGTAAGAAAGTTCTTCAGATGGGTTATTCATGGGTGTATAGAGAGCAGCAGGATTTTTGGAAGGCTGATCAGTCAAAAGGGAAAAGTTTAGTTTGTACATGTCATATCAAGCTTTCCATACATACGGGTATAGGAGACATAACAAGTAGGATACCCTGGGGTTTTTGTCCCATGTGGGCATTGGTGGAATGGAGGGGAATACTTCTATGGGTGATGATAATATGTAATCTGTGGCAGATAACCATTTGCAGGGAGATATTGAGCCAAATGTTGAGGGGAAGAAGATATATAAGGGTGCCTAATCAGAAGATGTTATTTTAGAACCAGGTATGGTTGGTTTGGTGAAAGTTCAGGTGATGGATAAAAAAAAATGGCTAAGCATATGTGTGTAGTTGAAAGTAGCGAGAAGCTCAAAGGTGTAGTGAGTACAGTTTCCGTAGATAATGTACCAGATACAGGGGAATTGTTGAACTTTAATGATTGAGAGATATTAGAACAATACATAAACTGTAGATCTCAAAGACTGGAGTGATGGTAGTGATTCGGTGGCTCTCGTAGGAGAGCAAAATGAATTTTTTGAGAATGAAATGCAGTTAGGAGGAATGCTTTTAGAAATCATTTTGAGGATGCAGACTATAAAAAATATATAGAGTGGATGAGTGGGTTCTGGCTGACTTTGCGGACATAGTCACACTCAAAGGGAATAAGTTGGGGTTAACTAATGTGTTAGAACAGTGCACCTTCAGGACGGGACTAAAAAAATTTGTATCCCATCACATAGAATACCCTTTAAGATTAGACTATTCCAGATAGATATCCAGTGGTGTGCCTGCCAAACTTGTCTGTTGAAATTGAGGCTAGAAATATCTATTCATCAATTGACCTCATACAAGGATTTTTGCAAGTACCTCTTAGCAAGGAGAGTCATGAATTAATTGCTCTCTCTATCCCAAAAGGACTTTATAAGTTTACACTAATGCCTTTTGGTTTGTCAGGTAGCCCTATGACTTTTACGAGGTTGGTGAATACTGTCTTGCACGGGCTGTTAGGGACTCATATTTTCATGTATATGTATAACATTTTAATTGCTACAGATTCTACTGACGAACATTTAGAGGTGCTTAGGGAAGTCCTTAGGAGACTTAGATTTAAAATTAACCAAATGTGATTTCTTTAAGAAACAGATCAAATATATAGGTCATGCCATCTGTAAAGATGGTGCTCGAGTAAATAATGACAAAGTTAGGGCCATCGTAGATTTTCCTAGCCACGAAACAAAAACAAAAGAAAGATTCAGTTGTTCATGGGGATAGCAAGATTTTTTTCATACTTTTAGGAAAGTTCTTTCCATATTGTCAGTTCCCTTGACAAATATTTTAAGGGATGATGTACAATTTTTGTTGGGCGGGTCACAGCAAAATTCATTTAAGAAAGTCAGAGATGCTTTAGTGAGTCCTACGGTGTTGAAGTTTCCGAACTTCGATCAGCCGTTCACATTAGTGATGGGTGCTAGTCAGGAGGGTGATTGTCTTATTAAAAAAATAAGGGGAAATTACACCCTATTGCTTTTTACAGCCGAAAGTTTACAACACAGGGTAATAATGAAAGGCTGATGGCTACCATTGACAAGTAAGCTTTTGCTGTGGTATCTAGTTTGGTTCATTTGAAGATGTTGTTAATGGGGAATAAAGTGGAAGTTCTTATAGATCATGAGCCATTGTTGGATCTTTTTAATAAGCCAGGTGTTCTCCCAAGAGAGCTATGTGGTTTTTGACAATAAAGGATTTGGATGCTAAGCTCAAGTATATCAAAGGCAAACATAATGGGGCAGATGCCCTTAGTAGGAATTTTGTTGATACGGAAGATTATCAGTTACATGTGTGCCGTAACTGGTGAATGTATAGACTAGGATATTAGCTTAGTGGAATTATAACAAGAAGAGGATGAAGTTTTAGCAGATGTAAAGGTGTTTCTTAGATGTGAATCAGTTAGAAAAGATATAAGTTGCCTTTGGGAGGTCTGGAGTTGGAGGGTAATTTGTCAGTTATGAAAATATAAGTTGAAAGTAGTGTAGATAAAAGGAATGCAACAAAGATTGTGGTCCCAATAGATCTAGTCCCAGTAGTTTTGAGAACTGCGCATTGTAAATTTGGTAGTCCACATTTGGGGATTAAGAAGACATATCTGAATACATGTAATAGGTTTTTCTGAAAAAAAGTGCTTTCCTCATTAAAGGAATTTGTGAAGGGATGTTCAATTTTTTAATGCATGCAAGCCAGAGGGTTACTTCTTGTAAATTGGTCTTTTCAGATAAGGATAAGGATCTTTTGATTTTTTTTTTTTTTTTTTTTTTTTTTTGTGAATCAGGATATGGTCACAGACATTTATTAATAGCGATGGATGAGTCAACTAGGTTCGTGGAGATTTTTCCTTTAATGAATAAGACGGTAGAGAAAATTGCCATAGCATTTTTCAATGGTCCTTGAAGTACTTATTACATATAATGGGAGAGAATTTGTGAATAGGATATTAAAGAGTCTTGCAGAAGTTAGCTAATGCATTGTGTGAAAGAGCCAATAGAAAGGTGACAGAAGCTCTTAGAGTCGCAGTAGGTGGCAATGATAAGAATTGCGACATATATATTGACATTATACCATTTCTATGCCGCCTGTAGAAGAATTGTCTGGTCATCCAGCACAGGTTGCATTTGATTTGTCATCCATTCTTTATCATTGTGATGATACAATTAAGTCGTTAGTTGCTACAGCCTTAGTATTAATCTTGAGTCGAAGACAAGAAATGGCTGAGGGAAGAAACGCAAAATCAGACAGTATAAAATTTACAGTTAGGAATAGGCAATTCTTGAAAATTAATTTCAGGAATTAGCTCAATTATAAATTAGGGCTTAAACTTGAAGGTCCATTTCTAGTTGTTGAAACAAAGAAAGGGAATATTTTTGTTGTTCTTGATGAAGATACAAGGTTAACTAGGTTAACACATATATCTAAGATCAAAAGAACAGTTTAATTGCAGATGAAAATTTATTTACTTGTATTTTTCATGTATTTATCTATTTATTTATTTTTGTTCTACCGTTTCTTCTCTTTTTCTAAGATTAATGCTTAGTTGGGTTAAATAGCTTTTCGTTTTTTATTCTGCAAATGCGACGATTTACCGTAATTTTGTCAGTTTATTTTTGTATTAATAATGAAGATGGTTATCGTTCGGATCTTCCGCGTTACTTCGAAGTCTTTCTTCATTATTTTGCGGTTTGAAGTAATGTTGTTAAATGTGATGTAAAAGTACTGTAGAGTGTTTTGAAGATATGATAATAGTTCATAATATACAGTAATTTCCTGTTGAGGGAGTGGGAGAGGGGTTTGTTATAACTTAAATGGTGATTAGTGATTTCGGTGTTTTATGAGAGTACATCCTATAAGCGTTTCCTGTTTTATTTTTTTCTTTTCGGTCGTTAGAGTTTTTTTGATGAATTCAGCCTTTTTGGTACGGTGCCTTTTGTAGTTGTGTAATAAATTTTGTTTTCTTGTACGTGTAATTTTGTGTTAATGGTGTTAGATACAGAAGTTTCAGTTGGTAGGTGTTGGAATCAGAGACAATTGTTTATTAGTCCATGGCAAATATGTTTTGCAATGACAGAATGTTCATTTAAAGGAAAGTAGTTCAAGGGTTAGCTTTTTTTCAATTGACCCCTGCCATGACTAACCATAAGTTCCCCTTCCTACGCTCTAGAATGTCCTCAGCAACCTGTGAAGAATGCAAAACGATATAGCTATCACATGATGTCACGACTTCACGCCTTCTCCTTACTGGAGGAAACTACAACACAACAGCAGCTACGTCTGTGCTCTCTGCCATCTCGTCTGCATAACTTGTGTTGGATAGAACACTACTGATCGACGGAGTGTATACGATTGTCTCTACTCTATTTTTACGGATGAGCAGGGAAATCTAAATCTTGTCACACAGGATCTTGATGCAACTTGGCCTTAAATACTACAGGGCTATGAAATTATCACCAATACTGGAGATTATAACATGGCTGCCGTTGGGATAAGCAGTGGTGTTGCCAGGCGTGCCGGAGATATTTACTTTGCCAGCAATGAAGAAAAAGGAAGAAATGGATTAGATTGCCCTTCTTTTTTGTGGGCATGTATTGATGTTCCAGAGTGGTGTGCCCTTGTTGATGATCATAATCGTAATCATGGTTGTGCCTATAGTCCTGAAGTGAAAATGACGGAGAAACATCAAAAC